>NW_011352015.1:26052-41480 GCF_000735185.1 Notothenia coriiceps | reverse complement strand
ACGAGATCGCGGGTACAAGCGGCCGAGATGGGTTTTCTCCGCAGGGTGGCTGGTGTCTCCCTTAGGGATAAGGTGAGAAGTTCGGTCATCAGGGAGGGACTCGGAGTTGAGCCGCTCCTCCTTCGCGTCGAAAGGAGCCAGTTGAGGTGGTTCGGGCACCTAGTTAGGATGCCACCTGGGCGCCTCCCTAGGGAGGTGTTCCAGGCACGTCCAGCTGGGAAGAGACCAAGGGGTAGACCTAGAACCAGATGGAGGGATTATATCTCTTCGCTGGCCTGGGAGCGCCTTGGGATCCCCCAGTCAGAGCTGGTTGATGTGGCCAGGGAAAAGAAAGTTTGGGGCTCTCTGCTGGAACTGCTACCTCCGCGACCCGACCACGGATAAGCGGGAGAAGATGGATGGATGGATGGACCCTAAAAGTATAAAATGGGGATCACCTCAAAAGGAGGACAAATGAGCGTCCGGCTCAAGGCTGCGCCGGCAGAGTACTATTAGGTCTGGGTCTCCGTGTTTCATTAAAGCTCGGCTCTGTGTGTGTGTGGAACGAGCCATTTTGTGTGCGTGCACGAGCGAGAGAGAGCGCACCGGTACCGGAGATCGATGGCAGGTTTTGTAGGCCCCCTATTTAAACAACAAATCAAAGTCATTTATAGCCTCGGCAGGCTCTGTGATCAAACACACACACACACACACCACTGTTTGAGCACCATGAACAGCAACATATGGCCTCAATGCCAGGTATCAGTAGATGAGAATGATCAGTAGATGAGAATGATCATTATCTCCGGTGGATTAACACAAACCTAGTTATTTAAAACGATGCACAACACATTTAAACCTGCAGGCTACTGGGAATCAATGAACAGTGCAGCATTGCCTTATCTCTTTAGCAGTGCTTCCGAAAAAGCCTTTATGATGTTCTTAAAATCCATCTCACGAAGAATGTCATGCTCAATTGACATCAGTGTTAGGTTTCCTTTTCCGAGCACCACTCTCAAACTTTTTCTTCTCCGAAATTGTCTCCTAAACAACCTTCATCTGTCAATCAATCACTCGCAATTTGAATAAGTCACATGTGAAACATATTCTCATTCTGATTGGCTGTTAAGTGGTGCCCACTGACTGTTACGGAGTCATCATTTTTGAGAAAAATCTCTGGAATCCAACGATCTGATTGATTAGCGGAGCAAATGATCAAAAACGTATGGAGGGAAGATATTTTAGTTTGGATTACTGGTCTGGGGGAAGCTCGCGAGTGTGTGTGTGCGTGTATATACGTGTGTGTGTTTGTGTATTTTTGCGTTTGTTTCCCGGGGAAAACACTCACGAGAAACACTGGCTGTTGTTATGCTTGCTGTGACATTAAATTACTCCGTTCTCCGCTTGTAATTATGCCGTTACAAGCTTCAAAGTTATATTTATCATCTGAATTTGCAGAAACAAGTTTAATATTCTGAAAGCCAAGACTTTGTTTATTTGAAATTAGATGAAAACAAACTGTAACGGACCCTGCCGTGTTATCTATGATTACTATGCCTGACATTCATAATTTCAGCGGAGGGAGGGGGAGCGGCGCTGTGGAACAGCAGAGTGGCGAGGGAGAGCTGTCTTCTTCCCTTTACAACAGGGGTGGGGAACCTTTTTCCAACATCCTCCGAGGGCCGTACAAATTATTGACCTCTGCTTAAAAATACTAAAATCACAGCCCATTCATTTCGCCTTTCTTTCATGCTGTGCAAAGAAAAAGCAACCTCTTAATCCAGATATTTTACCATGACCCGCGCATGCATTCACGTGCACGGTTGTGGCATGACCACCAAAACAGAAAGATATGGACACAAGATGTGTGCAAATTTATTTAGTTTCCTATCCATGTGAACATGATTTGAGTGGGGGGGGGGACCTAACCTCCTCTTGGGGGGTCCGGGGGCATGCTCCCCCGGGAAGATTTTTTTTAAATGTTGAAGTTAAAAGCATCAATCTGGTGCACTTTGAGAGCAACATTAGGAGATCTATGGATACATCTCTCAACATTCATATGAAACAGAACTGTAAGCAGATTTCTTTTTTTTAATGGATATTTTATAAATCACTCCTTTTAAACTGTATTCTTGTTTATTAATAACAACTTTTTTTTTACTGTCATATAGTATTTTATACCCATTTACTTTATTCTCTTATTTTTTTTATAACTATAATGATCATGTAAAGATGTGCCTTTACCTCACTGGTTGGAGAAAAAGCTTCTTATATTCGTTAGCATAACTAGCTAACCAGATGCTAATAACAACACAGTTATTGACTGTCTGTATGATCAGTATGACAGATAAACAGATCGCCACTGGGCTTACAACTAAAGACACAGCCACGCAAAAACTGCGGCATGTGTACGGCTCCTTATGGGTACTGCAATTTTTGGAAGTGCCGGAGCCGCGTTCTCGTGCTCTCCGTCAGCACTACACCCCTGTCAGACGAGACATATACCACGTGATGACACGTTAGGCTCGTGTTGTGTTCAAGGACCCTGACATTGGCCAGGAAAATCAGGCACTCGCTCGCAAATGTATTTGCGGTCTAGATTTCTTAATTTTGTTTCTTTTTTACGTGTGTTTATAAATTACCTTGAGGGCCGTACCAAATTGTCTCGCGGGCCGTATACGGCCCAGGGGCCGCAGGTTCCCCACCCCTGCTTTACAAGCTTCAAAAATGTATTTATCATGTGATTTTGGAAATAAAAGTGTCATATTATGAAAGCTAAGACTTTGTTTATTTAAAATAAAACACCCAAAATAAAAAGATTTAATTTGAATTTTTTATTTATTTTTATTGGCTCATCATAGGCCCCCGATCTCCGTAGGCCCCTGGGCTTCAGCCCAGGTCAGCCCGTGCATTAAGGCGGCCCTGGCTACGGCTATTGGGCCAATTCCACCAATCAGGAGGAGACAGCCACGGACATTGTCGTTCGAAAGCACTGGAGACGCTGTAGTACATATGCCAGGCCTGTAGATGGTGCTGTTCTCACAGAATCAGCCCATGCAAAGACAGTGTTAAATTGAGCGAAATGAGGAATGGCTAAAATGCATGATCTGTTTGGTATTTTGAAAAATAAAAAGTATAAATATGCCTTATATAGGTATGGTCCTACACTATATTATTCAAATATAGCATGATAGCTCCACTTTAAGTTAAAGCCTTCCGATTTTTATTTATTTGCTTTGCATTTGATATCGAGGTAAAGGTTACTGAATCTTTTTTTTTTACATGTAATTAGTGATTATAACGGACTACATTATTCAAGTAACCCTCCCAACCCTACAAATAAGCATGTGGGTAGCAGTAAATCATGCTAAACAACACACATGTTACAACACTGAACCCACCTTTGACCAGAGTGTGTTTGTCTGTCGGTGAGGAACGAGCCAGCACGCGCAGTTTAGGCCAAACTTTGTCCAGACGCTCTTGTTCCACCTAGAAATGCAAATCAATAAAATAAGACTCTCAGCAACAAGAGTAATGTAATGTTTTAGTGTTTGATCGTTACGTGTGTACATGCCCTAGGACTGCAGATGGAAATGAGCTAATGGCACAAATCTGGCATAGATAATCTTTTCTCTTTTCGTGATGAATGTATCATTATGCATGGACCTTGTTCGATAAAGATATAGTAATAATAAACATAAACATCTATGCACGTGGCTCACCTCTCCCTGGTCGTTTCTGATCTGCTGGTTGAACTCTTTGCCCTCCATACACAGGAAGTCCTCCCCGGGCAGCAGGATGCCACACTTGATGGCGATGGCGCGGGCGGTGTTGATGTTGTCTCCGGTCACCATGCGCACAGTGATGCCGGCACGCTGGCACTTAACGATAGCATCAGGTACCTGGAAGAGTGTCAGAGAAGATATGTGAAACGAGCTCAGATGTTCAGAGGAACAGCCAGGTTCTCTTCCTGATTCATGCATCTGTTTAAAGGTTATTTAAAGAAAAGCTCCTCACCTTAAAACCAGTGCTGCAACTAACGATTATTTGTATTATCCATAGACTGTATATAGGTATTATCGATAAATCTGACCATTATTTTCTGGATTATTCAATTAATCATTTGGTGTAGAAAATCCCAAATGTCTCGAAATCTTCCCTTTCTGCTGCTGTCAGCCTGTGTCATCAGCACTGGTGTCAGTAGACCGCACATACTAATGCATCTTTTATTTATTTATTCATGTGCCATATGTGCAATACAATACACTGTGTAATATAATTGCGGATGGAAATTAGCTCAAAGTTAAATCTGGCACTGTTACGCTTGATACATTTTAATGTTTTAAGTGTTCATTACTGTGCATTGTCCCTGCCAAATAAACGATTACATAAAAAAATAATACATTACTGTATATGTGCAATAATTTAAATTCAATGTCAATTTTTGCGTACTTATATATTATATGATATACTGTATGTACCTTTGTACCTGCTTGTTGTAGTCCCTTTGCTGCTGTAACACAGCACATCTCCCAGTTGTGGGACTAAAGAAGGGTTATCTTATCTGATGTCTTGAAATGTCTTGTTTTGTCAGGCCAAAACACAAGGACATTCACTTTAAGATGAAACACCACAAAAGACCCGGAAAAAACCCTTACTTAAGAAGATGAAAAAATTACTTTTAACGACCATCACAGTTGTCCATTACGTTTGAGTCGATCGACTGCAAAGCATTTCATCTCTACTTAAAACTGCATTCCTTAGACTGGTTTATTAAACTGAAGTGCTGCATGATAAGACAGATCTAGAATCAGATTTTCAGACAGCAACATGTGGAACCACACAGGCTCTGCACAGTGGCTGCTCTTTGTCCTAACAGAGACCTCATTCATCTCAGATAACAGAATGAATGAGACAGACATCTGTGAAGAGTCTGTGGTGACATGACGGTCAGTGGACAATCAGAAAGCAGCCTCCTCTGCTCAGCGGGGGGTCAAATGACATTTGATGGAGAATAACAGGAGTTCTGTGTTACTTGCACAAACACACATATGTTTGATTCACCTCAGTGCAGGGGTTACTCATTATTAATCACAGGTTTAAAATACTAGTTTTGACTTATAAAAGATAAAACAGATACCTGTATGGTATTGTAATAAAGAAATGATTGACAGATGATATTATTTAGTAGCCAACTGGGTCTGGGTCAAACTTGGTCATTTGAATCATTCTTTTTTTGTGACAGCCTTAGTTTATGGCATTCATCTGGTTACGTCTTTATTTGTTTTTACAATTAACAGTATTTTATTTCACTTTTAATTTGATCTTATTCTATTTTAGATGTATCAATCAATCAAAGTGTATTAATATAGCACAATCAGACATTTTAGATTTGTCTCAGGGAGCTTTACAGTTTTTACAGAATACATATGAATATGAATCCGGCCTCCTCTGTTCTATAGACCCTCACATTGGACAAGTCAAAACTTCAGAAGAAACCCCCCAGTTAATGGGGAAATAGAAGAAACCTCAGGGAGGGCAACAAATGTACTGTATATACTTGACTTATTTCTGCATTAACTTGCACATTGGTCTCAACATCGTCTTGCACTACTTTATTTTTATTTCTGTTTCTATTGCACTATTTCGTATTGTTTTGTGCCCTATGTATATTCATGTTGCATTGTTGGAGGAGCCTGTTATATGACTATGACTATAGATAGACAATAAAGCCTTTGAATCTTTGAATCTTCAATGTGCTCCACCAGGAAAGAAACCTGCCAGGTGAAACAATGGTTGGTGGGGGGTTCTTTAGGATGGGTCAATTGTCACACTCACACAGTGAGGCAAATGTTCTAACCTGGAAAATAAAGTATATCGTATCGTAATGTAAGAAGTAGGGGGGCTGATTCGGGCTGCTTTATTGAATGGTTGTTGTGTGTTGTCTCTGGAAATTGAACAGTTGCTACACTGTTTGAAAGTGGAAGTAGACCCTTTCAGGTCACAGAAAAATGTACAATGTTTCATGAATATGTAAATTCATTTAGTTTACATATTCGTGTATGCCTAAATAGCTAAAATATCAATTTGGTGGCATCACATGTTGTTTTTGGATAACTGTGGATCTGCTGACTGTCTCCTGCTGCGCTCCAGTTATTTCCATCCTGCGTGTGTTCTTTGTTCTCTGACATTAAAGCAGCAGGCAGCATCACTGATGTTGTCTGAGCTTCATTACTTCATTTAACACTTCAGAGCATTCGCACACCTGACCACGACTACCTTCAGTGTCTCTGTTTGGAGAAAACTGTTTGTTTATCTCACCCCATTGACGCGCTATAGAACACTTTCCCCCTCTCCTTATAACACTAATATAATGAGCAGCGAGTCAGATCAGTGAAGTAACACTCTTGGCTTCATGTTCTCCTCTGTTCTTTCAGAAATAAAATCAACTTAGTCACTCCACGTTATGCCTACAGTGTGTGCATTTCAAGCTAAACCAAAGTCATTTAAGTACTAGCTAAAAGAAAACGTTATATATCACTGATTGTTGACCATAAAAAGCTCACACAGACTGGACAGGCAATGGTGATGTTGCAATGCCAATACACAGTACAGTGTTTCTCAGACCCAATTTATCAGATTGTGTTGTGCAAAAATAAAGATAGATGTTGAGAACCTTATGGTTAGCCTAATATTTATATAAGGATATACATGTAGACTCTAGAGCTCTCCCTAAATATCTAACATGATGTTTTCTAGGGATCTTTTGTCTCTTTCAGTGGAGCTGAGTTACACATAGCTCCTCTTTATTTTGAACCCTTATATCATTTATTTAAGGATGAGTATGCTCATCTTCAGGTTCATATGTGTATGTAGTGCCTCTACTGTGACATGTCTACATGCTTTAATATCCTAAAAGCTCTTTCATTTTCTCACACTGCCTGTGCTGCAGCACCTCTTTTCACCCTCTGTCTGAAACCAGAGCCCAGTCTGCTCTGATTGGTTAGCTGGCCAGCTCTGTTGTGATTAGTCAATCACTTAGAGATGTCCCGCCCCTTAGCCTATCACGTACAATGTGCTGGAGCTCTAACCAATGGAAGCGCAAGTGTTACAGTGCTCCTTCTGGAGGGAACCTTGGGATTTGAACCTTTGCAGACATTTACATGCACAAAAAAAAAAAGATATCACACTACAGGAAAGGGGCAAACCCAAAAAGCATGATAGTGCCTTTTTAGGACTGATCCCTACTAAGGCTGCATTCACACCAAGTCAGGTTATGTGGCGAAAAATCCAATCCTCTCCCTTAGTTCCATTCAAATTAGGCAAAAGTCTAGATGCTGAAAACTACTTAAAGATGAACCGATGGTGAAATATGATGTTTTCTGAAGCCACTTCAATAATACCCCTAGTCTCCAGACATTTACATAACCCAGTGTCAGTGTGAACTACTTTTCCGGTGGATATCTGCGTGGGTGGTGTGAGGTTTCTTCTGTACCTCAGGTCTGACGGGGTCCTCGATGCCGACAACCACGATGCAGGTGAGTTCGTTCAGGATTTCGTTCTCATTTTCCCAGTTGGGCTCTCCGGCCTCGGCGGGGAAGTCCCTGTACGCCACGCAGATGGTCCTCAGCCCGTCGCACGCCATTGGCTCAATCACCTTGCGCACCATCTCGTCACGGTCCTTAGGCTTGAAGACGCGGGGCTGACCCTGGGTGTCCAAAATACGAGAGCATCTGGGAGAGGAGAGGGAGGGAGGAGCTCATTAAGGGTAAAATGTCATTGATCGACAGCTCTTCCCTCAGACTGGGGAAAACGATCACTAATTATAATTATTTTCAGTTTATTTGTTCTCTTTTCTTACTTCCTCAGGACGATCTCCGACGCCCCTTTGCTGTACATGCGGAAACCTCCATCAGCGTTCTTCAGCACCGTGCTCATGGACTTGCGGGAGGAGTTGAAGGTGTAAACCTTGTAGAGTTTTTCCTCTGGGACCTCGTCTCTGATTGGCTGGTAGTCCCTCTTGAGCTGCAGCACCATGCCCAGCAGAGCGCACTCCGTCTTGTTGCCAACGTGGCGAGGCAGGCCTCCTTCTTTCTCCGGAGGCTGAGGAGGGACAAAAGCATTGGGTGTAATGTTTAGAATTGTATCATTATCAGGCAACATTAACACTACTTCTGCATGTACAGATGTGTTTGATTTGAAAGGTTGTTAGTCCACAAGTTTTAAGTCAGAAGAGAACAGAAGCTAACCTGGATCTGAAAACTTGTCTTATTTTCAGATCCTTTTACAATTCTCTAAAAAAAACAAAATGTCCCGAACTAAGAGCTTCTGGTTCTTCTGAACACTGTTGCTGTTCCTGATTAATAACACCTTCAGAGAGCAGATTATATCAGCTGCAGCTATTTCACATGAATTTACTGTTCACTAAAGCTCTCACTAAACTAATCAACTGTTCATGTCTGTAAGCCAAGTCAATCTATTCTGTTTTCTGTTGAAGGGAAACCATTTGAATTTGCCCTGTTAATGTAGCTTACATGTTTATGTTGACTGGTTGTAAAGTTAAGCAAGTCTTTAATGCTAAATAAATGGTTAACCACCACTCAAAAACTGGGGAAAAATTGAAAAGGGATACATTTAGAGTCTATTTGCATGCCAACTTAAAAGGTAAAGCCTTAAGAAATTGATCTGCCAGGTCTTTGAGGATAAGGTTTAGGTTATTAAAGGAAATCTTTAAAATATCCTACCAAATGAAGATCGACTTTTGACCTTGTTGAGATTATTGTTAAAACCCATTTTGTCCATGTCTTACTTCTTATAAGGCCTGTTTTTTTTCTACCATTGTGTCTTTATTGAATATAGAGAACAGGTTGATTAGAAAGGGGGGAGAAAGAGGGGACGACATGCATCAAGTATCTTTTTTAGACTGGATTTGATGGATAAGGTTACATGTTTGTTAGTGTTGTGGTTGTTGGTTGCTGTGACAGTGAAGGTCTCACCAGGATCTTGGTGGTGTAGGCCGAGTTGATGGAGATGCTGTTGACCATAACTTCCAGAGTCTCTGGTTTGATGGCATCGGGCTCGGGGACAGTTTTGAAGTGCGTGTCGTTGACGTAGGCCTGCACCACCGTCATGCGGTTCATGGTCAGCGTGCCTGTTTTGTCCGAGCAGATGGCAGTAGCGTTGCCCATGGTCTCACAGGCGTCCAGGTGACGCACCAGGTTGTTATCCTTCATCATTTTCTAAAATACAAACAGCGAAGTTAAAGGCTGAGATTTGCATTTGGACTTTGTTATTTAAACACAACATGACTCGTAGTTATCAAATCCTACACTTACACGATTCTTTGGGGGTTTGAATCCATTTATCTTACATTTCCCATAATCTTACCTTAACGGAGTAAGCCAGAGAAATGGTGACGGCGAGCGGCAGACCCTCAGGGACGGCCACCACCAGCACGGTCACGCCGATGATGAAGAATTTTACGAAGTACTGGATGTAGATGGGGGTGCACTCGGACGTCCAGGATTGGCCCTGGACCGCGAAGGTGTCGATCACAAAGTAGAGGATGAGGATGATGACGGTCAAAGCCGACATGATCAGACCTGGTGACAAGAAGAAGAGTTTAAACACAAGTCCTTTTTCATGGCAAATCTTTTACTATGTAAGGGACAACTGGTTTCAAAGTATTGTATCTCATACGGTTAGAATTCAATTACCATTGTTTTTTTGTAGAAACACTTTTTAAACGTTTCGTGGTGCATTCAGGGACAATCCTATATCATATAGCCAATGGCAGTTTGCTGAAAAGCCATGGAACTGTTCTGAAATAAATCATTAATAAGTAATTCACAGAAAATCATCACAATGTCCCTTTGATTGTGAACTTTGGTGGTCTCTTTCTCTCCATGTTTTTGGTCTGTCTCTAAAATTACTAAATATTAAGGCCAACAAAAATATTAGGTATGCAAAAATGTGCAGAAGATCATGTTGGTTTATTATTCAATGTTTGACTTGACTGAGTGCTGAATCCAACATCAAGCTCTGAAAACAAGCCAAATAAGTAATATTGGTTTATATTTTACGATGTCTGGATGCAATATAAAAAGGTGAAAAATATTAACAGGAAATCTTTGCAATAAGACTCGTCATAAAAAAATATATACCTGTATTATCTGCCAAACAAATATCATTATATTATAATATTCATCCGACACCATCCGGATCAGGTAGGACAGGTGAAACAGAGGAATCAACGGCTCGTGTTGTTTTACTTCACCTTTCACGTCAGTCACCTTCTGTCAAAGCGTTTTGGCCCAGATTCTATTTCTGTAGTTCAACTGATATCNCCAGGTATCAGTAGATGAGAATGATCATTATCTCCAGTGGATTAACACAACAGTAGCCTGCAGGTTTAAATGTGTTGTGCATCGTTTTACATAACTAGGTTTGTGTTAATCCACTGGAGATAATGATCATTCTCATCTACTGATACCTGGCATTGAGGCCATATGTTGCATATATATTGGTGAGTTCCCTGGAACAAAAGTGCATTTTGCATGATAGGTCACCTTTAAGTGTATCATATAAGGCAACAGAAAATGTGAAGAGAAGAAACCAAGATATTTAGTATCAAAAATGTGTCTTCTTAACTCACCCTTAACCCTAAGAATAGTTAAGTTTACAAATGCAGGTTTGGTTTAATACATGAATTAAAACCAAACAAAGGTTGTTTTTTTTACGAATCAGCTGTTCACCTACTGCATTACAAAAAAAAGATATTTAAAATAAAAAACAATAAAGTAGCCTAAATGAAAACCAAAAACAAAATTGAGGCAGTCTCTTGCTATACAGCTATGATAAATACATCGTTATTGAAAATGTACTGTAACACAGTAATCCTGCTAGTAATCCAAATGTACCAGTAAACAGGAATACACTTTTTGATATAACTGTAAGGAAATACAGTTACCTTATTCTATCCTGATTACATAATCCCTTTACATGTAATCTGTTACTCCCCAATGTGTACAATGTGAGATAATCGTAGTTTCAGTCCATATCTCTCATTGGACTACAGTGATATCATTGGATTATTTTTGTGTTTTTAGATATGTTTTAGTTTTTATATACATTTAAGAAGGGACAATGCACATTAATAACATGAACACTTCAGTCCATCATGTTAATGTGCCAGATTTAGCCATTCAGGTTGATGGCATTAAAAGCAAACATACAAGAGCAAATAAGGCAAAAACCCATCAGCACAATAAAAACACATCAAACACAAACGCTCTTACAAAAATAGAAATTGTATTTGTTCTTAGTGTCCTTTTTGAAATGTATTACCCTGATTGAAACGGAGAATTGTTTGTGTTGCAGGTATCATCGACAGCACGGTGTTAGAAACCCGACAGGTGGTGGCAGTGACGGGAGACGGCACCAACGACGGCCCCGCCCTCAAGAAAGCTGATGTCGGCTTTGCCATGGTAACCACTTCTTCATGTGTGCCACAGCTCTTCACTCCTCTGCTGCTCCAGTTAGCTCCACGTTATTCCCAATATTGAAAAAATAAATTCATTACATTTTTAAAGTAGCCATGAAAAAAGGTTTCTTCCCAAAACGTCATCCACGATAACTCTTAGTTTAGTGCCATGAAATCATTAGGAGAGCTGTGAAATGGAAAAATAAATCAATAAATACCAAGCCTCGGTGCTCATCAGCACAGCGGGGTCTCACTTTGCTGCCACGTTACTGAGACTGTTCTCCAAAGATCAACTCAGAGAGGGAGAACATTCTCTCTGTTATATTAGTAAATAATATCAGACATTATATCCATCTTGACTGAATATTATCTCTGAAGATCTTCACCTAAATCTTTGAAATGCAACTGAGTTTTATCCTATTTAATAATATGCATATATAGCTTTAGGATTAAGCTTTTCCTCTATTCCTGGAGAGGAATGGTTTCCAATCAATCATGTAAAATTATCTTTAAAAAATAAACTTTACAGTAGAACAACATACATTATTATATTTCTTGGAGCCTAACATGGTCTGTAAATAATAATTTATGACATGCTTTTAGACATTTAAGGGTGTCATTAAAACTGCAAAAACGGGTTTGTGTGCTACAGTATGAAGCTTCCGAAGGTTGTTCACTTGAGTTCAAATATTGTGGAAATAAAGACAAAGACCTTCATTTCAACTTTAAGCAGCAATAAAGGTAAAAAACTAATAAAAATGTACTCAACGCCATAAATGTGAAATGTTAACAGTAAGTTGTATAATCCAAATGATCCTTGGAAAAATAAATCTTAAAGGAGAAAATCATAAAAAAAGAATGAAATTGTGTTGGTTTCCAAGCTGACTTAAGAGCTCAAATAGTTGCACTGAACAAATGCTCAGCTAAGGTTACAGTGGATACTGACACATTAAAATGTGGAGGAGCTGAGTAGCATCAGCTGCCTCCTCTCTGTTGTTATTGTGACCTTTGTTTTTGTGAGGAAAGTCATCGGCACGCCAGTGTCCCCTGCAGACTGCTGAGCAGCTGCTCTGCGCTCAGACAACAGCTACTGTTCCTGAACACATCACAGAGGCAGCATGGGGATTTCAACCGCAGACCTTTCAGTGCTAAAGTGTCCCATTTGGAATATTTTCAGTTGACGCCCATTTGTCCCAGTGTAATTATCACCTGTTCTGCTGGAAAGCGGACACGATCCACCTCCTTCGGCAGAGACGCTGAGATTCACAATATGTTTTTTTTATTTGAACAAAACATACCTTCTCCTGGTTTAATGTACCAGATGATTGGGTTAAAAAAATGGTCCCTTCAAGCTTTGTACACTTAAGCTGCATTATCCTTTAAACCAGAGGCCCCCTTGTCAGGTTTTCTTTTAAAGGACAAACAGGTCAAATGGAGCCTCCAGTAATTTGTTGTTTTCTACATTAAATTGAAACATTATCCACTCTGAAGCCGAGCAGCTGGTGTTTCCCTCTCCTTGCGTATATCAGACTGATATACTGTAAAGGCGAAGAAGAATACTGATGAGTTGGTATTCCTGAGTCATATTAAACTCCATAAAAAAAGAATCTGAAACTCGTGAAATTGTGCGCAAACTAGACCTTATCTTTTAGGTTTTTTTAGGTATGAGATGATTACAACATTTTCTTGTGAGCCGTCATCGTATATTGTATTCAAGAGTGAAGAGTGATCTTCCCCCCTCAGAACTCACTACTCCTCAGATTTATCTTGCAGAAACTGGCATTGAATGATCGGATCAGATTATACTCTGCAATGGAGCTCTTTATCATATTGTAACAAGCTGTTAAAATTGTCTAAATTAGATAACACAGGATCTGAATTTTCACTTCCTGCTCCTTCTTTTCAGGGAATCGCCGGCACAGATGTGGCAAAGGAGGCGTCTGACATCATCCTGACCGACGACAACTTCTCGAGTATCGTAAAGGCCGTCATGTGGGGAAGAAACGTGTACGACAGCATCTCTAAGTTCCTGCAGTTCCAGCTGACCGTCAACGTGGTGGCCGTGATCGTGGCGTTCACCGGCGCCTGCATCACACAGGTAGGACAGCTGCACACTAATCAGGATAAGAAAATACTCAATTTATCCTCTGAGGGAAATCCTTTTTTAACCCTTACTCCAATTTGAGAATAAGATCAAATAAGATTAAAACATTGACACATTTATGTATACATAAGTGAACATAAAATGTATATTAAACTACAATATTTAACAACAATCAGTATGTAAAAATGTGTTTAATATGCTTTTCAATAATCTAAATAACCAGCCGGTTTAAACAAACAATACATTCCTTCACTGTGTTTGTAAGTGCGGTTCGGTCCCAGCTGTCAACATTGGGGTTATTATGGTAGTCCAAACATCATCATAAAATAATTTAATCATATAAATGTTCATGGAAATTATAGCATTCAACATTATTTCACCCTTTGTGCCTCTTGTTTTAGACTATAGTTGTGACTTCCTACACACAGAGTATAATATCAGTAGGAATACATTGCTAGTGTCTCTACAGTCAGTCACCTGGTTGAGCCAGATTTAGGGATGTACATTAAATAAGAACTTGAAAACAAGGGAAAAGACTGACCGGCTATTTTACAAACGATGGATTGCCACCGCAACAGAATGCAGCCGCAAGTGATGTAACATTTTTACAGCTTGGTGCAATTTGCTCCTTTCTTTTTGTCAAATCGTTATTATCTCTGTGGCAAAGTGTAAATGTAGCCTTTGCATCAAAGACACAGTTGGCAGAACAAAGGAAGAGAGGAAGAAAAATGAAATATTCAGATTGTGACCGACGGGGTGCAGAGGCATTCCTTAAAGACGCCCTATTATGTGTCAGGTTCATATTTGTATGTAGTGTCTCTCCTGTGACATGTCTCAATGCTTTAATGTTCAAAAAGCTCTTCATTGTTCTCATACTGCCTGTGCTGCTTCACCTCTTTTCACCCTCTGTCTGAAACCAGAGCCCAGTCTGCTCTGATTGGTTAGCTGGCCAGCTCTGTTGTGATAGGTCAACCGCTTAGAGATGTCCCTCCGATTTCACATACAATGTGTTGGAGCGCTAGCCAATAGAAGCACGAGTGTTGCAAAGTGATGTCACTATGTTACAGAATTAAACAAAGGAGTCCAATGGAAGGTGTCTCGGCTTTTCTTTTTAGGGTAGGGGAGAGGTTGTGTGAGAGGTTCAGTTTTCTTTATTTTTGACACAGGCGCGCCGGATTCATTTTAGAAGTGGGGGCCAAAAAAAGTGCGTGTGTATGGCCCAATCCCAAACCACGCCCTACACCTTACCCCTTACACACTCCCCCTCCGTGACGGAGTGAACTCCGTGGAGTGACACATGAGGCTCTCTCCTGTCAGATGGAGGGAGTAAATACAGCGGCAAGCTTTGGGACGGCCTCCCCTCTCTCCGGCAGAAACAGGAAATACCGTAACAACGGTTTCAAATCAGCATCTCTTTGACAAAAAATGTAAATTAATAACTCAAATAAAACTCCAAACATCTTTCATTGTGTTACTTTTTTGTAAAACTCTTTTAGTTTTAAACCTGATGTTTATAAGCTTCTTAGTTTTTGCAACAGTCTGTAAATATACACAACTTTATAATAAAATGCACACATTTACCTTTTTCTAGACTAAACACAGGTATGATCCTACGGTGCCTTGCTCAAGGGCACCATGGCAGGGCAGGAGGTGAACTGGGACCTCTCCAAGTAGAAGTCCACACTCCAAATGTAGGTCTGGTCGGGGACTTGAACCGGCGACCCTACGGCTCACAGTCCAAGCCTGACTGCCATAGATTTAGTCCCTAATTTTGCTCTCAAAGTGCACCAGATTGATGCATTTAACTTCAACATTTAAAAAAAAATCTTCCCGGGGGAGCTTGCCCCCGGACCCCTACGAGGA
>NW_011352015.1:16367-24346 GCF_000735185.1 Notothenia coriiceps | reverse complement strand
GAGGTCAATATTTGTGTGAGTTTGGAAATGATGATGAAAATCTGTATTTCTCAAAATGTGAAGAGATGGACGTTGTGCTGTTGGTTATTTCCACTATTCCTGTAAATGAAACCCACTACCTCTCTTCCTCCTCCTCCTCCTCCCCCTCGGTGCAGGACTCCCTCTGAAGGCCGGTCCAGATGCTCTGGGTGAACCTGCATCATGGGACACTCTGGCTTCTCTGGGCTTGGGCCACGGAGCTCGCCCTGGCGAGTCATCTGCCGTTAACGTAAAACCGTACGGCCGCAAACAAGCCTCTGATCTCCAGGCCATGTATGAAGAACATCCTGGGCCACGCCGTGTACCAGCTCACCATCATCTTCACCCTGCTCTTTCGCGGTAATTAAACAAACCTACCACATTTGAGGCAAAAATCGTGTTTTTGGATTGACTGATTTGTATATTATTTATTTACACTGAAAAATCCTTCATAATTGCACGTTCTTGAAATCCATCGTCCTTCCCCATTTGTAAAATATTTGCCTGTGGATTTTATTGTTCAGTCCTTCAAAAATCTGGAGTCGCATATGTTGAAATATATCATGTCCGCTAATTTTCGGGACTATAGCCGCTCCTCTTTCCCTATTTTTCGACGCTGCGGCTTTATTAACGGTGCGGTAATCTATTGGGATTTTTACAGCTAACGGCCAACCCTTTAACTCTATGGGGCTCTATGCCGTGTCCGCGGACCCCACCTTTAAGCGGCTGGGTTCCAGCAGGAACAAGCTGGAGGCCGGAAAAGAGTGGGACAGGTCAGCGCGCAAAAGTAAAAGGTGGAACCGGAGGTGGTATCAGCGTGTCCGCGGGGTCCTTAGAAAGTATTAAAAGTTGATAAAAAATCAATTTAGCGAAATTAAGGCTTTAAAAAGTATTAACGGCCATTTTCCAAAGGTATTAAGAATGGTTCACAGCAACGACAACATGAACACCTTTAATTTACTGAACGATCATGTCCGGGGAAACCCCACAGAGGCGGTCACCCCATGCATTAGCGCGCCGTAAGATGCCTGCTTATTTTTTAAGTTTCGTTTTGCGCTTGCCGCTCTGTGTGTGGCGGGGGGGGGAATAAATCGCTCCGGTAACGGTCCCAAGTGTCGTTAGACCGGCATACGCACTGCTCTGGGGGTCCAACGCTCTGTGGTTGCCCTATATGATTCATTTCTTGAGCTAACACTGTATATCCCGCCTCCCTCGTCCCCACGTTCTGCCTGCTGCTGCTGGCGGCTTGTCAGAAGAGGGGGGAAATAGAGAGGGGGCAGTCCCCCAGCCGTTTATTAATATTCGCTTTATAATCTATACAGAGAACAGAGTCGTTATCAATTTGTTTTAAAAGCTCAATAAATACCAAAGAAGACCTCTGACCGGCACTTTTCTAATTTTGTATGGAAGATTTAAACTTTAACGGGCATGTTGACCGGCGGAACATTTTTTTTACGGAAACTGCCGCACGGTCCCCTCGTTCCTTGGAAGAGGCGGAGAGGTGGGTGTTTTTCATCTGCTGGTGGACTACCTGAGAGATACAGCAGTAGAACACGCCGTCCACCGCGGAGAATAAACAGAAGGGCAACCATGCCCTTCTTCGCTGCTTTTGGTGTATTTCGGGCGGCAGCAGCGCCACTTACAGGCCTGACATTATGTACTAAATCGTTTCCAGCATTTCCAGCGGTCTAGTGTGAACGGACACGTTAATGAATCGAATGCGTGTGAACGGAAGCCTTTTTTTGCGCTTGTCGTATGCGTTTTACCGTATGCGTCCTGTGGGGCCGGGGTCTAAGCCAAACTATATCCGGTCACAGAGATCTGCTATTTTAAAGTAAAGTCAACACATATAGACCCTAAATATAGTCTATATTAAGAACGAGAAAAGTCTTAACATATATATCCTTTTTTGTAAACATATGACAAATGTGTGAGGGTGATGACGTCAGAGCATCGTCCTATGTGCCAGGGCTTAGCCCCGGACAGCCCCAGCCCAATTTAACCCCTGGGTATTTGTGAGGGAGCTCCTATATGGCATTACCCCGCTGAAGCTCACCAAGTTTAACATATTTCATAGTTCAAAGTTTTGTCAATTGTTTTGTTTATTGGTCAAATACTGGTTTCTAATGGTTTCTGAGGAGTTTTACTGGAATGAAAGAGCACAGAGTCTACAGAAGCAAAAAAGCAGCATTCTGCATTAAACCTGACCTTCACAGAGAGGTTGAAGTTCATGTGGAAAGGAGGCTTCAGTAGTCTGTCTGCACTCTGTTTAGTTTTGCTATCTTACAATCAATATAGTAAAGTGTGTTGCCAATGTAACCGGTTAGAACTCAAAGTTGCGATGAGGTCTTAAAATGTATGGAAAGGGTCTTAAAAAAGGTCTTAAAAGGTATTAAATTTGACTTCAGGATTCCTGCATATACCCTGGGTATGCCGCTGCTGCGGTTTATATTCAGGTGCGGCTTATAGTCCGAAAATTACGGTGTATTAAGATATTTATTTTGTGTTTCTTAGGCGAGACAATCTTCAACATCGATAGCGGACGCAACAGTCCCCTGCACGCGCCGCCCTCGGAGCATTACACCATTGTGTTCAATGTGTTCGTCATGATGCAGCTGTTCAACGAAATCAACGCCAGGAAGATCCACGGAGAGAGGAACGTGTTCGAGGGCATCTACAAGAACCCCATCTTCTGCAGCGTGGTGCTGGGGACCTTCATCCTGCAGGTAACTCCACCACCAACACCATCAGCTATTGCAGTCATTCAATAACTGCATACTGTTTCTTTTGAGATACATACAGCAGGCTTTTCATTAGAGCATTTATATGAAGGGGTCATTTCTAAGTAATAAGGTCATTGTTTAGTATATGATCTATTAACTGAATTCATGTTGCACCAGATGTGTCACCATCTGTTTTAAGTTGTAAGTTTGAAACTCAGGATAGATATTCTTGTCTTTGTTCCGACACGTTTGGTGCAGTCCTTTGTTTCCAACTGAGGAAATACATCTTAAAAAAAGCTCAAAGATTATTCATATAGAAGGCTCAATTATCTCTTAGAGTGTGAGAAAAAGAACTAAAATTTGAAGTATAATTGATAAAAACAAAAATGTAGGCAGTGAATTATTCCTATAATAATTGTGGACATACATAGAGCTCTATGGCAGAGAGGAGCAGATATATTAGACAGTACTTGTTAGTGGATCAATTCATTGTTAGTTTTGGTTTCCATAAAGGATTCTCTGACTATAAGACAAATACAGAAGAGTAATCCTTTAAGACTGAAGCAGCGCTCAGCTCACACAATATGTTTCTGTTGCTCCTCAGATCGTCATCGTTCAGTTCGGAGGGAAGCCGTTCTCCTGCACGGCGCTGACCATCGACCAGTGGCTGTGGTGTGTGTTCATCGGAGTCGGAGAGCTGCTGTGGGGACAGGTGAGACCAGAACCACAACCAGAGGATCAGTAAAGTGAATGCGCAGTGGGCAGTTATTTATTGGGAAAGGAACTCCGACCCTGTAGTTGTTCCTTATGCAATAATGACCTGGGGCCTCATTTATATCGCCATGCGTAGGATTCACGTGGGAAGGTTGCTTACGTAGTAGAAATCCAAAAAATAGGTACAGATATTTTCCGACATTTTCCGATTCACCAAACATTGCGTACCGGCGAGGAAAGTGCGTACGGCACTTCCTACGCCGGTTTCCCTTTATAAATCAAAATCGACTCGAAATGCGGTGCAGCTTTTGCGGGCTTCACGTAACGCCCATATTTGCCTATAAATAGTCAAAGAAACGCCCATTCATTCATTCATTTTTGACTGACTGCATGAAGAAGATCGCAGGAAATGACGACAGAACAGCTAAAAAAGACATCTCACACCATGTCAGATTTTTGTTATTTTGGGGAGGTCGAGATAAATTATATTGTTTGGTGGATGCAGTTTGAACCAGAGTAGCAGCATGGAGGTCGGATCGTCACCAAAGTAAATAAATAAGTGGTCCGAAAAAGGTTAATGACAAAAAAAATACACATAGCCTTCCTCAGGCAGTGTGTTTGCACCCGGGACAGGAGACCCCCCCTTGATGAGAAACTGTAAGAAATGATCGGGGAATCCTCCGGAGTGGATCTGAATTATGTTTTTGTATTTGGTGGTATGTGTCCCAGCTGTCGATCAGCTGTGCACAGCGTCTCCGCTGCAGCCTGTGCATCTCAACAACCCCTCCCCCCCCCCCAGTTAAAGGAAATACAACTACCGTAATGTGTTGCGTAATATCAGCTGTACAATTTACCACATCTTAGTTTCCATACCTCCTGTGTTTTACGAGCGACTTATCAAGTCTTAGCAAACGGCATAAAACACGATTAAACGTGATAGTATATAAAACCATGCTTGTATCTACAACCTATAGAAATGCAAAACGGCGTCAGTTTAGACGTAATTCTGTCCTCCTGCTTAACGCATCATTTATGAGAAAACATTTAATAACATTAGCACAACATATTCGAGGTGGTTTTAAATAACATATCCGTATTTATTTATTTATTAAGTTATGTTTTTGTGTGCACTGAGGAGCCTCAAACAGGCGTTTGTTAAATCATTTTAAGTTAAGATTGGCTTTAAACAATTTGTGAAATTGAATTCTTCATATATGATAAATGAGAGGTAACATTTTATTTATGGTATTATTTCCACATATTTCTCTCCATTCTTCCTTCTGCCAACGGTGTCGCAGTTTCTTGTCTCTCCCGTTTTTGTGCTTAGTGCGTACGCATGGGTTAGAGTTTGCGTGGAGGACCGCACGTTTCCCCGTCAAGTTAGTATTTTATAAATCGCAAACATTGCGTAGAAACTGGCGTACGCCAATTTTTGAGCGTATATCCCTTTATAAATGAGGCCCCTGCTCATTGCCAATGGTCCCGCTTATTACACTGCTAATTACAGCATAAATCAATCATTTATTTAAATACAAGTTTATTTATTTTTAAAATGATTGTATCTCTTCTCCTAAGACAAAAAAACGGTCTCTCTTCAAACGGTCTCCAAATTGAAATATCAGAATCGATTTTTCAACTAGGTGGTGTTACAGATTGATTGCATGGGCTCCCACAAAAAAAGCAATGAGATATTTCAATTCGATTTTGAATTATTGCAACAACAAAAAAGCTCTTTGGCAACTTAGTTTTTTTTTTAAACGTTTTGTTCAGCAGTAGGATCATCTCCACGTATTCACACCACTTTTATGATTTTAAGCGTATATGCAATCGCCAGGAATAAAAAACATAAAGCTGAAAACAAGCTACAGCACGATCACAAACTTCACATCACCACCGCTAAGCTAAAGGTGGCTAATGTTTTATATTTAAATATTTTAAGTTGTAGAACCAACGCATAAATCTCTTTAGCCTTTGTTCACAACAAACCTTACTTCAGGCGTCTAACCAAAACCGCAGTCAAAAACCGATTCACCTGAGGGAACCAGAAATGGTCAAATGCTAACTAATTTCCAGGTTTTAGGACTCATTCCTGCACTGTTCTGTGGGAAATTAGCTTAACTTAAGAATAAGCTACCTTTACTGAGAGGAAGATGAAGAGGTGGATATTTGAGGTCTGTCACACTTCTTGCTGCTGCAGCGTTGCCATCCCAACCATCGCCATGGTAATGAGCGCGGCACATGAAAGCAGCGCCTGTTTACGAGCGCCGAGGGAAAACAAACCCAGCGTGTCAGTCCCTCTGTGGATACACACAGGCTTAGAAAGCATACATTGAGCAGAAAGGAACTAAAGTTGAGTCGCAGGAAGCCTGGTGGGTTCAGTTGGAGGGCAGAGAACAGAGAGGCGGGAAGATGCTGACAGAAACACGCTGATCTGAGGCTGTGATTTATTTTAGACCACTTTGGTTTCTAGCAGAAGGAAAGTGACAGATGTAAAAATGTGCAGCTGCAGCAGGAGGCTGGGTGTGACTCTCTCCTTTCTTTTTTTATTTGAACAATGAACAAGGAATAATCAGAGCAACAATACACGTTACACAATGTGATGTACAGACACAAAGTGTACAAAGATATCCTGATTTATAATCCCTTAATGAGTCAAAAAAACTTGATCCTACATTAAGCCATAATGCACTTGTTAGCATCACTTTGGTAAAACAACAAAATGTTCAAACTCCACACTCGTTTATTCGCAGGTTCTTTATTATAACTGTATATTCCTAAATCTTTCAAAGGCTGAGTGGGACTTAAATACCATTAAAATGACAGTTGTTTTTTTTAAATCAGCGGAGGCGGTTTTAAAAAATGACGTTTTATTTTTTCAGCTGATCTCTGCCATCCCCACTCACCATCTGAAGTTCCTGATGGAGGCGGGGCACGGCACAACGAAGGAGGAGATCAAGGATGAGGAGATGACGGAGGGAGCGGACGAGATCGACCACGCTGAGATGGAGCTGCGGAGAGGCCAGATCCTGTGGTTCAGAGGGCTGAACCGCATCCAGACACAGGTACGACCCCCCCCCACCTTACAGGCGCACCAACAGTCTACGTTTTTTCCCATGTCAAGTTTCCAAGGCGGGGACTCGGCTGTCAAAGGAGCTGCAGAAGGCATCAGTTGCCATGGCTATGCAGGAGGCTCTTGAAGAAAAAATATGATTTTTGTTGACTTATTTTGTTTAATTGATTTCTTTGTTTTCGTGTTGGTGAATTGTTGTTTAAACCTGAAAAGCTTTTCAGGTAAAATTCTGACAGCTGTCGTCTTTAAAAACAAACCTCCTCCTCCTGTTTTTCGTCCTTCCAAAATCAAACAGAAGTCAGATGCATCAAATGGAGGTAGAGTAATCTGTTTCATGAAGACAGTGAGGAATATTTATTTCACATTTCTAAGAGCTGGAGTCTGCAGTAAGAAGCTGGTTTAGCACATCTTAAATGTGTGTTATTGTGTACTTGTAGTTGCAGAAACAGTAGAACACAAGGTATTGTAACACATATAATGTTAATAATGTAAACATATATATTTTTGGGATTTATTACTGTTACGTCCCCCTCTAGGGTAGAGGAAAACAACATACACCAGATTGGAATTTGTAATAATTATAAGTAGTTTTATTATATAACAGGGTGAAAAAAAATGGAAGGCACGAAGCCTGAACAAACAAAAGGAGGACTCTAACAAAGGGAGCCTGTTTACCTACAAAGAAATAGATAATAACGAACTAAATAGCAACTAAAACCCTCACTGTCAAAGTGGTACAGTCTAAATTCAGGAAGCTGTAAGAAAACACAGCTGAGTCAGAGTACAACAGTCACACAACACTAAACTAATCGAGACTCTTCTAATCGCAATAATACTGATCAACACGGACCACACAAGTTAACCTACTGTATAACAAATTTGCACACAAACTAGCAACTAGCGAGAGGCATCCGCTCACACAGTAGAGCCTGCAGAGTGATCGTCAATCAATGCTTTGAAGGCATCTCCAGCAGGTGCGTGACGGCTGTGTGCTGCGATTGGAGTGCGTCGGGCCCGGCGTGCTCCAATCACAATCTTCGGAAGGCGGACCAGGAGATGGCAGCCAATGACGTGAGGGCACCCGCACAGGTTATTTACATATAAGACAGAAGACGAGCAGAAAGGCAGCAGCCGTAACAATTACAAACTCAAAAACAAGCAGATAATAGTTCCTGCAAATCGTGGAAACTATCAACTGTAATCTTGAACAAAAACTCATGAGGTCAAAGTTAGAACAAAATATTATTTTTGGATTTGAATCTTCAGCCCATATGATCACATGTGAGGAGGCCTCACTGTCAACAAGCTGCTTGGACTTTAATGTGTCCTTTACTTTAGGCAAATTAAAATGTATCGTGAATGCAGAAGAAATGAGCCAAAAAAAATGTCATATTCATATTAGCTGAATGATAAAATGATTGTAGCACTTCCACTGTGTTTTTTCTACCTAAGCT
>NW_011352015.1:7381-16292 GCF_000735185.1 Notothenia coriiceps | reverse complement strand
ATATCACATCTGTGCATTAAGCTGGAGTCTGGAGGTGGTTAGCTTAGCATAAAGACCGAAAGCAGGGGAACACTTCCACTGTGTTTTTTCTACCTAAGCTTTTGCAGCCAAGACACACAGCAAGTCATTCACAGACAAAATCAGAAACAGACACCTCTAAAAATAAAATAAAAAACGGAATTCATTGAAAGAGACAAGGCTTTAAAGTTTAATTTGGCTTTCAGTCAACTGCATGTTTAAGGTGCAAAAGTACTACACAGAAATCTTCCCTAGTTCCTCATTTCCTCATTATGTAACTAAATATTTAACATTCCTTAGATCTGCTCTATGAACAGTCTTTGTTTCAGCTTTTTGAAACATTTCTAAAGAAGAAAGATGACGTGGAGTTCTCCTTCGAAGCACCAGCCATTTTGTTAGCGTAGCACACAGTGATGGGTCTGATGACACTGTCCTGTCATGGGCACAATCGTAAATGTAATTTTAAGGTGGAATGAGCAGTGTGTCAGTGCAGAGTATCGTCTGATTGCACAATAGTTTTCCTAGGATTATGAAGGAAAAAAACATCAATCTTTATTCTTTACGCATAAACCACACTAAGCAGGGTATAAAATGTCTCCCCTCACAGCTTATGCAACTGCAAACCAGAGGCTGAGGGAGAATGAACACTTGATGCAACTTAAATGCTTAGTGTAGTGATTTGTCTAAATTCTGAACCAAACGCTTAAATGTTTGCGTCGTGACATAAATATATTTTTATATACATATTACAGTTTATATTCACCTTAAATATTCACTGCTCTGTCCCACGTCAGAATCTGAAATACTGCCCAAGAACTCTTTCATAACACTTCAAATCCAGTTGAGACAAGCTTATTGTTTCTTCATTTCCAAACCATCTTCCACATTTAACATGTTCAGCCACGTTTGTGTGTTGAATTAAAACAGTGAAGTGTGTGGAGGCTAAAGTGGAGATATTTAACACGCACACATTGTGGTTGTCCAGTTAATTTCACACTGCTGCAGAGCTTTGGTGCAGACAGCATCCAGCGTGGGACAAAAAGCTTATAAGATATTTTTATTCTTCCGTTAGTCAGTGTTGGAGCCCAACAGCAGCACCTTAACAGTCTTCAGCTGTGACTCATCTCACAGTCTGCAGCGTGTATGTGTCTGTGCGTGTGTGTGTGTGTGTGTGTGTGTGTGTGTGTGTGTGTGTCTGTGCGTGTGTTTCTCCTCCTACAGGATACATCTGCACTCAGTGAGCATTAGCATGTCCACAGGCAGTCCTATTCAATCCCTATGGGGTTCATTAGCCTCGATGCTAACGCCCACAAATACAGTAACAGCAGCCAGGGCTCTGCTCACACACAAACACACACACACGCATAAACACTCAGAGAGGTCCGGTGTTTTCCTCCGGGCAGTGAACTAACTTGTACTTATTGTTGCAGTCGGAAAAACACATGAATTAATAATACCTGATATCTTTTTCAGTTTGACCTCGAAAAAGTCTCATAGACAGAAATTCAAGACTTTTCTGACATCTAAATATTTATTTTCTGATACCTTTACAACGATACCTACTTTACAACGTCTTTGCAACAATCTTATTTCATTTTGATTTAAAGTGGTTTATATATAAAGGGACAATTCATAAAAAGATAATATGAAAAGAAGAAATGATTCTAGAAAAATAACTGGATCTGTAAAAACGTACTGTTCTTTCTGTTAAACAGACGAACCAATGAACATAGTGGTGCGTTCATCCATTAAAAAGACCTTTAGGAGTTAGTAGATACCAAATAGACGTAAAGAAGAGTGAATACTGGACTTCCATTGATCAGGTGGACACAAACGAGACTCCAAGTGAGTGTTCATGTTTCTCCCTAGCTGCTGGGTTTCTAAATAGGACACTGATTGACATAAAGTGAGCAAAAGTTGGTCATATTGAGTGAAAGCACGACTTGTTCCCAATGCAATCAGGTGACCGAAAAATAAGCATCACAGGTTAAAAGCTTATTTTTGATCTGGAATTAGGAAACAGAAAATCTACTGAAGTTTGATTGACAGCTTGGTAACTTCACCTACCAATTAAGATCATTTGATATAATCAGAAGGGGACGGACACAGATGAGAACCCTGATTCTGATGCACAAGTATCTCTCCCAAGTTAGCCATGATATTACCTTCAAAGATTACATATTTCCCCATCCTCAAGTGGCCAACACATAGTGTAGGTTCAAAGCTCATTATTGGCTGGATGTCCTCACAAACATTTTGAGTTCAAACCTTTACATGGACAATTTGACTACTCCACCTGCGGATTAAGATCATGTGATGCGATCAGAGGTTTTGAAATGGATGTGGGGGTGCAGACTGGGAGGTGGACAGTGTCTCCACCTTGTCTGTCGTGAGGCCTCAGGGCCCTGTGGAAGGAGGGAGGGAGTGATGCGAGGAGAAATCCAAATAAAGCTTTCTAAACCATCAGACACGCTGCGGAGAAAAGAGGGAGCTGACTCTCCTCTCTTCCTGTCTGTGTATCTGTATTATCAGTCTGTCATCCTCCTGGGACGGGAGGACGGGAGGAGGTGGAGGGGGAGGCAACGAAAGGCTGCAAGCTAATTAGGTTCTTATCTCTCCACGCTCCTCTTCCTGTCCTCCTCCTCTCTAATCCTGGTGGGCAGCGTTGTGCCGCTCAACGCCTCGACAGTCAAACACAGAGGGGGAATAATTGGTACAAGCAGCACCTCGCTGCAGAAACTTTATCAGTCATTCAGAGTGACACGTCTGCCTCTCTTTCTCCAACTCACTCCTTCTCTCAAAGGTCTTTCAGTCCGACCCAAAATCTCTTAACTCATTCTTTGCGTTTCCTCCGTCAATCCCTTCGTTCTCTCGCAGCTCCTTCTGGATTCTCGTGTATTGTCTTTCACTAACTTAATTACAGCTCTGTTCTTTGTGCTTTTTTTAGATGTTCAAACTTTCTTCCTCTTCTCCTCACTCCTGATCTCTTTCTCGTGTACTACTACTTCTACATGTTGTCCTTGTCTCACCTTCTTCTGTTTCTCTGTACCCACTTTGAACCAAGTTGTTGACAATGACCTTTACTGTACATGCTCAACATATGAAAATATACATTATGCCCTTATTAAGAATAGTTCTAGTAAGCTGTTTATATTTGTTCTAATACTCACCTGTTTGCATATTCCATGCATACTTCTGTTCCTATGGCTATGCTCTGTAAGACACCTTTATAGGCCACATTATGAGATCAGATGCACTTCCTGTCTCCTAAGTGGGCTGCGTCTAATATATTTTTGTATTGATCTATGTTATTCTTCTATTATAAGATATTTAAACAGCTAACCAACGTATTGATTGTTATAGATAATATAAGCTAGGGCTTTATCCAACGTTGGGTTGATGTTAGCTTTACATTTTGACAAAGTTTGATTCATGTTAACCCCAGGGCCGTTAAAGCATGTTCCTAGTGGCCAAGCACTGGTACTACAATGTCAGCGTCAGCCAGTGACAATGGCTTACATAGGGAAAGATACGTCTGTCATTTATTGAGGTAAATCAACTACCTAGTACGTACACTTTTACAGCCCTTATTGAATCATTATGGCTTAAGAGTTGCACAATGCGCTCCAACACAGTATCCACTTCTCGTTATACATCCATAGTCTGTGCACAGGGACAGTCATAAACAAACGCAAACTGCGCGAAAAACCCAAATTAAGACTCATATTTCAAATTCGCGTTACAGAAGCCCAAATAATGCTCCTACAGCCTGAATGTCAGCATATCCCACTTATTTGAATGAGAAAATGCTTTATCAAACTTAAGTCTAACTCTGAACACTCAAACGTAGAATTCTGTGCACATAACTGTCTCAAACTCAGTATATTGTCATTTTCGTAATAATATTGAAATATTTGCGTGCATGTAAAGGTCTTTGAAGTGTACTGCACTGTAGCATGAAACATGACTCCTGTCCTGACTCTCAAATGTCAAACTGTCAAACTGTCTCTGTAACCTCTCAAAGGGCTTTCCTGTCTTTTCTTCCTTGTTTCCTTGCTCTGTCTCCTCTCCCCTGCCTCCTCTTTCCTGTCTCCTGGCTCTCTAATGGTGTGTTGTGGCTCCCTTCAGATGGATGTGGTGTATACCTTCCAGACGGGCCAGGCCCCGGTGCCCGGTGCCCTGCGCCGCCAGCCCTCCGTGGTCAGCCAGCACAATGACTCCACCGCCGCCAAAACTCTCTCTAGCCCCACCCACGTAGGGCTTAGCGCCTCCTCCTCTCTCACCAACTCGGCCGGGGCTGTGCCTCCTGCTGCTGCCGCTGCTTCCTCCTCCACTGCAGGCAGTGAGTGGGTTTCAGAGGCCAGCTAACACCTCCTTCACCCAGCTGGACTCTTCCTTTACTCTCTGTGTTTACCGCATGAACGCTGCATGACTCACCGACACTAAAACTCTGTCTCTGTAATATCTACACATCATTCGATATTATCCTAAATGATCTGAAACATCCTAATGATAATATAGATAACTGACAATTGTAATTTACATGACGTTATTACAAAAAAAGGGAGGTATGGAATGTTACAAATGAAAGGTTTTCCACTGGAAAGCTTTAATGTGAAGCAGGAAGTGCTCAGTTTGCTTTTTTCGTAATTAAAACATCTCAAACATCTGTAGGAAATCTAATATGTACAGTATTAAGAGATTCAGTTTGAAAATACAAAGCTACTGAGGATAAACATAGCAAGGCATTTAAGTAGTAGTAGTAGATGTTTATTAATATCACATCTGTGCATTAAGCTGGAGTCTGGAGGTGGTTAGCTTAGCATAAAGACCGAAAGCAGGGGAACAGCTAACCTGGCTTTGTTTGAAGTAGAATAATACACCTCTAAAGCTCACTTGTATTGATTACCTACACAAAACCAGAAATGTCAAATCAAGGAATGCCAAAGAGTCCTGATCTTTCCATGTGATGTTTTAAATAGAAGAAAGACAAAAGTAGAATATGGCCAGCGTCATTCCTCTGAAAGCTCTCTTTATCATCTCAAAGTGCAGACAACCTGATCAGCTGGTCTCTTTCCCTCTCTGAAATCCACTTCCTCCCTACTTGACCTTCCTCTGCTGTAGATTTATTTTCTCCATCTTAATCTCCTTTTCCTCTGTTATTTAAATGCCTTTTATCACTTTCCTCTGTGCCTGCTGGCGCTCCTCCTCCTGCATGTTGTGGGGATTGAAACTCTTGAACACACGTCTCTAGTAACCCTGACGTGACTTGCTAGCTGACAAGTCGATGACAGATCACAACTGTTTGCCCACAAGAAGAGAATGAAGCTGTGAACTGCTCTGATTCGGGACTGAGAGAAAAAGAAAATCCCACTTCATTTCCTTTGTTTTTCTTCTTCCTCTCTGAGGCGACATCCTGGGCACCGAGATAATTGTATGGGTTAATCCAGAGCAGGCTTCAATCTGTCAGGCTCAGCAAGTCTCATGGTTTAACAGCCGAGAGCTTTTTAACGTGTGTTTTTTATGTATGTGATGGTTGCATGTGTTCTCTGAGCTGCAGTGCTCGGCCTGTAGCTCTCATGCGGTTCAGTAATAGAGAGCTTTGAACTGCAGGGTTATTAATTATGATGAAGAGTGTGTGCTGGTGCGTATAAATCAGTGTGATCAGCTGCAGCCTCTGTGGATTCATGACAGAGGAAACGACTTAAGGCAGAGAGGAGAGAGCAGCTAGAGGACAAAATCATTCTGCCTCTGAATGTGATTACAGATACTAAACAGTGCATGTGTTGTTGCATTGTGTGTTGATTACTGGGGCAGGGTCAGGGCTCGAGCTTAAGGACGTCCCGGGGCCGAAAAAAATAGTGTCAGGGAGGATAAAAAATAATTTGGGGACGAATTTGGGACGAGAGTTAAAATAAAAATACCCTGCTAACTCTACTACAAACGGCGATGAAAATGAAATCGACTGCACGTTGTGTGTAGCACACAATTATTAAACCTCCTTGTCAACATAAACACACAAAACATTTAGCAACCCGCAAAACACTCACACACACACACACACACACACACACACACACACACACACACACACACACACACACACACACACACACACACACACACACACACACACACACACACACACACACACACACACACACACGTAAGCTGTGCCCATGTGCTGTCAGCCAGCCGCACAGCTGGCTGTGCCCGCGAATTCCTGGCCCGCAAATTCGCGGGTCTATCTACAGTAGGCTATGTACTGAGTGTGTGTATTTCGCGGGTTGAGTGATGTAAAATGACAATGGTATCCCGTGGAGGAATTCTGAAATGTTTTACCGTTACATCACAAAAACGCACAGCAGAACCAGACCCTGGAGCGCCGGCCTCTTTATTTACTTACTCCACTTCATCCCCTATGGGTAATAAGGCTGAGATGAGAACCCTCCATCGTATTTAGTCCTTAGCAATATGCTGCGCCTCTCCCCATGTATGGATGGGTACCGAGCCCCGGTGTTAAACGGGCTCCGCCCGGGCCGGAATTATTAAAGACAGTGGTAACGTTAAGCTCCGACGTTATCTGACTTTTTATCGGTACTGGAGACATTTAAAAAATATATGTCATATGTAGTATTGCTACATAAACATTATATCGCAGTTTTAGTTTATCCAACTCCGTTTCTAATATGCAATAAGACTACAACATGCGTCTATGATGTATTTTCGAGCTTTCCAATCCAGACGAGATCTCTCTCTCCCGTCTGTGTGCGAGGGGGCGGGGCAGTTTGTAAAGGTCGCCTGACTGTGTTCCAGACTGTCCTCCTGGTTAGTGGTTACTCTGGGTTCTGTCTTCAGGACAGAGTGTTGGATTTTTTTTGTTAATTGGATGGGACTTGATTTGATTCAATATTAGTAATTTTCTCGTTTGTGCGTTTGTTTAAATATATTTGGCCTTTGTCATGTGATTGACTGATTTACTCAAATAAAAAGGTTGATGAATTATCATCTAATGATTTGTATGATGTTTTATTTATGTTAAAGGTCACTTTGAATGATTTTAACTAATGATAAGTGGTAGAAAAACTAATATTTTAAATTCGGGACGGTCCACATTAATTTCGGGACGGCTTAGATTGTATTTCGGGACGGTTCCGGGAGGATGGTGAAAAAAGTTAGTCGAGAGCCCTGGGCAGGGTATTGTTTGAAAGTGTTAAAGGCTGAATTGATAGTTGGGAAAGTGGCCTCAGACCCCCAGAGAACACTAGTGACACTATTCTTGCATATCAACTGTTATTTAATTTTCTATCTATATTTATTTATGCATTCAAATGTGATTGAATGCGAATATGTTAGTGATGTTGCACTGAAATAGCACACTGAACAAGATATCCTGAGGAAACGCACTTTCTACAAGTGATTTAAGAAGATGTTTATTCATTTCACATCTGTCTGGAGATGGTTAGCTTAGCATAAAGAAAGTGAGGGGAAAAGCTATCCTTGCTTGGTTTGCAGTAAAATAATGCACCTACAAAGCTCACTACTTAAAACGACTTATACCATAGAAGAGTGGTATATATGTATATATTGTTAATTTAGCTGCAAAAGGAACTACTGTACCTAAATGACAGATGTTATTTAAAAATATATTTATTTATTTATTTTTGACATTTGTTAACATTTTAGTTTGGCCTATGACTAGCTAACAGTTACAACATGTTTAGAAAACACACACAAATGCTAGTAATACCTGTTTCAACAACTTTGTATTCAAAAAATAACACTTAATTATTTTTCGTAATATCACATCCTGAGTTATATAGGCTTCTGATTGTTACACTATTTAAAATCCAACAGGCCTTGGACTCCAAATAAAGCCCCCCCCCAGCGCCTAATATCACAAAGTGTATCTGATTTGAGTGAATTGCACACGTATACCCTAAAATCATATCACATTTACTATGAAATGTACAAAAACGTCTGTTTATAAAACTATTTGGCTCTCCTCACTTTGGTCAGGTTTGATCACTATTTTATAAATGAAATCATATCAAATATGGCGGGTGGGGGGTTAAGGTTTTTGTAGATACAAATAGGAAAGTTTTAAAGCACTAAGTTTGGAGTCTGTGCTCTAAAGCATGCGGACATCCTTTATTCAGGTCTTCAGAATGCTCCGGTACAGAACAATCATCAGCTTACTTTTTATTAAGACTCGTTCCTGTTTTAACATGACAATGCTCCGTGCACAGAGCCAGCTCGTTAAATAAAAGTTCAGTGTGAGAGAACTCAATCTCACACCTCTGGATGAAGCAGTGCCAGACAGCTGTGAGTCAGAAAGAACTGGTGGAGTCTTAAACCATATATTTAACAGATACGGCAGAATATAAAAGTCAGCGGTTCAAACCCTCTGTGTGCGCATGCGTGTGTTGCATCTGATTTGGTGGATTTTTGGTCTCCTTCCTGCACTCCATTATCGTGTTGACCTTTTTTTTTTAGCATTTGTGTTGATGTGTTTTAGAGTTGTTGCTCCCATCCAGTTCTCACGTGTTGAAATTGTGTTTTTTTGCACCTCCCTGCCAGATTCAGCCATTCAACCACCATATTTCCCATCAGCCCCCGCTGCCTGTCATTGCATCACACTTTCATACATCTTCAGCCCTCTGACGTCTTCTCTTTGTTCCAGATTAAGGTGGTGAATGCGTTCCGCAGCTCCCTGCACGTGGGGCTGGAGAGCCCAGAGTCCCGTAGCTCCATCCACAGCTTCATGGCCCATCCTGAGTTCGTCCCGCAGTCGGAGGAGGAGGCTCGCATCCCCACAATCGAGGAGACCGGAGACGAGATCGACCCCCTCCCCAGCGCCTCCTCTTCTGGGGCGGGGGGGGAGGAGAGCCGC
>NW_011352015.1:0-7169 GCF_000735185.1 Notothenia coriiceps | reverse complement strand
CCTCCTCCTCCTGTTTGAATGTCCGGTCGGGAGATGTCTCGCTGCGGTTGCCAGTCGTACCCCCCCAATGCAATCTTTCTATTGTGTTGCAGCCGATCCTGGATCACACTAATCGTCTCTTCACCGCACACATGTATCAGTAGAAGGTGGAGTCTCCACCCTGGAAGTCCATTCATGTATATTTTTTACTCGATGATCCTTTCTTGACAAAGCTTTTAAACCACGTGTGGTTGGATCTCCGGGGGTCTTGCAGCATGTTCTGTCCTCGCTCCATCCCTGCGTAACGCTCTCGGCACAGAACTCTTGAACGAGTGATTCTCGTGTACATACGCTCCCCTCCCCCAGCTCCTCTATACAGCTAACAGCCAGGTTTGGTGATCAGAATTGTTTTTAGGCAAATGCAAAAATGTAACCTTTTTTTAATTGTTGTTTTTAAAACAAATGTTAATCGATGGTTGATACAAAAACACCTGAGAATGTCTTGTGAGTGTGACACTACGGTCTTCAAGGTTCAACTGTTAAAAAAATGTTCTTCCCTTAATCGTGTGTGTATGTGTTGGCTTTTCTTTGATCAGCTGTGTTGCATGTGGAAGGACAGAATGTTTACTCCCCAAATATATCCAACATGGCGGCGTCCAGGGAGGTCTCATGCAGTCGGGGTCACGGCTCTGTCTGCCCCCCTGCCCAGTACGTCCACAGTGTCCATAGGAAACAGGAGTGTGGTTCATGTTTCCCGCTCTAGTAGGATGCATGTTATGTTTCATCCGTGTTGAGTCGCATGATAACTTTAGGAATGAATATTTGGGATTCTGTTTAGACGACCATTATGTGTGTTAAGTCTGCAGCAGCGTCTGATCACGACTCCTTCGACTTCCTGTCTTTAGGCCTGAATTTCCTTTCAAGACAATATACAAAGAGAGGCTCTTCAATACTGGAGAAGGGCAGTCAATAAAGGAAAAAAAAGACAAGTGGATGACAAGTAATTATGCCTTTGTCTCTTCAAAATAAAAGTCCTTCAAGACTCATTCCTTGAGGTATCTCTTTTCCTGGTGGATCCTGAGGGGTTCCCAGACCAGATTGGATGCATAATCCCTGCAGAGTGTTTTCTGGGTCTGACAGGGGGCTTCCTCCCCAGTGGTCCAGTATACGCCTACAGGGAGGATTCCTGTAAACCTCAACCACCTCAACAGGAACTCATAATCATGGATAAGGGTGTAAACACCAATCTACTAATAGATCAGTTTTTAGGGGCAAATACTCAGTTGTCCATAAAAAATGCTCATCAACTGTCAATATCCTTTCTTTATTAATGTGCCCCCCAGAGGATAATGTCAAAAGTATTGATTGAGTCTGTTTTGGGTCAAAATACAGGAAGTTGAATTCTAACAGACAGGAAGTTGATGGATCTCTGAACAGCATCTGGAACGTCTCTCTGTGTTTAAGACAAAATCTTAGTACCAGTACTTGTTTTTCGTTCCCTCGTTTGTCAGACTTTACGGACAGAAACTAAATGGGTTGTCAGTGACATCACACAGCGTCAGCAGAGCAGATTATTGATTATCTCTGTCTGCCGTGCTCTGTTTTAATTGACAGGCGTCAGTGTGGTGGCCACGCTGAGGATTATGGGAGACGTGACGATGTCACCAATCAGTCTTTATGAGTTAAATCGACTTTGTGTCCACTCTGCCGCTTAGTACTTCCTGCCTGCCGTTGTCCGCAGATTACTGTCTGAAAAGAAGAAGGAATCATCTTCCAATCAGAAGCAGTGATGGTGTAATCCCCTCTTCGTCTGACTAGCAGCCTTCAACCTATGTGCTACTACTGCCATATTTCCAACTTTTTTTCATGACTAGGTTCTTCCTCCCCCCTCTGATGAGCTTTTTCTATGTCACTCAGAGCCATATTTTATAGGTTGTCTGTATTGTTTTTTTATCTCATTGTTATCGAGGTTTCCTTTGGACTTTCTCACCCCTCGACTTCCCCTCCCCCTCCTGGCCCTTTACTCCAAACACGACCAAAAAGCAAGGAGAAAATCTTCAGTCGTCACTGCCGTACCAAGTTTTAAAGGACCTCTACAATGTTTACATGAAAAGCAAGTGGGTGGCAGTTCGCCTGCGCTTCTCTCATCCGACCACTTCCCTTTCATTCCCTTGCTTTCCCGAATCTTAGAGTTACTATTTAACTAAATGGGGAATCTTTCTTGCATAGTTTTCATATAAAATTCAATGTTTTGCTCATTTTTTACAATTCTTCTGTATTTTTATATTAAGTACTTTTTAATATTTTGGAGATATATGAATATATATGTATAGGCTGAAGAGCTTGGTGACAGTACGGTACATGAATGAGAGGAATCTAACGTGGACTCTGTCTTTTTACAGCTCTCTAAATATTTATGCCACGTGTGTCACCTGATGTTAGGGCTCAGAAACCTGCAGTGACTTGTTTACTTCCTGTTGGCTGCTCAATTGGAAACTAAAAAATCTAGTCTCATCAGCCCCCTTTTACATGAGTATATTCACTTTATCTAAAATGTTGTGAAACACTACGCGCTATGTGATTACGCAGTTATTCAGCTCCATTAGAGTTCAGCCAATGCAACGTGAATACAGCTAACTGTATCAAACATTAAATGGGTTTCTGTATTTTGAAGCTACTGCGATTGATTTCTTTGAATGAGTGGACTGATGCTGTTTTCCAACTGACTGTTGTTGGAGCTTTAAGGAGGATCACAGCTGTGTCCCACTTCAGGCCCCGCCTCCTTTAAAGGGGGTGTGGCCTATTATGGCCTGCCTCGTCCAAACTGAGCTCCGACCCTCGACCTCTCTGACGGACCAAAACTTGAGAAAGTGACCTGAGGACCAAAGACCAGTCATAAGACAAATCAATGAGTTGCTTTGAGCCCCACAGCTTAGAATTCATCAAAGCGGACCCAAGGGGATAAAAAACCAAAACCAACATGCATTCATCATCAGCTTGTAATTAAAGAAAAATAGGCCAATATCAAAAAGCATCTTGAGGTTAAGACGATCTTTTGCCATATTTCCACTGCATGGTTTGTCTCAACTCACTTTAGGTGCCAGCTCCTTTTCTCCATTTACCTCTGCACATATTACCCAATAGCAATTATTAGCTGAACACTTAAACCCGCATCAAAACTGCCGTGAAATCATCACCTCTTCTTTAAATCATGAAATCAGCAAACAAGCAGAGGAAACGTCTGCACTTTGTCAACCTTACAGACTATTTTCTGGGTTGCAATTTCTTGAGTGATATCCATTACTTTTGCTAATGGAAAACCAAACGGTACAAATTGGGTCGAGTTGAGTAGAACCGTACCATGCAGTGAATAGGCAGCCTCCCTTTGTGGGTCTATGAACTCTGGTTCAAAGTTGACTCAAGGACAGTCAGAAGCAGGAAGATTGGATTTCCTCTAACATGATGAGTCATAGGGCATTGCAACGTCTCCCAATTAGACTGAATATACTTTGGACCCAGCTCGACTCGGCTCTTGGGTCAGGACCCATGCTAAAAACTGATGGTACCCATAAGGACCTCCACAAAGTGGCCCATCAAACAGACACTCTGTTCATTTATATCTCGTAACTTTATTGCGCTGATTACGATAAATATGAAATCTATGACTAGCTGCAGTAATACCTTTGAGAAAAGTATGGGATGTCTGTTGACATTTCAGTGCTTTTGCACTTTCAACAACGAGAACAGTTTTTTTTCACTTTATTGTTTTATCTCTGATTTGACCATGATCAATTGTTAACTGTTGCTTTTTAAATACATGATACTGAGGGGTCAGGGGGCTCTTTCTGACAACAAGAAGAAGGCACATTTCTGATTTGGTTGTGAAATATGGACTTTGAGGGAGGCGGAGCCTGTGAGGGACACAGCTGTAACTGAAGATGTCATTGCCATTTTCTACGAACTACCAACTTCAGAAACATTTCCGGGGAAGAGCGCAGGACTGTTAAAGAGCTCGTCCTCTTCCTGCCGTGTGTCCGTTGGCTAGAAGCGAGACGCACCTTTCCAAATGATGATTTTTTTTTTTTGTTCCTCTTTGTTTCTGTTCAACTGCTGAATCGAAAAGATTACCTTTGCTCCTGCAGTCAGTGCAATGTAAATATTGTCATATAAAAATTGAATGAACCTGCTGTCTGTGTCGGTCACAGGAAGTGGGAAAGAGGGCAATCAGCCAATCGTCATCCAGCGAAGCTTTAAGGATGCCAAAGCTGTTTTTCTCCTTTCCTTTTGTCTTCTGCACAAATTAGTTTGACTCCCCCTCTTTCTTTCCTCCCCCCCCTCCCCCCATGCCGCCTGGATAAGACTGTCCCTCTGCTCTGGCTGTGGTTCTGTTGGACTGGTTGCCCTCACATCTCACGGCAGGTGCGCCGTACAGTGGAGAATATCGCAGTTTACCAACAGGACTTCTGAATGGAAAAGGAACTCGCTTCTTATCCAGTCATTGTTGCATTTTGACTGCTTCCTCTTCAGAGCACTGCCTTTTCTCAGAACAGCTTCCTGTGGTCAGATCTTAAGGAATATTTTGGAGAAACTCCACTTCAACGTTAACAAAATATATAAAAACGAATCAAACGAACTGGAATACCACAGTTGGAAAAGTCATAACCACTCAACATATATATCTATATATTTACATATTATCTTTATGTGTCTATATCTGGTATATACGTGTTTATATTAGATATAAATACATAGATATGTATATGGTTTCTCAGTTGAACTTCATTGCAAAAAAGGCTGAAAAATATTTGTTTTCTGTAATTACTATGATACACAGTAATAGGCGTTGGTGTTATTTTTGTATAAACATAATATCATCTATGTGGCATGCATGACATATATACAAATTTTGGTGGTTTAAAGCAATATGTCCAACCTGGTGCGATTGGTTCTGTCGTGTTCTGTGTAGCCTAAAGCCACTGTGTGAAAAGAGATGAAAAAAAAGAGAAACTGCATTTGGATAAAACTAACTGTTCAGTATATGTGTTCAATGTTCTGTGTTCTGCATGTTTTAGTATGGAATGAAACATCCCTAAACGTTGACTTGTTTTTACCAAATGAATCTCAAATACACGCCCCAAACACATGCAACATTACACACACACACACACACACACACACACTATTGCACTGTGAGGTGAAACACACTGAGGAAATTAAAACTGTGTGACTTCTGATGGATGGATTGATGAAAGATGAAAAAATTCTCCTTTTCTTTTGTTTGCATCGTTTCATTTATCCAGAAACAAAATGTCCCATGTCCATCCTCATGTCCCAACATACACACACACGTTTATACACACTCATCTCCCACTCTTGTGTGCAGTGAGAGGAGGAGGGAGATGATGACAGTTAACCTGAGACATTCAGGATGGCGTCATCATCATCTCACATCCAATCATCTCCATGGATCCATCTTCCTCCTGATTCTCTGCTGCTGCAGGTTAGGGGGGACATGAGGATTATGGAGTTTGTTGTCACCTGTAAAATGTCTGTTAGTGCCCGACTGATATCAGCTGATTTTATTAATCTCAGATGAAACAGTATACTGTGTGTCTCAATATGTCTTCTATTAAGACATGTCAGAACATATTTGTGTCCCTGAGGAGAGCGCACTGAGGAATGTACGTATGGCTGCAGCCAAGCATTGTTCTCAGTATTGATATATCTACTGATTATTATTCCTTTTTTATTTATTTATCAATATCTTTGTTTTTATAAAATGTGTCCAAAACCCAAAGATATTCAGTTCTCTATCCTATTTGGTAAGAAAAGGAGAAATCCTCACATTTTAGAAGTTAAATTCAAAGAATGTTTGACAATAATTGCTATTATAACATTTGTATCGCTTAGTCGATTTGCAGAATAAATAATCAGCAGCTTTTTTGACTTTGTTAATAACCAAATGGGAGTTAAATTATCTAAGTATTGATCCAAACCACAAGAAAATATATTTGGGTTTGAATTTTCACACCGGAACAATGAAAATGTTGAACCTTAAATCACACATGAATATCTCTTTTGAAGAGGCTAGCCGTTTCCATCTGCATCCAGACATTGCGCTAAGCTAGGCTAAACATGGCGTTGGCAATCATGGCGATCATGATGACGGCATTTAAAGTTTTGCATCTATGTAGGACTGAATGTTAGTGATCTCAATGAAATGAATGTGAGGAGACTAGTTTGGCAAATCTGACAGACAGGACTCAATGATCTAGGAGTTCTTAATGCAACAGAAGATTGAGTTCAATCACTTAGCTTCTATCAACATGAAGGTCTAAATGTTGTTTTAGTTAATTCGTTTTTGGTCTGAAAGTTGTCATATTATTTCCTTGGTGCAGGCTAAATGTGGCAACCACATTTTATTTAATCGCAGTGGATGTATTGGTATGACTTTAGTGATCCTCTGACTTATTTTAGCCTCAGCTGAATAACGTACGAGAAAGCCGATTTGTTTGCTTTTTTCCACATGGCACACATTAAGCATAGGGCCTTTTAGCATTATCGGTGTTGCCCGGCGAAAATGTGCTTTGTTGCATTGACTTTCAATGTAATCACACACCGCAAAATGACGTCTGCTAAACAACAGCGTGTCTCATATTAGCATTGAGTGCAAGTCATTGTCACATGACTTTAGTCTCTCTCTCCATCTTTAGGTGAAGAGAGGACTTGACTTCTTCCTGTCTGTCAGACTTTGAGCCTTAGCAGTGATCCTGTGCTTCCCTTTATGTGTGTGTGAGGTGGGCTGTTGGCTCGGTGAAAGTGTGTTTCCTCAGTGTGTGTGTGTGTGTGTGCTTGTCACTCATCCTGTCTGTTTGAATCACACATCCTCCTCCTGTTTGCTTCAATCTATGCAACAGAATCCTCCAGTTTCTCACTTTCTCTCCCTCACACTCTCACTCTGTCTTTCGTGTCTTTCGTCTCTTTTTATTTCTCAGTTCTTGCTACAAACAGAACGACAATATGTGTGTGTGTGTGTGTGTGTGTGTGTGTGTGTGTGTGTGTGTGTGTGTGTGTGTGTGTGTGTGTGTGTGTGTGTGTGTGTGTGTGTGTGTGTGTGTGTGTGTGTGTGTGTGTGTGTGTGTGTGTGTGTGTGTGTGTGTGTGTGTGTGTGACAGGTGCACACACACATG
>NW_011352014.1:0-2500 GCF_000735185.1 Notothenia coriiceps | reverse complement strand
AACGCATCCAAGCTGAGGCCAAATACCCAGAAAGTTGACCTTTTAATGGGGGAGGAAGATGGCCACTGTGTGCACATACTTACAAGAGGACAACGTGGGACACTTTGCAGGGAATTGGACACGCTAGAAAGATCTGTGGGTCCATATCAAGACGTATACAATACATGCAAAACATTGCAATGCACTGCTTAGCCTCCATAACATAGTCTTCTTTCAGACTAGTGGAAAGAAAACTATGTTTGTCTGTTGGTTTTTACAGTATTGAATAAGCTAGGAAGAGTTGCGGTCCATATTAAGACGTATACAATACATGCAAAACACTGTAATGCACTGGTTAGCTTCTATAAGATGAAGAATAAGTCCACATCCACATTTGGGAGCTGAATTTATTATCTTTGTCTGTTTGATTCTGCAGATTTCTACTAACTTCACCAATAGTTAGTGTGACATAATGCCTCATCTGCATATTTAAACATAGCATTTGAGATCACTTGTAATACAAACACATTGCAATGCACCGCTTAGCCTCCATAACACAGTCTTCTCTTTGATTATTGGGGAGAAAACATCAAAAATCCACATTTAGGAGTTTATTTTAGTAACGTTGCCGGCTGTGTGCGTAGATTTCGTTAGCCTCAAAGATAGCATGACATAATGCCTCATTTGATTATTAAAACATGACATTATTAACACTTTTTTGACAGCTTTTCCAAAAGGTACTTCAAGATAATGGACTTTACCTGAGGCTGTGATTCCTCTCTATATTCTGAAGCTGTTCCCAGAGGTTACACAGCACTCTCACGCTCCTTCATTACTAAACACATGCAGAAAATTCAGTTTTTAAGGAAGTATTTTCTCATTTAAAGAATAAACAAAGAGATACCCTTTCTAAAAACCAAGTGTCAACAAAATAACACAATCATTTTGAACCTGTCTGTATCCAACGCTCACATTTCTGTTCTGAATGCATGCAATTTAGCACCTTTTTAATTAGACTAAGCCTCATGTGCATAGCATTTTGAGAGAAGTTGTACTAATGACTGTAAAGACATCGTTCCCCCCTCTTCAGGCAGAGGACGGGGTTTGCGTTTGGCAGAGAAAGCAGCGAGGAGGTGGCATTAGACCCGATTAGAGAAAAGCCAGGATTACCTCCCCTCTCTTCTGTAAGGACACCGAGAGTGACTTCTATTTCAGGAGCAACCTCTGCAGGGAAACATGCACATAATGCACAGCAAACAGTGCATAAAGGGGTCATATTCATTTATACCTACATGCATTAATGTGAGACACATAGCAGCATGATTTTAAATTACATCAGGATTAGAAATGTGTTTTGATCCATGGGAAATTGTATGAGTTCCTCCGTTTTAGAATGAAATAAATACAAATAAAAGGGTAACTTTTTATATAAACATAGCGATTTTACTTTAATATATAACAACAATAAATATATCAGTAATATAAATTAATTTTAAGGCACATTCTGGACAATTTAAAGTTCTTTACATAAGCATAACAAATACAAATAAAAAATATAAAATGAAAATAATTTTAAAAATCGATGGGAAACAGTTGATATATTATAATAAAATATATGAAATTATTATTTGCTACGTATGTTATGCTACCTAGTAAATCGTGCACATGAGGTTGTTTACAGACTAATTGCATTGTATTTCATTAGTCATTTTAAAGCCATAAAGCGATTTCTTTCGGCCAAAATGGACGTTTCTTTACTGTAACACAAAGCCGAATTTCTTACCTTTCTATGGGGAATGTTCCTGGTGCCTTTGCAGCAGCTGCTCGGAGATGTACTTTCTGGATTTGGTCTCATTTAGTGTTTCAGCTTCTCGGAGCTCGTGTAGCAGACAGGCACGCGCAGCTTCCTACTCACCAACTGCGGCACAGCTCGCGCTCTTATCCACTCAGGCTGCAGTTTCGCGGATTTATCGCGGGAGGTCGTTGTAGCTTCAACGAGACTGCCAACAGGTAGAGATAATAATACACTTTTATATGTGTTTTTATTATATTAATTGTTATTAATATTAACGCGTTATATTATTTGATAATACCAAATATAATATTTCAGTAATCACACACACACACACACACACACACACACACACACGCACACACGCACACACGCACACGCGCGCGCACACACACACGCACACACGCACGCACACACACACACACACACACACACACAGTCCACTTTACATTCAATCCGCTTACAAACTCGCTGACACAGAAACTCTTTACCCTAGTTGTACACTACAAGGTGACTTTATAAACTATTGTACATCATCATCTGCTTTGTATTTATTTTAAATGTAAATGTATTACTTAAATACAATCACAAATATATCAAATATAAGGAGAAACCCGGGGTTATATATCACTTTACAACCATGGCCTTCTGGGCTTCCGTAGATCACGACTTGCGTTTCGAATGCAGCGTGACCGTGTTTACATTCAGCAACGGAACAGCAGATGTCAC
>NW_011352013.1:0-2830 GCF_000735185.1 Notothenia coriiceps | reverse complement strand
GGGGGGGGAGAGAAGTAATACGGTTTCCTGATAAAGCTGTGGAGAGTATGTGCTGCAGGGAGGTGGATGCACAACGCACCCAGGAACGAACGCTAGCTCCTGTCCTTTTTACTGTGGACTCGATGTCCTGACAGGCTGGTATTTGTGCAACCTGCACAAACACAATACTGCACCATGATTACAAATGGTGAAATACAATGTAAAACTACAGAAAAATACCAGCTCACTAAAACACAACCGCTCAACTCAACGCAACTACTAACTATACCCACGGTCAGAGAGCGGAGATGTTACCCCTTGTTATGTAATATGACGCGTTTGACGTATGACCTTAAAAAAAAGCCGTTTTTAAGAGCAGAGCTCAAAATTGCTCCTTTCCCTCTGAATTCCTGCCCTTATGTCTCGTAAAGCATATCAAATCCTACATTCACTTTTTTAATTGTAATTTTCAAGCAAGTTTAAGCATAAATGTAGAACAAAAAAACTTGCAAGATGCTCTTTAAGTACAGCAAGTGTTATTATTTATGTATTCTTACATGCCTTTTTTTAATGCTAATTTACACTGAATGTATGGTATTGCAGCCAAAACATATCTACTATTGCTATGTTGGTAAAAGTAAATGGAAAAAAATGTGATCTCCACTCTTTTGAATGCCACTCTTAATATTAGGCATTGCAATAATATCTTACCTTTTGACTTTTTCACTTATCATCAGTCTAAGCAGGTACTAAGTACATTTAAGATGTACATGTGTGAAAGCCTGATCTCGCAAATCATACATTTGTCTCAAAGGGTCTTTACAACTCTATAGTTAAGACTTATCTGAAACCAATACTCTGTGCAGCAGTTGTTTGTTTTACCTTAACAAATGATCATACAGCTCTGGCTAATTGTCACACCAGTAATTATTACTTCCTCTGTTTTTATTATTTGCAGACAGTAGACCAATGCTATTCTTGCAACAAGGTATCCTACAAGTAATGTACTGTCGAATGGAAAAAGATACTGTGAGCAAAGTGTAGTCAGGTTCAATTTCTAAGCTCTGTGGCTCTGCTTAATAACATTTTATCAGACATTTTCCAGCCCTTTGAGGACATTTATGCCCCCCGAGGAAATGTTTGTGACAACAAAATAAACGAGTACAGTTTCCTATAATGAGCCCAGATTTGCTCTAAAGAAGACCTTTTTTCTGTCAGGCTCACCTGCGGACATTCAACACGAGCACACTCGGCCCTCTGGCAGAGGACCTGACCCCGGTTGCAGTTACAGAATTCGCAGCCTGTGCCATTCCACATGTCTCCATGGTAACGCACCGCCCCCTCGTACAGGCAGCTTCCCTTGGCGGCGGCGCATTCATCACAGCACTGACCAGTGCGCTTCACTTTGGTCTGACCCTGCAAGAAAGCAGTTAATGTTTGAGTTCGGTTTTCAAAACCGAGCTGTGAAAGAGAAAAGACATAATCCAAGGCGCTAGAAAGAAACGCTGTTTTTGTTTGTGTGTTTCAGCAGAGAGAGATAAGACTATGAGGCAGAGAGTGTGTGTTGCATTATTAAAGGGAAAGACACCAAGCAGTTCAGGAGCAAACATTTCTGACAACTTTATTTAAAAGTGCTGAGAGGTGTAGATTTAGGCGTACTGACACTGCAGATGTCACTTTACCAAAGCCTAGAATTTAAAATGCCCTTCATCTCACACCAACAGATAGTGTTACTCTTAAATCGTATTCCTCCCCCAAAAGACTTGTGGCAATGTGTTAAAAGTCACATTTACTAACAGAGGCAGGTAGTTATTAACTATTTTTTTACTTTTATCTGCTTGTGTCAGAGTGGTGGTTTTGAGGCTTCGATTCCAGCAGGACTGTCCTGCCTTTGCGGGGCTTTATTCTGTTTTATTTACTGCTTTTATCAGTGGACCGAATGGGCTGTGAGCTGAGAATATTTATACTTAAAGTTTTAGGTTAGGTTTAAAAAAAAAAAAAAATGTAAACCCTTAAAGAGCAACATTTCTCAAAGGTGTTTCCACTTACTTCACAGTAACAGCAGGAAGCCTGATAAGCACTACCCCGAAGCAGGTGTTCCCGCTTCAAAGGTTTTATAAGACCATAAAATTCCTACCTCTTATGTACTTTTGACTAGTTTGAGATTTTCAGTATTTTACACAACAGAAACAGTATGAGTTAGCCCGTTTTTTTACAAAAAAGGTTTTAGATTAATATCCTACACTTGACTCATTGTCATTTATTTTGTAATAATGCGTACTCTTTATTGTACAGTGTCACTAATGACTTCTACTGCTTTATTGTTTTTATGGTGCTTTCCTGCAAAAATAATTACTTCTTCTGCAGTAAGAACAATCTGAAAAAAGGGTACAACTCTCATAAACATCACAAAATATCTACAAATACGTTCTGTGTTTATCTAAGGTATATACATATATGTTCTCCCTCTGTGATATTGAGCTCCATTGTTCTTCAACAAAAATATTTATTAAAAGGACCAGTGAACCACACTGTTGCACTGGTGACATGTTCCTTTATTACCTTGAACACACATTAAAGTTTATTTTAATCACATGCTCCATATTTCTGCTACATATCATCAATAGAGCACCAAATATGGATGTATGCACCCCTGAATATAGTGCCATAAAAATAAAGTGTTAACTCTAAAACAGGGGTCACCAACCTTTTTTAGGATTATTATTATACTATGATATGGATTTAACCTTTGTGTGCTGTTTGGGTCTGTGGGACCCGTTTCAGTGTTTACTAAAAGAAAATGTATGCAATCTAATTATTTTAACCTGCTTTATTTGGGGGTGGACCTCAC
>NW_011352012.1:0-3456 GCF_000735185.1 Notothenia coriiceps | reverse complement strand
TGTTTTATAATGATCGATCATGAAAGTGTTCTCAAAGCTGGTAAAGGTGCAGCTAGTTTGAATGACTTTGTATACTGCAGGGTAGCTTGTGGATTTACTCCAGGTGGAACTAAAGTCTGATTTAACACTTGATTATATTTCACATCATTCATCCAGATCTGTAAAGTACCGAAAGGTATTAAATACATGTAGGGGAGTAAAAGTACAACATTTACCTCTGAATTGTAGTGGAGTAGAAGTACAAAGTAGCATCACATGGAAATACTCAAGTAAAGTACAAGTAACTCAAAAGTGTACTTAACTGCAGTACTTGAGTAAATGCACTCAGTCACTTTAAACAACTGCAAATGTGTAATTTGTAAAATGGGGCTATATAAATAAAGTGTGATTGATTTAGTGACTCGATCTTCTTACTTCTGTATAGTGGTAACATTTAGCCGTGATGTCAGTCGAACCCAGTCCAATAAAAGACCATTGGTCACAAATAACATTTTATGGCTTCCCGACACAAACAGACCTGTGTTATGATTTTATGACGGGGGAAAAGTCCACTTTCAGCCATAAACCTGAGCAGATAATGTGAGAACACAGACGGAAGAGGATCAGTTCAGACGGGACGGAGACATGGACGGGACTCGCTTCAGTCTGAGGACGTCGTCCAGCTTTCTACTTCTTCTGATTATCCTCCATACGTCCACCGCACAAAGTGAGTGTTTTAAACTGCTGGTTCGACTGGGAGTTAATTGTTTTATCTGTAGTGAAAACAGGAAGTAACACCAGTGAGCCTCTTGGTGTTCACAGGCCAGACTCAAGAATAAAGGTCGCTGCGCCTTTTTTTACTAGGTCAGGATCTCTAAATGTATTTGACTTTTTCATGTTTTCAAGCTTGCACTATGATCTGGTAGCTCTGGACATACAAAATCAACTTTACTGTCAATCTTTCAGTTTGTGTGTACGGAGAGATCGAAATACCGTTTCCAACAATCCCAAATACAAAAACAAATATATATAGAAATATGTATATACCTTCAATACACAATCGACAGACACATTTGTACACACATGAAGACCTAAATAAAAGCACAACAATCAATATATACAAATATAGAGTCACTTCAATATCTTTGAGAATGTACATTAGTGCAAGACTGTCCGTACAATACAAAAACTCGAAATCTTGCCAAGTATATTTATCTAATATCTAGTCAGAATATGTCTTTACACCTGATATAAGAGACAATAACTTCAGAAGTAACACTGCAGTGAGATATAGGGTCTTGTTTTTAGACAATGCATCATCTTGTTCAGTCAAGAAATCTTATTTTGAGTTGCATCTCAGATGAAACATATATGTTTACGTATTTAATAGAAAATCACCAACTAACACTTTTAAGCATTTGCGGCTTATATCGTAACACAACATCTCCTGATTCTCGTCAAATATAGTTCAAAATGAGTTCTCCCAGATAATTACAAGATTTGATTTATCTAAACATCCCTTCTCATTTCAAGACATTTTACAGAGCAAATGTTCTTCAAGTTGTTTGTTTTTGTTTCAAGTGATTACAGCTTGTTTTCATTATTGTTTAACTTATTTTTGGGGCAGCATTTGTTGGTGTCTGGTGCTGGATTTGGTACAGGTATGAAACTAACTAACTAAATCCATTTCTTCTTCTTTCTCAACAGTCTGTTCGGCTCCTACAGTGGTAAACATTGCAGAAAACAATGAAGTTGGGGTAGTCGTGGCGACGATAAATCTCGAACCAGGGGTGACCGTTGATTTTACGGCCGATGGAAACCCGGACAACGTGTTCAGAATCGTAGGAAATAAGATGGAAGCTGCAAAGGTGTTGGACTTTGAGGTACTGTTGACAAATGGTGTCAACAAGATGACAACCCCATGCCTCATAAAGTTTTTTGCATAAAGTGTGTTTTGTTTGCAGGATAAAACAGTTCATGTGGTCTCGATCATCTGCACCGAAACAGCCACAGCCTCCAAGGTAAAACTGTCCTCTTACACTTAACAAGTTGATCTGAGATGCAGAAATATGCGTTTATTCATCTTAACTCTTCAATGTGGCGTATGCTCACATTTTTGTATTGACTCCATACATTTTGTTAAGGCAGCGTGAAGGAAGATTCTCTCAATGAATCCGTATATAGTACGGCATGAAAGACAGAAAAGAAAACTTGAAATCATTGATTTTCTCGGTTACTCAGGTGTAATTCCAGGTTCCTAATAAGGTTCTCCATGTTATTGAAGAGGTTTCAACAAATTCTGGATGAGGTTCTGTGAGTCCTTGAACAATTGTAGAGGGGTTAGAAGATTAGGTTCTCTATGTTCTTGAATAGGTTTTATGCTTGATGTAGTTCTATGAGTCCTTGGGAAATTGCATGGGCTAGAAAGTTGTTTGTCCGTGTTCTCCCTAAGGTTCTCCACGTTTTTGAAGATGTTTTACAGATGCCTGATGAGGTTCTATGCATTCTTTAAAACTGTGGAGGTGTACTTAGATGGTGTATTAGGTTTTTAAGGAAATTGTTGATTGTTGCTTGAGTTCTAAATGTTGCTTACAAAGGTTCTATAGGAGGTTAAGAAAGTAGTACAGGTTCTTGAGAACGGTGTACAGATGTTTGAAATTATATTGAAGGGTCTTAGCAGGTTCCTTAAAAAGAAATGGATGGATTATTATATAGGAAACAGTGTCTGAGGGAATGTTCATTTAATAAACTATGAATGTTTTATATCCATGTAAACTCATCTAATAATTAAAAAAAAAATTTTTTTTAAAAACCCCACAATGCTAACGCTGAGCCTCTGAATTAGCAATGAGCGAAAAATGCTAACAGATGACTGTATCCAGTGATGCAAACACAGGTATGGTGAAAAAAGAGAGAACTATTCGAAGCAGAAAGAAACAGCGTAATATACCATCTGACAAAGGCCTGTGCTATAATGCTTCAATGAACTGGCTATTCTTTATAATATACTCAGATCAATAGGAGACAGAGATGTTAAGTTATAAATCAAGGGTTTTTATTATTATTTACAGCAGGGGTGGGGAACCTTTTTCCTTTACATTTTTACAACATCCTCCGAGGTCCGTACAAATTATTGAACTCAACCTCTGCTTAAAAAAATTAAAATCACCGACAATTCATTTGGCCTTTCTTTCATGCTGTGCAAAGAAAAAGCAACCTCTTAATCCAGATATCTTACCATGACTCGCGCATGCATGCATGCATGCATGCAGGTGGTCATGCGCACGGTGTGGCATGACCACCAAAACAGAAAGATATGGACACAAGATGTGTGCAAATGTATTTAGTATCCATGTGAACATGATTTAAGTGGGGGGGCCTAACCTTCTGTAGGGGGGTACGGGGGATGCTCCCCGGGAAGATTTAAACAATGTTTTAAGTTAAAAGCATCAATCTGGTGCACTTTGAGAACATCAG
>NW_011352011.1:29329-44040 GCF_000735185.1 Notothenia coriiceps | reverse complement strand
GTGGGGCCGGGGTCTAAGCCAAACTATATCCGGTCACAGAGATCTGCTATTTTAAAGTAAAGTCAACACATATAGACCCTAAATATAGTCTATATTAAGAACGAGAAAAGTCTTAACATATATATCCTTTTTTGTAAATATATGACAAATGTGTGAGGGTGATGACGTCAGAGCATCGTCTTATGTGCCAGGGCTTAGCCCCGGACAGCACCAGCCCAATTTAACCCCCTGGGTATTTGTGAGGGAGCTCCTATATGGCATTACCCTGCTGAAGCTCACCAAAGTTTAACATATTTCATAGTTCAAAGTTTTGTCAATTGTTTTGTTTATTGGTCAAATACTGGTTTCTAATGTTTTCTGAGGAGTTTTACTGGAATGAAAGAGCACAGAGTACAGAAGCAAAAAAGCAGCATACTGCATTAAACCTGACCTTCACAGAGAGGTTGAAGTTCATGTGGAAAGGAGGCTTCAGTAAGTAGTCTGTCTGCGCTCTGTTTAGTTTTGCTATCTTACAATCAATATAGTAAATGTGAGGTAAAGTGTGTTGCCAATGTAACCGGTTAGAACTCAAAGTTGCGATGAGGTCTTAAAATGTATGGAAAGGGTCTTAAAAAAGGTCTTAAAAGGTATTAAATTTGACTTCAGGATTCCTGCATACCCTGCTTTTGATCCTCAACATCTTATGATGTTACTCGAATTGGATAAAAACGGTAGAAGTGTCTTATTCATATTCTGTACAAACTCTATAGTCCAGTAAGACAAAAGTCAAATGTGTTTCATATTAATCGAGCTATAAATACATTTTGATTGATTGATTGACATTTTTTGTGTCACACACATGTCTTTATTCTCCTTAATCTTACTACTTACATTTACTCAAGTATTGAATAATACCCTACTCTCATTTTCTACTGGTTAACACTCCACTGTCATTTGTATTAAACATCATACTTTTAATTATTGACGTTTATCTGAAAATAAAAGTTACCAGTTACTTTAGATAAACATATTACAAACAAAACAGACAGCCATTTTGTAATTGAAAATGTATTATTCTGGATATAACCACCCAACATTTTATGAAGTCGGTAAACGTCTTTAACTCCACCAGTTACAAAAGCGAAATGCTGCTTACATGTTAATGCATCAGTAATAATTATGAAATATATACTTAATATTAATGTAACTCTATAACAGGACAATCGTGTCCATTAAAGTAATTGTAGTATTATAAAATCTAAATTTTCTTCTGTATTTTTAGGATATGTTGTAGACAACCAAATGTGGAAAATACTACTTTAATCATGAAGTTATTCAGTATTTTCTCTTTTTTAAATTCCCTCTGTGTGCCCATTTGTATGTTTTTGTTGTTGGTTTTGAGCAGTAGATGGTGCAATGGGGCACAGGGTATTCAGGTGGTCTCACCAGCACAGGTGTGGGTGATAGAGGCTGTGTGTGCAAACAGTTTGCAAAAACAGGTTTATATAAATGGTATTAATAGCAAGAATGTTGTGGTCGTAATTTGAACTAACTAAAAGTCACATTTTCAATCCATGGGGATATTGAGTGGCAATAGTCACCACACCCTCTATATTCAATAATTATTTCAAGAGCCTTTCAGTTGTCAGGTATTTATTGATTGATGGGTTACAAATACATAAATGTACTTCTTCCCAACACCCAGACATGTGATCGTCTCAACCTCCTGCTCACATACTGTACAGACAGAATGGCTGACATGACACATAAAATCATCAACAAAACACAATGTAGTCAGTTCACTGAATCCTTGAAAAACAACAATAATATTAATATTAATCACAATATTTTAGAAATGTAATTTAACATGCTGTGTTGGAAACATACTGATATATAAACAGAAAAGTAATTGTGTTTCTAAGCCTGTGTGAATTGTGGTGACATACTTCAAAATGAACCTACTTGTAACCGCTAAACTGCATCTGCTCAGATTGGTTTTATTTAAACCTGTTTAGAGTTATCATATGTGTTACGATTTATCCTGAGGCGAACATAATGGTGTAAGTTAAAAATTATCTATCAAATAGTCGATGAGCTATTTCTTGTCCTTGAGGAAAGCAAACTGTACATTTGTCATTAATACATAGTTACTGATGTTTCTTAAAAATGTAAAGAAAACTGAACTTAAGAAAAAGCAACATGCTTATAGAAGTGGATGGATCAAGTGACAAGACTCCAGGAGAAATAACAAATACAATCAACCACATTAAACCATAGTTAACAGCTTAACTAACCCTAACCCTCTTTTAAAAAAGCAAGAGGATGAAGGCAAAGCAGACACATATCTGTAAGCTTAAATAAAAAGGTTTCACACAAATTAAATGAGCAGGAGTTAGAACAACAATAGAACTGCATAGGGAGAAAAAGTTCTTAATTATTCATGTGTTTGCCTCCCGAATAAACAATAAAGTAAAGTAAGAACATCAAACTGAAGTTATTAGAAAAACATTAGCGGAGCCGTTCATGATGAAACTTAAAACATTGGCGATATTGACCTGATTATAAGATTATAATGTCTGTAGAGTCAAATATGCGTATGAATGAAAACAAATAAAACGGCTGAAGCAGTCATAGTTTCAATCCCATCCACCTTTTTTATGTGCATTTTTTTCACATTGTCAATCCAAAAACCTTGATGAAAATGTGAATTTCAATTTAAAAAATGTAAGGTTTTTGTGCTTGGCTGAAGTAAAAAAGTTAGTTTATCCACAAAACCACAACTGAACAAAGTACAATGAATAATTTCCCCCCTTTTCGGTTCTTTGTGGCACTGACTGGAGAATTTCCCCCACCAACTGTGGAACTGTATCCCACATTACAGTAGTGGATGGAAACAAGAAATAAATAGCAATTTATTGCAGATTTTCACAGAAATTCAGTCGTAAATTACCACGTATTTGAAGCTTTCTGCGGCTCGATATTTGTCTTTTACTACTTTGGTTCATAATCAGTAGAATCACACAAAGCTGCCTTTATCTTTTTGTTGTCAACATTTTATGTTTACGTTCAGTGTGAGCAGACAGTGCTAGCAAACAAGTGGTTTTAATGCAGAAAGGATGAATAAAATGAAGGATCCATTAACTCACACAACAACAGATCAATACTAACATTGTACAGTGTCTCCCTTTACTGAACAGTGTAAGACACTTCAGTGGTGCACATCTTTCATAAATTAATCAAATGACCAAAACATTTTGACATGTGATAAACTTGGGACTAGTCCATCTTTAAATATTCTAAAATGTTGATGTTTGATTTACTATTTGTATGTCGTAAAGTGATTCATTTGTTATAAAAAATCTAATATTTGAGACACATATAACAATGAAGGAGCATCACACTCACCCTGTACAGTCCAGGCTCATTGTGTTTGTGTGCATGCTAATGAGCTGGATCGCATGTAGTAATGCTAATATCAATACGCAGGAGGAAAATAATGGGATAAAAAGCAGGATTCTTGCCATGCGGACAATTCTCTGTTTATCAGAGATGTATAGACTTCTTCTTGTTGCTTCACTACTCTGGAGAATATTTTATTTACATGCTGAACAAAAAGTCAAAATACTCGTGAGGCTATTTTCTACTGCGATTAATACTAAAAACACAACATTGATGCAGGTTGTAGTTCTGGAAACATCTACGGACTAAGAGTTGGGAAAATATGAACGGCAAAAACATATTCTACTCAAAGCTGTGGCGCACATTAGTTCCTTTTCTAATAAATGTTTAAACTGTTCTGCCTTTTAAAGTCAACAGGCTAGCTAACTAGCTTTAGCTGCAAGGTTATTTTAACAAGTTTTGCAAGATAAATTAAACAGATCTTTGATATCGAAGGTCTGAAGCTGCATGATATCAAATGAACTCTCCCTTAACTCAGACCAACAGTTACCAATAACTAAAAGGAACGTATATATATATTAATTGTCGTTAATAGTTTATGAATTTTTATATTAATAAAACTCTGCTTTATATGGCTGTGTAACAGAATCACATTGAAGACCGTCCTCCTGGGTATTAATGCTACACTATATAAGAATTATAAGAAGACTAGAGGGAACGGGTTGTAACAGGTTTGACAATGTGGGTACAAAACATTAGTTTGACTTCATTTTTTTATATTATATGTTTTATCCACTTATTCCCAACGTATTTGGGCGAGAAGAAGATACATTTTCTAATTCGACTGGCGTTAAAGTTGGCGTACTCCTACTGTTACTCACAACTCATTACAGCAATTAAAGTATGAGAACAAACACAATCACACTTGGATAAAACTGCTGACTTCAAGCCAAGATGTTTTGCTGTTTTAAAAAGGGAGTTCAAGCCCTGAAAATAGAGCTTTAACAAATTCCCAAAACTGAAATCCTAGCTACAGGAGACATGTCTGAAACCAGAGCAAAGTTTGATGTGGCATTCATAAGCAAGTGCCCTATGATTGTACTAAGACTAAATTCAAACTGACCTGAGTAACAGAACTGAATCAGCTCTTTCCTCAGTATCATCAGATGTTAGGGAAGCAGTGTCAGCAGTGAAAAACAGATACAAAACCGATCTAGATTCTACCAACAAACAAAGAAAAACCATAATTACTCCACAGCTGCTTTCAGGGAAGTCGTGCTTTAAGTGAAATAACATTCAAAAGGAAATCAGCTTTTGTGATTCGGTTTAAAATATGTAAATGCAATATTTACATTGAGTTAAGGCCTGGTTGTTGTTGTTGTTTTTTTGTTAGTTTGAGTAATGAGATCCATTTGGATAATTTCTTAACGTCTTCAGCAGGTCAGTTTGAGACTTTGGTTGGCTTAGGACGAGGATGAAATTAGATAAAACGACCATAGTGCTGATGTTAACATGTTTCATTCCAATAAACCGAAAATTAAACATCATAATCATGTTCTGTTTCCAAAGCATACCACATGTCTTTTGGGTGATTTGACCTTTTTGAGCATTTATTTAGATACATTGATATATATTTATATTATGCTTCTTGTCAGTAGTTGTTGGAAGTATAGCTTTTATAAATGTTGTCAGTGGTGTTGATTGTTTTTCTGGAAGACATCAAAAACCTGCTAGTTCCGTTTGGAAAACACAAAATATTAACATTAAAATACATGATTTTACATACATGGTTAAAACAGCGATATGCTCCTTTTGTAAGGGATGTATGTATATTCAGGGATGAACAGGGATTACTAATAAAAACCTCCTCTATAGGTCATGAATGTATGTATGTATGAACAAGCAGGCACATCTATTAGTTAATTGGACTGTGTGTGCGTGTGCGTGTGTGTGTGTGTGTGTCACGTGTTTGCAGCCTGATGTTACATGTAATATTTATAGTGAGTGGCACTTTTGTTTCGGCAGTGAGAATGAAATGTTCATGCGTCTGTCCTCATGCAGGTATCTGCTTTGCTTCATATGTTTGTGTTTGTGTGCTTTCCTTTTGTATTTTCAAGTCAGTGGTTGTTTACTCCGGCAGTGTGGGTACAGTTCAGATGTCTGAACCCAGGCAGGGTGACACGTCCATGGGTGTAGATGTCGGGGTCTGACCCCTGGTTCATCCGCTTGACCAGATTTTTCTCGTACAGCAGAGGGTGATATGCGCCCAGTGTGCAGGCGGCGTCGTAGAAACGCTGGTAGTAATGGCACAGCTCTGTCTTTCTGCGGGACGGCAGGAACTCGTAAACATGCACCACCTCACACAGCGACATCATCAGGATTGTACCTGGGCGGGATACAAAGGAGAGAATATGTTGTGATATTTTGTTGACACCAAAACAGTTTTGAGTATGGGTCACGATTCTTTATTCTGTACTCTACTGTGTTAGTCACCGAACTGTAACTCATAGTTCTTAACTGTGTTTATTCACCAAATTTCACTGGCTTCCTTTTTGGAACTGTTATTTGTTTCTTCACCAAACTACTATACGTCTCTTTGCCCGATTACTGTTTCTTAACACAAGTCTTTTGCATTTTTCTCACCATATTCCACTGTTTCTTTACAGATATTGTGTTTTATTAACCTACTCTGCTGCTTTCCCTTTCATTCATACTTAATTTTCACAAAAACAATAAATGTTTCCTCCCCGACGGGGAATTGAACCCCGGTCTCCCGCGTGACAGGCGGGGATACTGACCACTATACTATCGAGGAAGGGATGAGCATCTTTGGTGCACTACACTTTTTGTCCAGAAGGGAGCAGTCAACAGAGGCGCTATTTCGGCAAAGGGATCCTTTAGCTAAAACTCCCTAAACGCTTTCCCATTCATTCTCTATGGTCGTGCTAAATCACTACGGATGTAATATATATTTGGCTGCTAGTGAGAGCTGTTTGCTCCTGCAGCAGTAACGTGATTGTGTAACCAAAAAACTCCAGTAGGGAGAAAAAATGTATGGAGATTATTCATTAATATACTATATATATACATGTATGTATTATGGCAGAACACAGTACAGCTGTATAATAGGTAAAAATGACAAAGCTCTGTCTTTCTGAGGGGCAGCAGGAACTCGTAAACATGCATCACCTCACACAGCGACATCATCAGGGTTCAAAGGAGAAAATATGTTGTAATATTTAGTAGACACCAAAACACTTTCCAGTACTGTACTCTACTGCGTTAGCCACCATACTATACTGCGTCTCTCACAGATCTTTCCTGCATGTATAGGAGCCATTTATGTGTGTTGTTGGCATGTCAGTTTATTTTGTTTGTATTTATCTTGCCATATTATTTTTGACCACTTGGTGGCGGGGTTGACTGCACAGGGTGAAGGTGAATAAATAGGGTCATGGTGAGCTGAGAGGGACAGGACAGGAGGAGGAAGAGCACACCGATTCAACCAGACGTGGCAGATGCTCACAACTACTAACATTCATCTGCTCATTCAGCTCTGGTATTGTACAAACGCTCAATAAACAACAAATCAAACTGCATTCAAGAATGGAAATCATCTGTTATATGTCTGCGTATGATCACTCTTAAACCTCATCGGTATATAATGGCAACCAGAATATTGGACATTGGAACATTAAAATTGCCATTACTGCGTTTATTAACCAAAGTCCACTGGGTTTTAAAAAAAAACGTAAGCTTTCTTTGTGGAACTGTTATTTGTTTCTTCACCAAAATTGTACTACGTCACTTGGTGTTCTTTTCAGTTCTCTATTGCATTTGCCTTACTGATCTCTATTGCGTTTTTCCTACCCTACTCTATTTTCTTTCCTTTTATTTACTTCTTAAATTCTCAAAAACAATAAATGTTTCCTCCCCGACGGGGAATTGAACCCCGGTCTCCCGCGTGACAGGCGGGGATACTGACCACTATACTATCGAGGAAGGGATGAGACGTGGTGGTGCAGTACATACTTTGTCCAGAAGGGAGCAGTCGACTGGCGCTATTTCGGCACCCGTTAGCTAAAACTCCCTAAACGCTTTCCCATTCATTCTCTATGGTAGTGCTAAATCACTACGGATGTAATATATCTTTGGCTGCTAGTGGCACATTTTAGCCAGTGAGAGCTGTTTGCTGCTGCAGCAAAACATATAATTATTCTGCATAATGACTACATTTACTTTTGTTTTTTTTCAATAACAAATGTATTTCTGAAAAAAGAAAAAAAAAATCTTCCCATCGCCTTTTTGGATGTGTAATCAAGTAGATTATTTGTTCATGCATAATTTAGAATCAGTAATATTTTTGTATATCAATTTGACTGCTTAATTTTGTATTGTATAATAATTCTCATGTTAAATGTTTGTATTATTGTTTTACACATTTGAAATAAATCAAATCAAATAAGTATATTTTGATGTCAATACTTTTGTACTTTTACTTGGGTCACATTTTGAATGCAGGACTTTTACTGTAAGAGAGTATTCCTACACTCCTGTACTTCTACTTACTTAAGTACAAGATCTGAGTACTTACCTCTGATCTTCAGCTTATAAATATATATATATATATAATCAAATAATATTACTTATATAACCAAACTAACATTTGTTTCTTTATATTGGTTCCCGCAACACTCTTACAGCATTTCTTTTTGGAAGTGAGCTGCAATTTGTTTACCAGAGTCTACGGTATTTCTACTAAACTCTACTGAACTTTCATTCACGAGCACAGGTTTTTCAGATAAGGTTTTGCATACCAAGCAGGCCGGAGGAGGGAGGGTTTCTCTGGATGGGCTCAGCCATGTTGTCTTGAATACGTTGCCAGACCTGCCACTCGAAGCGAGGATGCAGGATGTAGAAGGGCTGCATCGGATGAAGCCTCCTGTATCTCTGGTACTGGGTGAAGATGGGGTAGTCTGTTCTGTTGTACCACTATAAGGGGGGAGATATATAACTATTAAAGTTTATTTACTTTTAAAACAATGCACTGTAGGTTTCCATTTTGGTTTCTGTACACAACTGGTAGTTACAGATCATGTGAAAGTAAGAGGAAGAGAAAGTTGAGGAAAAAACACTGCATGTGGTGAATTAGGACATTCAAAGTCAAAAATAGGACTTGTTCGTAGAGTTAAGGGAAGTTCTTTCAAAATGTCGTGAATGCATCATTAATCAAATCAAATCAAGATTTTGTATAGCCCCAAATCACAAGAAATGCCTCAAAGGGAAGTACAAAGCAAACGAAAGCTAAGACAAAAACAAAATACAAACGTCATAGCATAAAAATTATAAGAATATTATACAACATAATACAACAACATAAGTATTGCCATGTGATAAAAGCATGTGACTGAAGTGATGGTAATGATGAGCCGAAACTAGGTGATGGAAGCTAGTTTACAAGGAAGACAGATGCGAAGAGATGGGTTTTGAGTTTGCTTTTAAAGGAATCAACGGAAATAGCTTTGTGGATATGAAACGGAAGACGATTCCAAAGGAGAGGTGCTCTGAATGAAAAGGCTCGTGAAAATTGGTCGTGATTGATTTTGGTAGCCTGGAGAAAAGTGAATTGCACTGTAGGTTTCAACTCTGCTTCCTGTACACAACTGGTAGTTACAGATAATGTGAAAGTAAGTGGACAAGGGAAAGTTGAGGCAAAAAACACTGCGTGTGGTGAATTAGGACATTCAAAGTCGAAAAAATGACTTTTCTTAGAGTTAAGGGATGTTTTTTCAACATGTCGTGAATGCAGCATTACCTGTGGTCTAGGCATGGGCGGTATCATTTTTTTCATACCGTCATACCTTGCTGACATCATACCGTGGTATACGGTATATGACGGTATCAGTCCCAATTTAAGGGGTCATTTCTCCCAAAAAAAATTATTTTACTCACTATATCAACAGCCCCACCAAAAATATTTTCCACCAGCCGCCACTGACGGTATGACTTGGGTCGACTTGAGTGAGGTGGCGTTCGGCGGCAAATAGATGTTTCGAACGGTATATTATATGTTCGGTGTAAAATGCAGCCCGAGCCGGTAGACGCTCGCAAAGTGCCGCGACGTGCGCGCAAGTGCAAAACAAGGGCTGCATACATGACACATTGTGCAAATGGCACATTTTGAGATCGGATACAGGACGTGTTTGTAGATGTCCGACGTTGTTTCCATAGTGAGCTAAGTTAACAATATATCATCATACATAAACATTTTCCGGGAGTAAATACTTGACTTATTGAATAAAGTTTGCTAACTAGTTTGGCAATATTATTCCGTGCATATGTTAAAAACCTTATTTCCATTTGATTCATTGGATTACTCGCGTGAATGTTTAGCACGTAAATGCTTTCGTTTTTAAAACCGTCCGACCTCGACTACAAAACCATCAACCAGTTGCATAGGATTAAAAAATGTCAACACTCACTCACCCCGTCTTAAACATTCCCAAAGAAGTGCCTCTGTCTCTCGTTGTNACCGTTTATTATTATACAGAGAACAGAGTCGTTATCAATTTGTTTTAAAGCTCAATAAATAACAAAGAAGACCTCTGATACAAAATTAGGAAAGTGCCGGTCAGAGGTCTTCTTTGTTATTTATTGAGCTTTAAAACAAATTGATAACGACTCTGTTCTCTGTATAATAATAAACGGTGACTGCCTCTCTTTTTCTCCCCCTCTTCTGACAGCCCAGCAGCAGCAGGAGACGTGGGGAGAGGGAGGCGGGCTCTTTCATCGTTATCAGAAAATGATCATATAGGGCACACACGGAGCCGTTGGACACCCAGAGCGTTGCGTATGCCGGTCTACCCACCTTGGGACCCGTTACCGTAGTCGTTTAGTTCCCCCCCCCCACACACAGAGCGGAGCAAGTCAACGAAACTTAAAATAATAAGCAGCATTTAACGGCGCGCTATGCATGGGGCCGCCTTGTGGGGTTTCCCGACATGTCGTTTCAGTAAATTAAAGGGTGTTTCATGTTGTCGTTGCTGTGAACCTTCTTAATACCTTGGAAAATGCCGTTTAATACTTTTTAATAGCCTTTTTAATAGCCTTAATTTTCGCTAAATTGATTTATCAACTTTTAATACTTTTTAAGACCCCGCGGACACCCTAAAAAGATATGCTTTTTTTTTGTCTACATCGCTGTAGAGGCGAAAAAAAGCACATTTGGCCCAAAACACAAAAAGTTGCAGTAAGCCCATATATACTCCTATCACGTTTATAACACGTTATTACATTTATTCAAGTCGCTATTAACAAGAATATGATTGATACGCCAACGTATTGAAACTAACGGCTAACGGACAAGCTAACGTTAACATTAGCTAACGAGCTAACGTTAACTTTAGCTAACCAACGTATGTGCTAATTAATGTTACCATAATAACACGATAGCTACACGACACCTGTCACAACCTCCTTTGTCTAATGTTAGCTAGCTAATGGCAGAGAGTGAATGCACAAAAGTCAGACATGAAATATACTCACTGTTAAGTTGATATGATTGCCTCATGGCTGTAAAAGCTGTTTCTTGGTACATGACGGCTCACGAATCTGCAGCTAAATAGTTTTAGCGCCCAGCTACGCCCATCGTCACGGCCAGGTGTTGCCAGATACGATTTACAGATAGTTACAATTTAAAACCTGCCCAAATCATAACGTTGACAGAAACCAACGCAAAACTGTAATAGTAAACCATTGCATACAACTCATACATGTATATATTTTTAAAATAAGATAACCCATAAACGACGCTATTTTTAGTAGCCCAAAAGGGTAGAAACAAGCCAAATCTGGCAACGCTGGGTACAATATCAGCCTCATGTGCATTGGATTAAAGTACAATAAATAGTATTAATTCAAGTGAACGTCGAATGCTAAATACAGAACAACTACTGTATCATTCCTTCCGTCACAAAATAAGTGTCAACCCGGTTTCGAACTAGATAGGCCTACTGTTCATACATGACAACTACTCCAATACGGATATTGATAAAAGTGGCCATCTCACATAAACTACTTCCAAATCCTTCGTTATTTAGGGTTATAGAGAGGTGAACACGCATGAATAGGACACGCTATGCGCCCACAGGGATTAAAAACCTCGGGGCAAAAGCCACATGAAAATAAACGAAATAAATAGATTATTCAAATAACGTTTAAATGAAAGGTAGACATAGGCTTATTTTAGATGGAAAAATGTGTGATTGTTGCAGAACATAGCCTATGTTGTATTTCGATTTAGACATGAGAGTAGCTATGCTTTTAGAAACAATGATACAATTCTGTAAGCATTATTATATATTGTAGGCTACTTACTGTATTGCTATGCAGCTTTTTTATTTTTTATTTATTTGTATTCATCTATTCAATTGTCATACATGAACATCATACATTTGACAAACAACAGACAAAGTCCAGGGGCAGACATACAAAGCAACAAGACATTAAATAAAGAACAAAGGAACGAAAAATACATTGTGATACTTCAGATTAAATATTTTTTTTAAATATCAAATTAGTTTTGATTGCATTCTTATTCCTAATGTTTTGAATAGTGCTAATATATTGTTGAAATTCTTGATCAAAATGTACTAAATGTGGTTTGGAGTCAGCCCATTTCTTTTTATGGATATTACATTTCCCTAAAAATACAATTAACTGCAAAAAAAGACAAAATCTGCATCCATACTATCATCCCTGAAGTACATGTCTGGAGTTGAATCTTTTGTCCCGTCTTTTTCCTATAAAACATTCTGTATTGCTATGCAGCTGTCGCTTTTACATACACTGTATATGAGTTGTCCTCTTCAGCAACAGGCTCTGTGTTTTGTGTGACAGTCTGTACCATTAATAGCTATATGTCTCCACCTAGTGGCTGACTCACATCCACTAAAAACACAATGCTAACTAACTTTTTAGTTTATGCTGCTGCTAATCTTGACTTGATTTGTTCTCAGAGATGGGAAGTAACTAAGTACATTTACTCAAGTACTGTACTTAAGTACAATGTTTAGATACTTGTACTCTACTTGAGTATTTCCATGTTATGCTACTTTGTACTTCACTACAATTCAGAGGTAAGTTCTGAACTTTTACTCCACTACTTTTATTTAATACCTTGAGTTACTTTAGAGATCTGGGTGAATGATGTGAAATCTAATCAAGTGTTAAATCAGACTTTAGTTCCACCTGGAGTAAATTCACAAGCTACCCTGCAGTATACAAAGTCATTCAAACTAGCTGCACCTTTACCAGCTTTGATAACACTTTAATGATCAATCATTATAAAACATATCGTATACATTATTCTGAAATGGACCAATCTGCACAATGACTACTTTTACTTTTGGTACTTTATGTATGTTTTCATTCTAATATTGTGTACTTGAGTAACATTTTGAATGCAGGACTTTTATTTTTAACAGAGTATTCCTACACTCTGGTACTTCTACTTTTACTCAAGTACAAGATCTGAGTACTTCTCCCATCTCTGTTTGTTCTTAAGAAGGGCTGTGTTTTTAACATTCAGATGTAAAACAAACCTTCCATAAGATTGTCATTTAGTAATTGATACGAAGACAAACTCCGATTTGGGTAATCAACTTTCTAACAAGGGGCTTTCTTATCATTGAATTTTAACTTACTAATGTGTGAGCATATGTGTATATGATTGTATCACACAATAACAGATTGTTATTGGTATTTTATTTAAATTAGTTTTCGTCTTGATTTTCTTCGTACTGCCTGATTACGTTTTTTAAAATGTTTTAAAAATGTATTCTCATATTTCAATATTAGTACAAACAATTTATGAATCCGACAAACAAACAAAATGAGTAGAAGCGGGAGGGCAGAAATGTCAGCTTTTACAGAAAATAGCCCGTTAGTCATCCAATTGCAGGCAAAGCAAGGCAAGTTGATTTATCTTGCACCTTTCAACAAAAGGCAATTCAAAGTGCTTTACAAAATTGAACAGACATTAAAACATTAAGAAACAGTGCAGTGGAAATACATTATAAAAAGGCATTTAAAAACAGTAATTAAAAAGCAAAGATAATAAAATAAACGTAAAAAATACATGAGTAAAAGTTAAAGTGCAGTGAAAAATAGTAATAGTTCAGTTAAAAAAGCAACGGCTTCAGCCTTGATTTAAAATTCAAAGGTTTAATTGTCATATGCATATACGCTACAGGGTAGAAGTGGCAAGGACATTCTTATGACCTGAGCTCCTCAAACAATGCAACATATACTGTATAATAAAATACAAAAATAAAAGTAGTAAGGGGCTTTCTTCACAAAGTGTTAGTTTGCCTAAATGGGTACTAGCTGGTTTCCCTAGTAACTTGGTGGAACAGGTATTGTTATGTTTCTGTTTGCCTTTAGTACGCTTTATACTTGATGGGTCTAAGGTGCTTTGCGGTGACCACTTTACATTTTGATGTGTGGCAAATGGAGCATAGATACTAAATTACTGATTTGTGTTGGCACAGTGAAGAAATCAGCTGCATGTGTTGGGAGAAAAACTGTAGTACACAGAGAAAAAACCCAAAGGCATATAACTGCACAGGAGAGGGAAGACTTTGAATCAAATCCTCACGTTCCAGCTAGGGGGGCTACAGTATCATTTACAATCTAAAAATGTTGAATGTTGTTTTGTGAACACTGTGGATTCTGAAGTGGTTAGTCGGCATCAACGTGCATAGCTACAGTGTAGTTATGACGATGAAAATCTTAGGTCACAGGCTCCTCCAACAGTGCAACACAATAAAACAGATAAACACAAAATAATAGTGCAAGTAATAAGTAAATATAAAAGGAAAAATAGTAAAAAAGTGAAAAAGTGAATAGTGAAATAGTGCAAGTGATGGAATGATATATTAGATAAGTAATTTCTAAGTAGCAGCCAGATTAATGTTATGTTGTTTCAAGTTCAGGTGTTTAACAGTCTTATTGCCTGTGGGATGAAACTGTCTCTGAGTCTGGTGGTTTTAGTCCTGATGCTGCGGTACCGCCTGCCAGACGGCAGCAGACTGAACAGTTTGTGGCTGGGGTGATGGGGGTCTTTTATAATCCTGAGGGCTTTCTTCCTGAGCCGCTGGGAGTAAAGGTCCTCCATGGATGGCAGCTCCGTCCTGTGATGTGCTGTGCAGCTTTCACCACCCTCTGTAAAGCCTTACGATTGAGGGCGGTGCAGCTGCTGTACCAGGCCGTGATGCAGCCAGTCAGGATGCTCTCTATGGTGCACCTGTCTGAGACTGCCAAGGGCACACAGG
>NW_011352011.1:0-29307 GCF_000735185.1 Notothenia coriiceps | reverse complement strand
CCTCGGTGTCCACATCTCTGAGGACCTGACATGGACTCTTCACACCACCACCATCACCAAGAAAGCTCGACAGCGGCTCTTCTTCCTCCGCAGGCTGAGCCTCAGCCTGCGGAGGAAGAAGAGCCGCTGTCGAGCTTTCTTGGTGATGGTGGTGGTGTGAAGAGTCCATGTCAGGTCCTCAGAGATGTGGACACCGAGGAACCATAGTCCCATTGATGGCGATGGGGGCGTGTCCCTCTCTCTGCTGCTTCCTGTAATCCACAATCAGCTCATTGGTTTTGCTGACGTTGAGATGGAGGTTGTTATCCTGGCACCGAGATGTCAGGTTTTCGACCACCTCTATGTACGCCGTCTCGTTGCCGTCGGTGATCTGGCCGATGACGGTCGTGTCGTCAGCAAATCAGATCCACATCCACAGCTGGAAGAGAAGGGCTTCACTAAAGCTCTGGCTATATTTGAGAAAACCCTGACAATGGTGTTCTTCTTATGAGTTGGAGAGNTGGAGCACCTGTAGAAGGTCAGGATGCTCTCTATGGTGCACCTGTAGAAGTTGCAGAGTATCCTGGAGTCCATGTTGAACCTCCTCAGGGAAGAAGAGCCGCTGTCGAGCTTTCTTGGTGATGGTGGTGGTGTGAAGAGTCCATGTCAGGTCCTCAGAGATGTGGACACCGAGGAACCATAGTCCCATTGATGGCGATGGGGGCGTGTCCCTCTCTCNTGTCAGGTCCTCAGTGAAGAGTCCATGTCAGGTCCCCAGTGATGTGGACACAGAGGAACCTGAAGCTGCTGACTCTCTCCACGTAGTCCCATTGATGGCAATGGGGTCGTGTCCCTCTCTCTGCTGCTTCCTGTAATCCACAATCAGCTCCTTGGTTTTGCTGACGTTGAGATGGAGGTTGTTATCCTGGCACCGAGATGTCAGGTTTTCGACCACCTCTATGTACGCCGTCTCGTTGCCGTCGGTGATCTGGCCGATGACGGTCGTGTCGTCAGCAAATCAGATCCACATCCACAGCTGGAAGAGAAGGGCTTCACTAAAGCTCTGGCTATATTTGAGAAAACCCTGACAATGGTGTTCTTCTTATGAGTTGGAGAGACCAGGTTAGTTTTCAAAGTCTCGATAATGGCATCGGCAACAGCCAGTTCCTGTGATATCATGGCTTCTAGCAGCGCCTTTGCAGAGCCGAACTGCTGTCTGAGGTCTCTGAACATATCCTTGGGAATCTTCTTGAACTTTTTACTGTGACAGCTGAAAAGATTGTTATTTAACGTTTTATCTGCTAGCGCCCTTGCTGTCAGAAACCTTAGGATTCTATCTAAATCGATATCCCGCATTGACTCACGTGCCTCCTTAGCAGTATGAGTTAACAATGCAACGAACACAAGATGGATCAAGTGTTGGTACACGTTTTGATCTTTTGAGGTATCAGCAGGATCTTCAGAAAATGGCTGAAAGTCCTCTGTGATTTGCTGCTCAGGTGCAATATATATATCTTCGACAAGTGTGAAGTCGTCCTCTTCTTGGTCATGACTACCAGGATGCACTTTTTTTCCACAGCAGGATTTAAAAGGCTTTGCGATGGCGGTGGACAATGATGTGAAAAACCTTAAAACAACACCCTTTTTTTGAGGTATTAATTCACGGACAATCAGGTAATGAGTTAAGGCCCGGAGAACCGCATCGTCAAATTCTGGATCATGTGAGGACATTGCGACCTGCACGAGCTTTGCACTGCCAAACACCTTCTTCAGGTCTTTGAAAATACACTTGAGTATATCTTCAAGGGCTAAAGAATTAGGGTTTAAAAAGGTTTCAGTGTCAAAATGTTCTCTCACCATCCTGCTTGCGATGTTCTCGATAATATCACTGAAGTCTTTCAGGGTCAGCGTTGTCTTGGTCGCTTTAGTGATACTTGTTAACAACCTGACAAGCAGCAGAGACACAAAACATTTGTAGTATGTGATACTTCTTAACGTGTCATCTGACCCAGTTTGGGCTGTGAAGGAGACATCTGATGTATCATCACATAAAGAGCCGTTCAAGTCTTCATGTTGCTGCTGTGTATCTGTCTTGGCATTACTCTCCTCTGGTGTTTTCTGTATGTTTTCTAAAAGATAAGAATCAGCATGCAGGGAGGTGCGTGGTTCCACAGCACTCTCTGAAATGCTGCTATCACTGATGGATGCTGTGTCCATGTAATGAGTTGGTTTCTGTAAATAAATGACCTCAAGGTCGTCATCTTCATCACTTTCATCAGCTCCATGCATCTCATTAAGTTGTTTTGCATCACCACACTGGCAGGAGCTCTTTTCTAGCATGGTATCCTCAAAAAGAGCAACACCAGCACTGCATCTATGAAACAAGTCAAGAGCTAACCCAGAAACCTCCATGGTAATTGCAGGCTTAACAACTGGACTCAAGTGAATACAAGATATTTCTCACAACAGCTATAAGTTCCAGAGAGCAAGCTGCCACGGAATGAGGACGTCATTGCGACGTGTTCCAAACTTCAGAGCACTTTCAAATGACCTAAGCAAGTTCCATTCCATGTTTTGTTTTTGTATAAATTGATGCGTTCTACGTCACGTTACGTCACGTCGGGGGAACGTGCGTAACTTTGCTAACATAATGCCGTTTTTTTTGACGCAACGGCACAGATAACATTATGAATAATAAATAGCCTATTACTCAGGAAACGAAAATATGTTATTACATGATGTTTGCTCCAATTCGTTTATTTGGCACCGACTAGTTTTTATTTTACTTAAAAAAACACATGAAATGTTTTTATTTTATGATTCATGCCAAAATTATACGAATCTACCCAACGTAGGCCATCTAACAGGACCATTTCATTGTCCAAAAACCACATTAAAATACTCTTATATGTAATAAAGTGACACATAACAGAGACTGGTTAAAATATGGTCCATAAATATTAAGAAGTATGTGTTTATTTGCTCTAGTAAATTAATATGAATATATTTGTATCCATGGCCCACTGTGTGTCAGGTGCGCATGCGCATAAGGACTCGGCTGGCTGTAAGCAGAAATTATGGCCGTCGCGATGCAGACGGAGGATTTTCCTTACTTGCTTTCGGGGCTGGCTGAGGGTAAGTTCTGTTTCTTTACTAACCAACGTTTCTCTTGAAAACAAACACATCTAAGACAGTGTGAGTGCACGGTGTCACAGGTGCTGCTAATCAAGCTCAAGATGCCAGTGTTGCTGTTAGCTTCCTGCGAGCTAACTTTAGCATGCATTGCACTGTGAGCGGTGCTGGTTTGCTAATGTCTGATAAGCTAAGCTAACTGTTGCAGCTCCAAGGTCGATGAGAGCATGTCTGCATCCCATGTAGCTTCGGGCTGATTATAAATAAAAGCCTCTGCCTGTGCACCAGAGGAGACTGAGATGGGCTTCTTAAGGCTTGAGTCAGCAGCACGCATGCATCATTTAAACCGATCTGCGTTTCACAACACAACTCACAAAAGTCAGGTTAAAATCTGGTCTTGTTTGTATACACAGCGTCAGGAACACAACACACATGGTCGTTTTTTTTTACTGAACAGCATTTTTGCTCATCTTTGAATGAGTTTTCTGAATTAAATCTTATAAGGCAAATGCGTCAAATAGCTTTTATATTTGGTTGGACCACTGTTGCTAAATGCATTCACTGCAAATCCTCTGTTTGCATTTTCTATTTCAGTTCCACTCCACTACTGAAGCATTAAGATCATTTGCTTTACTTTTACTACTTATATCACACCATGGAAGAAGACTCTGTCCAAGTGTCCCACATTAAACATTAATCATGTTTCTTCCGTTTTAGTATGCAAGTATGTTCAGGGAAATGTACTAGAAAAGTATACTAAAAAGTATTTAATACAGTAAAATGTCTCCTGTGACTAGTTTACTGTTAAATATTACATTATATCACTCATGTGTTAATGCAAAAGGGTTTAACTATTAACTATACAAGGATTACTGAGGATTACATTAATTAGATTAGATATACTTAATTGATCCCAAATTGTTTTGTTAACATGGCATCAGTTAAAAAATGTATAATACATTTCAAATAAACATAAACATTAAATGTACTTTATAATGCAGCAACACACACCTTTAGTCTGAAGGGCAAAATACACATGAAGCAAGAAATGTCTTATTATTATTATTATTATTATTATTATTATTATTATTATTGTTGTATGTCTTATATATCCAGTTATTTTAGTTTCAGCATCAAGGTGTATTACATTCCTCTTAGTTTGCGCCCAGAACAATGACGTGACCTCAGTTAATTTGAAACGTTAGTGCATTTACATGTACACAAGTATTACACTAACCAGGCAGGAAGCCTATGTGAAGCAAAGAGAGATTTTTGTAAAAAGAAAAACTCTAAATAACCTTCAGGGGATCTCCTCGCTATTGGAGGGTGACACTAATGAGCCTTCTTGATAAAGGAAATGTTGTTTGAACTTTTTGCCACAGTGTGTTATAATTACATGTTCCCAGAAGAAGTGACCTAGTTTTAAAATCAACTCTTTCTCTCTTCTCTCCTTCACTGCAGTAAATAAGATGATAAAGGAGCACGGTGACCTGTTTTCTGACTCTCAGTGTAAAATCTGCAGCGCTGTCCTCAATTCTGAGTCCCAGAAGTTGACTCACTATCAGGTCAGTCTGCTGCAACCTCTCTCCCAAGTTATGGGACTCTACTTACTTTGAACGGTGCTGCTTTCTCAGTGATATGGGGGAAAGCTGTATAATTTCCCCAAAATGTTTCCCATTTGTATAAAAGCAAGAAGGCATTATTATTTAATGTAATGCACATGTGTCAAAATCAAGGCCCGGGGGCCAAATCAGGCCCTTGGTGGATTTAATTTCGGCCCGCAGGATAATTTCTAATCACTATTTGATCTGGTCCGCCGGTATATTGCACGCACACCTTCTCTCAATCCTGAGGGTCTCCTCAGCTCAGATCCTGAGCCCAAACATTGATGACCTTGCACCCAAGATGAGATGCCAAGTATCTGGCTTGAACTAGCATCACAGAGCAGCACACTGAGTTTAATGGATGTTTCCTTCTGCATTTTTTCTCTCACGACAACAGGGCATGTTTGTTTGTTCTTCGAGGGAAATAGTTTTTTTGAAGCTGTTGTTGGCCTGTAGAAAAATGTAATCATAAGAAATGACTCTGGAAAAGCTGCAGATAGAGCCATAAGAAATGAATGCAACTGATTATTTAATGTTTAATGTTGTTTTTATAGGCAATAATTTAAGCTTTGTTAGTTCCAGGTTTAATATGTGCAATAAGTTCATTTCAATAATTTTTGCAATAAACATTGAACCTTGGCCTTCGACTAGTACCCATTTTTTTTTATTTTGGCCCACTGTGTATTTGAGTTTGACACCCCTGATCTAATTCACTTTAATCACTTTAACTAGTTTTATTTTTCCAGCCGTAATGAAGCTGTGTTTATGAAAGAATACAAAATGTTTCTTCCACTCCTTCCCAAAGTCATTTTAAAAGCAGCGCACCAATCATTTCAACCAATCAGGTAAATGTGTTAAGGTTTTTTCTTTTTCTTTTGTCTTTTCAGAGCAAGAAGCATGCCAACAAAGTGCGCCGTTATCTTTCCATCCAAAACGATAAGGAGCCTGCGCTGAAAATATTCAAGTCGTCAGCATCTGACAGTGTGAGTAAAACAGCTAAATAGACCACTCAGTACTTTATAAAGTATGTTTGATCTTCAGCGAACAGAGCATTTGGATTTCCCTGGAGATTTTGCATCACATCTGCGTGCACACTCTGCACACTCTTTCTCTCTGCCTGCAGTTGACTGCCAGTTAGTGCTGTCATGTTTAAAATATCAAGTTAAGTAACACGTCATTCATTTCAAAACAACCCACATAGCAACATAGCCCTAAATAAACTGTGGCGGTCATCACGGTTGATTTCACTAGCTGTTCATTTCTATGAGGAACGAGTCCGGGATGCACTCACTGCCTTGTTTGCTTTAGGCTTCGTCCAATCAGATTGAATTTATATTTGCGGCAGAGCAAAAGAGACATTTCTTTGCAGTGCATGTAGCAGGGTGTCTGCGGGGTCTTAAAAAGTGTTAAAAGTTGATAAATCTATTTAGCGAAAATTAAGGCTATTAAAGGGCATTTTCCAAGGTATTGCATTTTATAGCTTGTTTTCAATAAGTATATTAATTGTCCAAAGAGGTTGTATTCTACAGTGTGCCTGAATGTAATCATTGCGTAGGTGTGTAGTGTGATTCTGTGTAGTTTATTTATGGCATCGCGCGAAGGTCCGTTTACGCCGGTTGTTAAACAACATCGTTATGGGGAAATGCAAGTCTGCGTCCAAATGGTTGGAAGATAAGGAGGAAGGACAATCAATACTGTATATAGTAAAGTGTGTCGCCAAGGTAACCGGTTAAAACTCTAAGTGGCGATGAGGTCTTAAAATGTAATGAAAGGGTCTTAAAAGGTCTTACATTTGACTTCAGGATTCCTGCATATACTCTGATGTAGGGACAGCAAGTGGTTTTAATAAAAGCTTTTTTCATTCTAAAAGTAACATATAAATGTATTTACTTGCGTCATCTTTACNAAGCAGTCACCTATTATGCAAATCTCTTTATGTCTCTTCATACATCAAACTGTGGTCCCTCTTCTTCATGCCCTCTTCTAATCAACATGTTGGTCCCCTTTTTCATAGTTCTCTTTCTAATCAACACTGGTGTCCCCTCTTCTTCATGCCTCTTCTAAATCACATGTGTCCCCTCTCTGCTTCATGATCTCTTCTACATTCAACATAGTGTCACCCCTCTTCGTTCATGCCTCTTCTAAATCAACATGTGCCCTGCTTCTTCATGTCTCTTCTACATACAACATTGCTCCCCTCTGTCTGTCAGTTGCCTCCTTAAATCAACATGTGTCCCCTCTTCTTTCATGTTCTCTGTCTACATCAACAGGTCCCCTCTTCTCATGCCTCTTGTGCTAAATCAACATGTGGTCCCCTCTTCGTTGCGATGTCTCTCTTATCATCAACAGATGTGTCCCCTTTCTTCAGGTGCGCTTCCTTCTAAAATCACAAGTGCCCCTTCTTCCGTTTATGTCTCCTTTTACATCAAAACATGTGTCCCCTATTCGTTCAGTCTCTTCTAAACCAACATGTGTCCCTCCCGTACGTTCCAGTCTGGCGTCTACATTCAACATGTGTCCCATTCTTCATGTCCCTTCTGCACTCAACCATGTTGTCCCTCTTCCTCATGTCTCGTTCTACATAACAATGTTCCTCTTCCTTCTTCATGTCTTTCTTCTACATCAACATGTGATCCCCTCTTCGTTCATGTCTCTTCTCACAACATGTTGTCCCTCTTCTTCATGGTCTCTTCTAACATCAGCATGTTCCCCTCTTCTTCATGTTCTTTTACTCAACATGTGTCCCCTCTGTGCGAAAGAGACTCTGAAAGTTTCAGGAAACACAAGATTTTCTCTCTTTTTTTTGTCCTGATCCATTTATATAAAAAACTATCTGAAAATGAGCTGATCAAGCATTTGGGCCCTTCTATGAGGTGTCATACGACTTTTTGTCTTGTGTAACATATAGCCAATACCAACCAAGGTAACCCCCCCCGCCTTATCCGACTAATTCCCCTAGAGCCAGCCATTGAACTCGGTATTTTGGTAACCAAATGTCTCTCAGAGGGGCGTGGGGAGGGCTCCTTATTTTCATCTAAGATACAGACAGAGAATCAGCACTTCTTTTGAAACAGGGCTGAAACAGAGGGGATATGGGATGTTCCCACGGCAGTCCAGCAACGCCCGGCGCCGTCTGCAACTGACCTGTTTGGTTTTCAGCCAATCAGAAGACAGGTTCTCCTGTCAGTAGATTCTGAGACCTGGGTGAGATATTGATGAAAAACCAGTTTAAGTTGAACCTATTTAAATGTTACGATTATTGCTTTTGAACGCTAACCTGTCGTGACAATCTGTTGACATAATATCATTTAATTAGAGAGTCAATGTCAGTGGCTTTTCACGTGTAGACAGAAGCACAGGTAGCAGAGCTCTTGTTATGTCCCATGGGCCTCCGCACAGCTGGACCGACTGCTGTGGATCCGACCTGGTTCGCTGCCGCTCAGAGGCTGCTTCCTAGGTTCGCGGATGTGGGGAACGTGAAATATGGATGACTTTGCAAGGCAAAACAAGTTCCAGTTTTTTGTTTCTTGTTTGTTTTTTTTGTGTATAATCGGCAGAGGACGAGTCTGCGGTCGTCTATTTTGCCTCCGGATGGGTGTTTTGCGGTGGGAATGTGGCAGAGCTGGCCAACCGTATGCCCGCGGAACCAACAGGACGCCGGAGTGATCGCTTTCGTGTTTTTTGTTGGGGTTGCGCAGTCTTACTGGTGTTTAGCTGTTTCAAGTGGTTTTTGGGGGCTTCGTGCTTGCGTGGGCACACACATCGCAAAGAAAAGCGCAGCACACGCACGCTCCACAAGCAGCTTGGTCTTCTGCTGTGCGTGTCATTACGCCCTTGCATCTGGCGTCCCGTCCGTGTGGTGTGTAGCTAGTCCACGCAGGAACGGGCCTCGCCGTTCAATTGTTGAGACCCAGTGCGGAAAACGACTAGCAGAATCACAATGGTCCTGTGATATCGTTGATTGTGGACTGGATAGAGACGCAGCATTATTAACTGAACTGGATCTATAATTTTTTATTGTATTTATTCTAGACAGGCGAGTGCACATTAATGAACATTTCTGGTAATGTGCCAGAGCTTAGCAAGAGGCTATTTTTTCATCTTGTAGGGTCCCTGGGCAGATTTAAAGTCAACCTAAAAGCACTTTTCATTTCTAAACAACGAGTAAAACAATGCATTTAAAAAAATGCAACAGACTTATTACTGGCGATACTTAAAATACAACAATTTAAATACGACATTTTAAACCCCCCCAAAAACAAATAAAACAAAACAACCAGAACATGTTAAAACACAGCAGTGGGTTTTAAGGGCAGACAGATGGGTCCAGTGCCGCAGAGCTGATTCCCCACTAACTCATCATTTTGAGCTTTGATTTAATAAAGTGAATGTGGTCTGGTCTCTGATCGGAGGTGTGCTTGATTCATTACTGAGCAGCTCTTAGAACCAGAAAATGAGCGGATTAAAGAACTTTATTCTGAGTCGAATAATGCAGCATCTGCTCTCCCTATATAAGATCAAAATACAACCTTAGGGTACAGTTCAAAGATAAACCGTTCGATGCTTAACTTTGACAATTTATCTGCAAAAAAAAAGACTCTTTGATAATGTGGATAAACATTGCGGCTTTCTTTCGACTTGCTGATCGTCTGACTCTCAGTAGTTTCTTTTGGTACGGCACAATGTTTCATTAACTGTATGGAAACGACAGTAGTGAAACAGGTAACAAATTGCAGACAAGGTAACAGTGCTGCTTAGTCAAGATATGATTATCTAAGTGAACTGAATCTCAGATGAAGAACCAAGAGTTTTGAGGTAGGGCCTTAAGATGAGACGAGCTGAGGGAGTGGAGTCTTTACTGCTGGGTGGTGCGGTGGGGGTCGGGGATGGAACAGATTATGCAGAAAATCAGTTCCAGGGAGTGTGTTTCAATGCTGACTGCGTTCCTCCTGCTGAGGGTGTTTACTGCGTTACATCTGTCTCCTAAATCATGGTGGAGAGGGAAAGTGGCCAATGAAAAGCAGCAGCTCCAGCCGGCAGAGAGGGGGGAGAGGGGGAGAGAACGTAGGGCTAGCGACCACAAAATGTCAAGAGGAAGACAACAATTATGTACATGAAAATGAGTCGTGTCTGACAGGTTATGCTGAGACTAAAATGCATTTCGTTCCGGTAGCAATTATCTCGTAACATGTTGGTTAATAAAAACTTAGATGTAACAAGTCTCCATCATAAATAGTAGTTAGTTTCAGTCTGTATAAGAAATAAATCACTCTCAAATACTGCATGGGAGAAGGAAACAGACATGACTCGTTTGCCCAATATCTGTCATCGTACAACCTGAGGGACAGTGGGTAAATCCAACTATTAAATACACACATTTCACAGATTATATTCTCACACCACACACATTTCACATCACACACATCACCACACAACACACTTACAAAACTATATCATTACATCCACTTATTACTGACACACCACACACAACCACACACACACACACACACACACCACCACACCCACACACAACACACACAATTGCTAGATGCTTACTAAAGTCAATTGATTTGTTGCTACACACGGATCAATAGCATTGTCGAACTGGAGACACTGCATAAGGATTTAGGTCTAAATCGTGTCAACACTTCACTTTTTGTTCATATCCGCAGTTATATAGTGTTCTGCCCAATAGTGTGGTAAGCTTGCTTGGTTGAGGTCGTTCTTACACGCCTACGTGCCTAATATCAACGCCTCATTTTAATTAGGGATTGGGGAAACATAGGGAGAGGAAGGGAAGAGAGGGATACCGTTCAGGGAAGGAGCCACAGGAAGCAATCACAGCAGGTTTTGTATCCGCTCAAATGCAAAACCCTTGCTACTCTACTCTGCAAACATCTTATTTTCAGCCAGTGGTGGAATCCACCACCTCACCCACACACACACACACACACACACACACAACATTTCAGCCCACAACCAGCATTTTACAGCTGGATGAAGAAGCATCAATGGGAGCAGTGAGCGAGCGGCCAGACAATGGAAACGCCGTCAGCCCGGCACGCCCAACCCAGGATTTCCTGGCTTTACCCACAAAAAAAAAAAAAAAATGTCAGACCCCTCCGCTGCAATAAAGAATGACCCTCTTGTATGTACCGAAAAAGAGAGCATGTTGGGTAATCTCACACATCCAGACGAAGGTGGTTGTGCGTATCAGTTGGTGGGCAGATATTTTGTTTTTGCGAAGTCCATTGTGCAGTTTACCTCGGGTCAGTCTGGAGCTTAAAAAGAAAGGAGAAGGAATGATCGGTGCCTGTCAACGAGATCGCCACCCGGACTATCAAACGCCTGATCTGAGCCCGGGTCCTCTCTTTCTCTGCTCGCTTGAGCCTGCCATGGAAGCTGTCAGGCCTCCGTTTCAGCAGAGTGACGCCCACCGCCAGCCTGTCTGCCTCCAGACGTCTGACCGTTGACTCTGAGCAGCTTCTGTCTCGACATCTCAACCCTCTGGTCTTTTTCCCTGTTGTCTGATTCCTCCACACACAACTTGGCCTGAAGTTGAGACGTGTGGGGGCAAGAGAGCATCAAGGCCCCAACCAAGCTCATTTAGGGGGGGGGGGGGGGAAACATCAAGTGATTACTGAGCAGTCTACACGTCTTGCATCTGCAGACTGAGAATACCACATGTTTCGGCCTGGCACGTTGTGGTTTCATTAAAACACAGGAGGCAAGAGAAATGTATTGCTAAAGGTTTGAGCTCATTGAAACTATATAATGCACTTTATTGGCTCATCTGGAGGGAAGTCTAGCTGGCAGGTTTCTGTTGCTCAGAGATACTATCTCCTTATGGTTCTGTATTTGCACTTATTGTTGAATTACTTTGCGATACCAAATTAAAATATTGTTTTCATAAATAAAGGTGGGGTAGGTAAGTTTGAGAAAACCGGCTCGAGTACACTTTTTTGTTATATTCCATGAATGCTCTTAAACATCCCGATAGCAATGAATATCTTAGTGCTTTTGACAAAAAAAACATAAAAGAATGTCCATCTGTTGAAAGCCCGTGAGTTTCTGTAAAAAGCACGACAATCATCTGAGCGCGGCCCGGCTAAAGTAACTGGATGGCCTACCTGCTGTCAGCTTCATCTGTGCACAAACTTATCTCGTGCCCGCTCATTTGGTATGGTGCGTGTTCGTGCTGTGTTGGAGGAGGGGCTCTGTAAGGAAGTGGCAGATTTTTCCGGCTGCGTATTTTCAAATTCTAGGGCACTCGAGGCTGGTTCTCCCAAATGACTCATAACCCAACCTTTAAGGCTTTGGACAAAAGGAAGGGCTGGCTCTATGTTGGGTTGGGGTCCCTGAAAGCGCACTCACTAATGGCACATTTCCTCGCACATTTCTCCTCGCTGGCCGTCCGGGCCGGTGTGCAATTCCATTACAGTTTAGGACCTGGGGTAGCAACGCAGTGTAGGCGGGGCGATAGGCTTTTCTTTTTTTTTACATTTCGAGTTGTTCTGTCGAGCTCCCGCTGGATTTTATCATCCCCAATGAGATGTAGGAACGTCGTCACCTCCTCGGTCGACCATGGTGTGCTTTTCTTTGACGTTGCCATTTTTGTAGCTCCTCCGTTTACAAAAATGCTGTGTATAAAAATGCTGCAAGCTTGCTTCTAGATATATAATGCAACGCTAGGGATGATCTCGCGTGCGATCTTTTTGACGATTCTCTCTGACCAATCAGCAGTCGTGTTGACGTCACTCGTTCAGCCCTGGCCAGAACCACGATTTTATGGGGCCGGAAAAAGAGGGAAAAGCTACCCTCTAGCCGGTGCTACGCTATATGGAAAGGCCACCAAAAACTGGCCTGGCCGCTTGAGGACGATTAAGGACGCTTAAACGGGGCTACCCGCTGCAGTGGAAATGCGCCATAACTCCCCAGGAAGCCTCAATTGAAATTTTTTGGGGGAGCTCTCAAATACTTAATCATGATTGTTTTGCACGAATAGACACTTAATGCACACTGTGCGATGTATTTAAAGTGAAAGTCATCTTTATTTGAGCCTGATGTTCATCATTTTTTATACAGGGTCTTGTCAGTTAATATAAATTAAGTCAATATGTAACATTAGGTTCATCCTCTGGGCACCATGAATATCTAAACTCAATGTTATCCATTATTTAGGAGCTGAGGTATTTCTGTTTGTCATTGAGTAATTCGCTGACTTACAGGATGACAAACAAATATATATTCCTCACTAAGAAGAGTTTGTCAGCAACACCTCTTCATGTGTTGCTCAATACATTCAAGTGTGACAAAAGGTCCACCCACCTTACACTTCCTGCAAACCCGCCCTGAGTGCTGTGATCTCCTGAGGAGACGAGCCTCGGGGATCCCCTCATCCTTCCTGTCCTCCTTTCTCTCCGTCCCATCATTCCTTCACTTCCTCCTCCTCTTTGCAGGGGGACGTAAGCCTCTTATCAACAGAGTGGATCACAAACCTTCAAATGTACTGCTTTCACAAAAACTGAAAAAACTGAAATGTTGACTTTAATAGAATGTATTATTTCAACAAAATCCATGTAACTGTATTTAGTTAGTTGAAAGAAATAATATTAAGTTGAACCTAATATTTTGTATTTAAGCCTAATATTATTGCTTTCAACTAACCTAATACAGTTGTGTGAAATCTGTTGACATAAGACATTTAATTAAAGTGAACGTTTCAGTTTGTTCAATACACTTTTGATCACTTTTGTAGGAAAATAGATGCTTTTTGGTAAGATAAAAAAGATGTGTTTTGAGAAGTACATTTAAAGTATTTCACTCGAATAAGGGGGGATTCCTCAAAAAACTATTGTTATATTAAATCAAAGGGACCTTAATGTTGCCCATCCTTCAATGCTGGTAAAGTTGAAAAGAAAAAGCCTTCCTCCTGGAGTATAAATCCAGCCTTACAGGTGGCTCAGTCTCGCCCCGGGGAGTTAAAATCTCTCCCTATGAGAGTAACGGAGGCAGACAGAGGATGTTTTTGTGCTGAAGGGGAAACAAGAGAACCGGCCGATTATCAGCACCAAAGGCAAAAGATCCCTTCATTCTTAAAACCCCCCCAGCGAGGCTCTGAAGCCTTGCATGCCCTTTCATCCCTCCTGATTTAAAACACAAAAGATCCTCATGAGTGCGACACTGAAAGGGAGGTGGAGAAAATCCTTAATCTCTCTCTTAATTGCTCAAAGACAGAAAAACTTCCAGATCATCAAATACTTTCGAGCTGTTTTCAACTAAATAGATCATTATAGGAACGTTTTTTTTACATTCGTGAACAACTGCTTAGCTTTTGTAATGGCCTGAAATGGAAAAATACTACTTTGAAAAACACCCCAAAAAAAGAAAACACGAGGACGAACCAGTGCTTCACAACTACAGCACATTACAGCTAAATGAAAGCCTAGAATTGGAGTGGAAAACGGTTTTAAGGAGCTGCTAGACCACCAGGGGGCCCTCAAACAAGCAAACTGCAAATCACAGTTTCCAGGTAAAGCCTTTTTTTCTTTGTTCTAAATACCTGCAGGCTTTTCTCCAGGTTTTCATCCAACTGTGTAATACTCCTTAGCCTAGAAACTCATACCCTCCTTCCCCCAGGTGAGGGGCACAGCTAGCGGACATCCGTCGACTATCATCCTGCGGGGGTTTAGGGGAGGGCAGTGACCCGTAACTCCTTAAACGGCCAGAGGTCAGCCAAAACAGAGGTGTTGGATTCAGACCTGCAGCCTGCTGAAAGGAAGTCATTATGCTGTAGACTCTGGAAACCTCCTCCCGCTCAGGATCCCTGTTTTCACTTTCTCTCCAGGCTAATTGTCCCGAGGAAAGTCACCGTCAAATATACTGCAGATTGAACCACACCGAGTAACACTGGGACTACTGAGCTACCGCAAGTTTGATTATTCTTTTTGTCCTTCAAAGTAAACGTCAATAAATTGCATGTGTTGTTTGTAGTTGTTATGCTTTAAAACAGACTTCAAATCAATGGGCAGATAGCGTTATATTTATTCTTTTTAGGAGTAAGGACCGACATCTAAACTGCAGGTAGGTTTTATTGTAATTATATTTCCAGCCTACAAACTCATATTAAAGAGGGTATTAGGAAAAATTGCATCCATTTAATATCAGGACTTTGGATGTAGCAGTATCAAGATTTAGAAATACTCTATAGCAAAATAAAGGTTTTATTTGTTTTCTTTTAACAACAACAACAACAAAATCCGTCTCTTTAGCTGCTAAAAGTTTCACAAATACTAATAAATCCTAGCTTATTCCAAAAGTTAAAATAACCCTGCGTCAAAGTATAATCACAATGTTTACAGTGTTTTAGATTTTAACTGCTTAGTTTATCTTTAACGATGTATATATTAATGTACATTTTCAGCTATAAAGTAACTAAAGATTTCAAGTAAATGTAGTAAAAGCATACAATCAGTGGCGGCTGGCGGAAATTATTTTAAGTGGGGCTATTGTAATGGTGAATAAACCACACGGGGAACATTTTGAGAAATGGCCCCTTAAATTATGACTTCTGGTGATGTTAGAGATATGAGAAGACTGATCAATACCTCCGTAATCTTCAGTGTGGTTAGCTATGAATCTTCCAAAACTTCCAAATACCTTGTCCTGGACAACAGTACAGTAGGCCCACACAAACTGCAGAACACTGGTTCTTTGGGAACACTCAAATGATTTAATTCCCATTTAAAATCAGGAGACTAAATACAAACATTATATACAGACACAGACGTGGTTCAGAAACACAGAAATATTAGAAAACAGTGTGTGTGTGTGTGTGTGTGTGTGTGTGTGTGTGTGTGTGTGTGTGTGTGTGTGTGTGTGTGTGTGTGTGTGTGTGTGTTTATTTATCACGGGCACATATCTGTCCCCGGCTGTTTGAAGAGCAAGCATGGGAAACAAAAGACAGTGTCTACCTGTTTGCATCCAGCTAGTCACACACACAGTTACAATCACACTCCCTGTAATTGACATAATTAATAGATAGTTTAGCTTCTCACCATCATTTGCTGTGGCCCACTGATGTTAACGANTTCAAGAAACGCAAGGAGAAAAATAAATACAAAACAAATAAAATCGTGCAAAAGAATAGTCGAAGAGACACTTTGACTATGAATTTGGCAATGTTAAAATAAACATTTTAACATTGCCAAATTCATAGTCAAAGTGTCTCTTCGACTATTCTTTTGCACGATTTTATTTGTTTTGTATTTATTTTTCTCCTTGCGTTTCTTGAATAGTTTTTATCTCTGTGTGTTGCACTCTTAAGGCCCGGACACACCAAGCCGATTTTGGGCATCAGGCTGACGATGAGCATCGACACGCCCTACTCAGATTGGTGTGTCCCGCACAGTCGTGTCTTTTCAGCCGTGCCGACACCTTCGCGGCCGATTCAACATGTTGAATCAGGAGGCTGTCGGCAAAAGAAATCACTCTGATTGGCTGTTCAGCTAGCGAATCAGTGCATGAGAAGTGAAACGGAAGTGAGGGACCAAAACAAACTATTAAGAAGGCAAATCTGAGATTTCATTTAACTCCAGCTCTCGACACAGGTTGGGGAAAGCCCCATGAGCTTCTCGCTGTAGAGGGAAAATGGAACGCACACGCTATTTGTTGTTTGTTTATATCACGCAGTCTGTTCTTCTTCTCTCGGTTATCACGCAGTCTGTCTTCCGGTTGCCTCTTTAGAATGATGAATACACACTACCGCCGCCTGCTGGTAAGGAGAGTTATTGCCACTCCCGCATGCGCAGTTCGTACGTGCTTCTTGGCTGTCGGCTGAAGTCTTTGCGGTGTGTTCCAGTGCGACACATGGCAAAGACGCAGGAGACGTGAGGCGACACAACAGTCGGGGTCCGTCTGTGTCAGTTCTTTGGTGTCAGATTGGTGTGTCCGGGCCTTTTAGAGGAGCCTTGACATTAATATACTCATTGCCAAACTACACTGTAGCTATTGTGCATATGCCAATTCAACCTTTTGAATCTTTGATCAAAAGCCAAGAAAAAGCGTTTTCCCCCAGAAGTCGTTTTGATTTAAGATTATTTATCACACGAAAGATGTAGGGATGATTCCACATTCATTTAACGGGACTTCTTGAAGCCATTAATGATTTCTATTGCTGTGTGTCTTTGTCAGCAGGAATGTAACAATGGAGACACAGAGCGATCGAAGGTGTGTCACGTGTGTAACATGACCTTCTCCTCTCCGGTGGAGGCCGAGTCGCACTACAACGGCAAACTCCACACCAAGAACCTGAGGCTGAAAACCATCGGCCCCCGGAACCCAGGTATTTACGCTTATTTGTTTTATTTTATTCATAACATCCAGCTCTTTACCTTTCCAGCTACCTGTGTAAACCCTCGAGTAGCAGATATTGAATTCAACAGATCTTTACAATGATGTTCCTCGACAAACCTGATATTGTCATTATACAAAATGATACAACAGGATTTTGGAGTACATCCTAATCGTGCTCATTAATAATATCAACAGACTAGTTGCTGTCATTTTGAGAGACGGGACAGTTAATAACTGGAGAGATGAGGACTAAGATAAAAAGCATATTTGTATCCTCTTATCTAAAATGAAATGCATCTCTTTACCTTTCATTTCCTTTTTCTAGTATGGCCTTTATCCTATCACCAATATACATTTTCTAAAGACGCTATAGAAAGCATAATAATAAATAATACACTTTATTTATATAGCACCTTTCATGCTTGACGCAGAGTATGACAGAAAATGACAATAACAAATCCATCCATCCATCTTCTCCCGCTTATCCGTGGTCGGGTCGCGGGGGTTGCAATTCCAGCAGAGAGCCCCAAACTTTCTTTTCCCTGGCCACATCAACAATAACAAATGAGGAACATAATTAAAAACAAGCTATAAACAAACAGAAATAGTTATATCACTGAACCATAAAACGTGGACTACTTTTTATACTACTAAAAAATTACAATTGCCCAAAATTATAAGCAAAATTAAAAAGATACATGCATAAATACATCTCTGTAGATATTCTATTTTACCTCCTTTTTCCGCAGTCCCCTCCCAAACACCAGTAACAGTCCAGCCGAAGAAAAAGCCTGCAGAAGATCCGAGCAGTGTGACGGCGACGGGCGTCAACAACAACAGTAACAACAACGCCAACAACGACCCAGACTGTTTCTGCTCCATCTGCCATGCGTGCTTCAACAACCCGCTCATGGCCCAGCAGCACTACGTCGGCAAGAAGCACCGGAAACAGATGACCAAGCTGAAGCTGATGGAGACGTACGGACCCTCCCCCGCACCAGGTGAGGAGAGAGACTCGGGAGTTCATGGAGTTGTGTTTGCAGAGGGTAAATCATTCAATATGCATTCATTCTAGGGCTGCAATATTTGGAAACATAGCTAATTACGATAATGTTGATTGATATAGAGATTACCATATAGAAGGGACTGATCATTTCTGCCTTATTATTGTCCTTATCAGGGAAACATATATTGAAATGTTTTGTTCCACAATACTGCATTGAAAATATCAATTTAACGCATATTTAGCTTCCTGCTATTTGACTATTGCACTAGTCCATTTTGCTAGTTTGCAGGCTTCGCCCCATATGTGCTGTGTTGCAAATGGAGTTCTTAATAATAACATTTATGTAGATTTAAGACGGGAGTAGTTAGTTGGGCTAATGTTTACTACTGCATTTAGAGCACATGTGTCAAACTCAAGGCCCGGGGGCCAAATCAGGCCCTTGGTGGATTTAATTTCGGCCTTTAGGATAATTTCTTATTACTATTAGATCTGGCCCGCCGGTATATTGCACGCACACCTTCCCTCAATCCTGAGGGTCTCCTCTGACCCCAAACATTGATAACCTTGCACCCAAGATGAGATGCCAAGTATCTGGCTTGAGCTAGCATCACAGAGCAGCGCACTGAGTTTAATGGATGTTTCCTTCTGCACTTTTTTTCTTGCGACAACAGGGCATGTTTGTTTTTTCTTTGAGGGAAATAGTTTTGTTGAAGCTGTTGTTGGCCTGTGGAAAAATGTAATCATAAGAAATGACTCTGGAAAATCTGCTGATAGAGCCATAAGAAATGAATGCAACTGATTATTTAATGTTTAATGTTGTTTTTATAGGCAATCATTTAAAGGGGACCTATCATGCAAAATGCACTTTTGTACGTCTTTTATACATGAATATGTGTCCCCGGTGTTCCAGGGAACTCACCAAGTGTCAGAAAACACAACCCTCTCTATTTTCCTCCATACCCAAATCTCTTAAAAAGGGGCTGCAACGGATCTGATAAAGACTGATCCAGATTTGAACACTTTTCTGACTTCAGGACGGTGGTGCTACGGCTATTGGGCCAACTCCACCAATCAGGAGGAGACAGCCACGGACCGTTCGAAAGCGCTGGAGACGCTGTAGTACATATTTCAGGCCACCAGATGGTGCTGTTCTCACTGAATCCGAGCATGAAAGGCAGTGTTAAATTGAGCAAAATGAGGAATGGATCAAATGCATGATCTGTTTGGTATTTTGAAAAATAAAAAGTATAAATATACCTTTTTATATAGGTATGGTCCTACAATATATTATTCAAATATAGCATGATAGGTCCACTTTAAGCTTTGTTAGTTCCAGGCTTAATATGTGCAATAAGTTAATTTCAATAAGTTTTGCAATAAACATTGAACCAGTCCGGCCCTCGAGTAGTACCCATTTTTTTTATTTTGGCCCACTGTGTATCTGAGTTTGACACCCCTGCTTTAGAGTAATAAATCCATAATATGTGTGATGTCTCCTGTCTGCCATCAGGAGTTATATATGGTGAGCGTATGATAAGAAATAGAATAATAGATTTAACTAGTCGAAATTAAACACAGTCTATATTTGACTTGTGTGGGTATATAGAGCATTTATTGAATACTGCTGTTTTGGGAGAGATATTGTGAATGGGGGAAATTAAATATGACTTTGAATCATTCTGAAAACGATCTTCTGTGTGTCCGCAGCTTCCACACTAAAGGGCTACCCGTGCACCGTGTGCAGCATCGAACTGAACTCTGTGGCGCAGTACCAGTCTCACATCAGTGGAGCCAAACATAAGAACCAGTAAGTCCACACTCCTTTTAGTCGTTAAAGGGGGTTAAATACAATACAAAGGGGCTTTATTGGCACGACCACATTTTAAAAATAGTATTACCAAAGCATTCTGCACACGGCGTTATAACGGAACAAAAATACATAGCTTCCGCCTGATAATCACATTGAATTGGCTTTTTGTTTTATTTCTCAGCTGGACGTTGTGCTTATGTGTGTAAAAGAGAAGGGTTATGGGGTTTGATTTTCACTCAAAAGGAAAGTGTTTACTGAGGTGATAAATCAATTGAGAAGTAGCGTGCCTTTCTCATAGACCTTTTACAATGAGACTTGTTTTTGAAACCAGTTGTCAATATTGAAAATAATTCAAGTGACCTGAGAATAACCGACGCGTCTCCATATAATCTTATTGTTTTCTTTTAACAGAGTGAAGAAGTCAGGCGTGAACCCTGCAGAGAACCAAGAGCCAGCAGAACCATCGTTTGACGGCGAGGTCCAGTACAACGACGGAGAGAACCCGTTCAACGCGTTTGCCGTGGAGGACACCCAGTACACTCCGGAGGACACGGAGTACTCAGAGGAGTGCCAGTTCACTTGAGTTCGGCTGGTAGAGACTGCAGAGGACTCAGTCAGGACTTGATGACACACAACAACCAGCCCCCTTTAACACATTAACATCAACTTCTATGGACTCTCTTCCAGATTCTCATCTCGGTAGGTTTTTACCCAGGCCCTGGAAAATGGTACTTTATCATTTTGGGTTCCCGACTAAAAGAGTTTTCTTCTCTAATCAAACAAAGCTTTTGATGTGTGGACAGGTGAGAGGATGGTGAGCAGCTAAACCCTTCAGCATGTGATCGTCGGTCCGGCAGCAGGCATTTGTACCCAGAACCTCGATAAGGATTGTCTTCTTCTGTACACTAGGGCTTGTATCCTGTGCAACTTCAGAAATACATGTTTCTTTCTACAGTTATCCTTATTGATTTAAAAAAAACATGTTTTCAGGTAGTAAATAATGTATATCAAGAAACTACAGGAACAAAACACACTCTTAAAACATAAAATATTGCGATTTAAATGACTTAATATTGTAAGAAACTGAAAGTCCTTCAATGCCACTTCATGATACTCTGTGACAAAGAGGTTAAAAGAAATACATTTGAAGGGTGAAACCCAGCCTTAGTGAACATATTATGGATGTCCCGATCTAATTGATTATTAAAGATTGGATATTTTCAGTACTTATATTTACTTAAATGTTGATTGAATGATATTATAATCTGACACTATAAAATACCATTTGTAGACTTCTACTGTAGGCCATTGTCTCAAAACTGATATTATTTAAATGAAAGTATAACAGGAGACTTGAAATGGAAATGATTGGATTGTTATTGGCTTTTTTCCCACCAATATCCATTAGTTTTAAATAACAAGTAGGAATGCATTTATAGGATTAGTTTGGGAGATCTGTTATGAGGAAAGTCCTTACTAACATTTAACCAGTACTAACAACTAGTAGCAGAGCCACATGTAAGCATTGCTTCAAAGCTGCGTACCACTTCCTGTTTGTTAATCTCCTTTTCTTCTGAATAGAGTTGGTTTGCATCTCCAGTGAATGTATTTATTCAAACAGCTTCCTCCTCTGCTCACTGTAAGTTTGATTATTCCTGAAGCAGGTTTTGAAGACATTGGAAAAGCAAAAGTATATTCAAACGTTTGCACGGCACGATGAGTCACTGTAGCCAGTCGAGATACTTGTTTAAAAACTGATATTTGTTGATCTGTATTTTGTTTATTTTGAAGTTCAAATCCAAAGTAAGTTCTCGTTGACATGTTGCTGCCTGTTCTGTGTAAACCATTGAGTACCAGATTGTGAAGTCGCCAGATTTTCTTTTTCTTTTTATGGACAAAGTTGGTATTTCCGCCCAAAGCGTCCGTATTGTTTACCTGTTCTTGTTGGCTGCGTTTTTACAGAAAACAGACAAACTTCTCAACTTGATTAAGATATATTTTGATTTCCCTCTCATGCGTTGAATACATTGCTTAACAAAGGATTTTTTTTATCCTACAGGACACTATAAATAATATAATGAGAGTGTAAATGTGTATAGGAAGGTCATCATTAATGCTGCTGAAAGGCTTGTGTTTCACTCCTCAGTGTGTTCCTCTACTGCTTCAAACCTACCAGTACAAGAATGTAGGCCTTTTGTAGAGGTTGATGTCATTTTATAAAGTTTTCGTTTAAAGGAGTAGAGAAATGAAAGGGACTTTGTTGAAAAGCATGAATTAACCCCCTTTTTAAAATGCAGTGGATCTCTGAAAGCTGTGAGCTAAAATATATAAACCTTTTTGTACCGTTGGTTTACTGAAGCGTGAAAGACTTTTAGATACTTTCCGATGGGCTCTGTAATTACTGTCAATAGCAGAGGTTACAATATTTACTTCAGATTTTCAAGAGTGATGTCAAAATAGGAAGTGATGTCAATATAGGAATACAAATGTTTCTCCTCGGATGATCGGTTGAATATTTTAGTATTGAATGTCTTGGAGAGAAATCTTTGTTTGGATGTATTTTCTTCAAAGAGGGTCATGCATACTGTATAGTAACTACATGGTGTTTAAAAGACAATTGGCCTTTTTCTGTTTTCCGTCATCTGTCGTTTGTGTTGTTAAATGTTTTGTGATCAAACATTTGATTTAAATATCAGTTGTGTATAACTGAGGCGACAAATGCAGCAAAGATGTGCATAAAGTAAAGAAATGTTTTAAGAGACTTGGTTCAATTTGTTCTTTACATTTAAGCAATAGCTCACGACAGGCCGTGGTATATGCTCATTATATCACAGCTAAGGGGCGTGGTTCGCATCAATTATATATGTATATATATTTAAGCAATAGCTCACGACAGGCCGTGGTATATGCTCATTATAGCAATAGCTCACGACAGGTTCGGCCCTCCGCTACGCGTAGGGTCGAACCACGCCCCTTAGCTGTGATATAATGAGCATATACCACGGCCTGAAGTGAGCTATTGCTTTTATAAAACGGTTACCCAGTGTGGCAATATGAAAGAAAAATACACACTCTAATTTAAATAGTTTTTATTAGTAAATAATTATGTTCAAAATAAAATAGTCCCTCCGTTGCCTTCTGCACAAAACATAGTGAGGTGGTTGCTATGCAACAACACTAACAGCTAGCGAACATATTAGACAGAGAGCGTTGATCCATTATTTGATTGTTTATTTACATTAATGTGTATGTTGCTGTTTATTGTGCACCCACTGAAAAACTGTCCAGCATCAGTAGTATGGCTTACGTGGTTACTTGTATAGGTTGAGGTTGTTCTAGGCTGTTGCTTGGCGTGGCGAGAATATTGCTCCACTTTCTCCGGTCCCCGAGATTCGCCTTCCAGTAGCTCTGGAGAGAGCTTTCGCACCTGTGGCCACTAACGGTCATAATTTCTCTGCTTTGTTTCAAGACCCGCATCAGAAAGCTTTTGAATGGTGGTACTTTTCCAGTTGGTCTACCTGCTCTTCAGCGTAGCTCTGCATGTCGTCGTTAGGTGCTTTTTTTTTCTGGAGATAGGCACTCCTCAATCCACTCCTCCATAGTAAGACCCCCCCGGAGGTCGAAATTAATCTTAAATGTTTCCATCTTATGCTTTGTAAATTTGTTTCGTAACGGAAGAAATGCAGATATATTTATAAAACTGACAAGTCAAATCAAGCAATCTGATTGGTCTATAGAGTTTTTGCGGACCTCTTTGATTACAGATTTGAAAACATCGTTGCTTGCTTTGAAAGTAGCACAATTCATTAAGTCAAACCTTGGAAAGTATCTAGATATCCCTGCCCTAATGCCAAAGGAACTGCACACTGAATATGTGTTGCCGTTTGATGTCTATGTCGGGACCGCTGCGTAAAAAGGAGGGTTTCTGCCCCGTTACTTCTCCGCTGCTTTCTTGTTCCAGTTTTTCTCAGACGCGGAGGGATACTGACTTGTTGTGAAAAGTAACTTACAATTCTACCCGTGGTATACGCTTAGTATATCACGGCTAAGAACCAATCAGATTGCTTGATTTGACTTGTCCGTTTTATAATCTCCTTTACACGTATAACATTTACGAAATACCCTTTTTTATATTGGATACATGAAAGTAGTATCATACCTCAAAAATAATGAACCTTTTTTTCTCTATACATTTCTTGAGACATACTAAAAATAGAAAAAGGCTCTCTTGAATGGATCACAAAAACGATATCTGATCCAACATCCTCAATATTTTTCTGTGCTAGCATCTGTATTTCCTCAAGGATAAGAAGCAAGTTGTTTTTTCGACTGTTGCTATTTCAATCAGGAGAGACTTCATTATTTGCTTAAAGAAAATGTATTGAAACATCACCATATTATATATAAACGTTAATGGTCTTTGGCGATTAGACCCCAATCCTGATATCGTATACACATCTTAAGTGGGAAGTGCAGCCGTGAGCATAATAGGAAAAAGACACTGGTGGTGATGATAAATATTTGGATTGATTAGGAAGTTGGATGAAGAGGATGCTGACGATCTAGATTGATGTGGAAGAGGGATGAAGATCTGGATTGAGAGCCATCATCCAAAGCATCCTCACATCATCCATCACAGTCTGGTACAGCAGTTCAGACAACCTCTCCCGGAATAAACTTCAACGTATCGTCAATAAAGCATCAAAAATCACCTGCAGTCCCCTTCCATCACTCGAATCACTTCACCACCAACGGACTGTCACAAGGGCAAAGAAAATCATTTCTGACCCCTCCCACCCAGCTCACCATGTCTTCCAACTTCTGCCCTCAGGGAGGCGCTACAGGTCACTGTCCACCAAAACCGCCCGCTTCAAAAACAGCTTCTTCCCCTTTGCAATACGGACACTAAATGGACTCTAAATAACCCCAATGAACAATCACAATCAATCACACCTTGAACTTTATGTATATATGTCATGATGTATTCGCCCTGTGCTGTGTGTTGTACTTTTTATTGTCTGTTTATTGTATGTTGAATTGTATGGAACAAGCTGTAATAATTTGCACTGAACACGAATTCCACCAGTTTGGCATTAAAGATTCTATTCTAATCTAATCTAAGTATAAACACCTGACATCACAGCTACAGTATATGCTGCTCAGTGATTGAAGGTTTACCCAGTCTTCCTGCTTGAACCAAAACAAAGCTTTAGCTCTGAGAAGAGAAGGAATAGTTCTCATAATGAACACTAAGTGATTCTCAGGCCACATGGGGGTGCACTTACTCTTTTAGTGCCGGATCAGCTCGAGTTAAAATCTTTTTCAGGCTGAAGAAACCCTGACCCTTTATGCCCAGGCACCAATGACTCAGGAGACAGGATATCACGCCACAAGGTGAAGCATCATAAAATACTGTGATACTAAGTCTTGTAGGTGATCTAATTTAAAACCTGTTGCATGTGTGTTTCCAGCCACAGAATGCCATATAAATATCTAATTATTGTTATTAGCTCCCTTATTATTTGTTAAGAGCAATGGTGTAAAGTAGCTTAGTGCATTTACTCAAGTACTGTACACTTTTGAGGTACTTTTACTTTACTTGAGTAGAAAAAAGCAGAATAGGACCTCTTCAAGGTTGGACTTTGTTTACCTTATTACTTTCCACCACTCATACATATTCTTGAGGTAAGAACAGAAATGTCCCTCTCTGGAACATATGGGGTTGGGATATATGAGTGTGCAGTAGGCTACTGTGCAGTGTTTGAGCACGCTGGGTGACATCAGGACCGTCTGAGAGCCAGACAAGTCAATTTGTTTTGGTCCCCTGCAGTCTGAATGGGCTCTACAGTTATTGTAATTACATTAAAAAAGCCATGTCCTTTTTACAATCAGTTTGCTGTCTCCACTGAAGGATAAACCTGAATAAATTGTCTTTTATTCTCCGTAAAAATGCTTTGGTTGCCAGGTGTTTGTGAGACTCGTAAACTGTCTCCATATTCCTCTTTGTCTGTATGCTAATTTGTAATGATATGCATTATAAATGCAGATGTGATATCCAGGTGTTCTTTTCTTTCTGCTTTGCTTAAGCTCAGAGTGAAGAAAAAGGACGCGATGGATCAACAGCTGGTGAAAGCATCAGTGTGATACAAATGCTTGTTGTTGGATTGTCTCCTATTCAGTTATTGAGTTGGTGACTCACAGCGTCAGTCGTTGATTTAATTATTGATACAAAACAACGACTACATTTACTTAAGTAGTGTACTTATGCACACAATGTAAATATACGTCACTATTTTTCTTTTCTTTTCATGCTACTCCAGTTCATCTCAGAGAGAAATATTGTACTTTTTTATTGCATCTATTTGACCACTTAAGTAAACTTGAAATATTTTTGCACACGTGCAACCTTTTGCAACCTTATTTGTTTTATTTGATCCATTAGTAAAACATACCTGAATACTTCCTTTACCACTGGGCCGTTTGAGTGCGGATAATTCCCCTTAAATAACCCATAAGAAGTAACTTGTTAGATATCTTGTTGCTGCAGGTCATGGGGAGGAATCACAGTACAGTCTAGGACTTTCTTTTTCTCTGGTATCTTGTTCCATTTCCTGTACTATATAGCTTATGTTCAAAGGATCAAAAGAAAAAGCAATCCCATGAAGTTGCTGAATGTTTTACGGCCTCTGATCTTCGTCTCATCTGTCTGCAGGAAAAGGTTTCACATCTGAAATCTAAAAGAAAACATCATAGCGGCCGACTGTGGTTAATCACACAGAACAAAACACCCAGGAAGGAGAAGGTCGAGACATAAACCTTCAATGTAACTGAAGATACTTTAAACAACAGAAAAGCTGAGAGGCACTTTGGACTTTAGGTAGAAGCAGATCATTTGGTTTAATAACATTATCTCATTTCCCCCAAAGAGATGATTAAACTTTCATTTAATCAACCAGCTTAGCTGTTACACCCCCGCAGCTCACAGACTTAGATCGAATGAGAAACATGCCCGTCTCTCTGTGAGTTTGCCACCAGCTGAGGTTTGTTTGTATGATGTGGTGAGGTGTCATATTTAGCATATTTAGCATGTGGTCTATTGTTTGCATGCTGAGAAGTGAGGAGGAAAGGAAAGTCATCTGCCGGATGTTCTTCTTCTTAAATATCTCTAGAACCTTATTCAGATAACAATTATTATCAATTTGGTTTGGTTTGATTCTGGCAGTGGTTGAAGAAGTAATAATGAGATATTTCATTCACTATCCTACAAGTCAAAATGTTATTCAGGATACAGAATATCCATCAAAGTATACATACAGTCTCAAAACTCATATCAAATCGTGCATAATGGGATATTTTAAGAACAATATAAATCGTATTACTGGGTTCTAGGGATTCATTCATGTAAACACCATTTTAATTTTGCAGCTGGTAAATTAAAGACTAAGTAATGGAGTGAAAAGTACAATACTTGCTGCTAAAATGTAGTGGAGTAAAAGTGAAAAGCATAGCATAACATGGAAATTCTCAAGTACTTAAAAAATGTATTTAAGTACTTGAGTAAATGTACTTAGTTACTTTCCATCACTTGGTTATTTTTAAATCTGTGACAGCTTTTCGGGAGATCATTGTCTTGAAATGGAGACATCCGGAGGCCAAGGCATCCTCCATCTTCCTCCTCCTCTTCCTCCTTTTCCTCCTCCTCCATCTAGACCCCCCACCTTCTCACTTGGAGGCATAGGTAGCTGAGCTGCACACTGAGCACATCTGGTGTTACCCAACACTCATGAACTTAACATGTTAACCATTTCTTGTTATTTGTTTAGGTAGTTGATAATAAGTAGCCCATCATTTGTATAAATAGCCGTTTATACTCTCATCAGACATTTCAAAAGATGCACAAATAAATCCAGGTGTCACTCTCAGTAACAAAACCTACAGACATGTTTATCCTTTACTCAATAGCTCGAGTGCTTTGGTGTATTTCTCCTCACTGTTTTGGTACAGCCACAGGCAGCCATGTTTGGGAGAGAGTCCAGGATGCTCAACATTTCAAAGTGTGTTAGACTTCATCTGGGCGGGAAAAGTTGACCTTTTTCTATCAAATAAACAAGTGAGTCCTCATCCTTGAGGCTTTCTCTAAAAAAGGGCCTAAGGTTTGAAATATTTGAACTTTCTGATGCGGAGAGGGGGATGTCTACAGAACTGGCCGTTTTTTTAACCTTCAGTTTGTAGGGGGAAGTAATGGGTCTGTTATGGCTTGTACTGTTTCCAAATGACTCAAACAAAAATAATTAAGGTTGCTTGAATTGAAAACTTAAATCATGTTCTGTCAGACAACTCACGTGTTCTTGATATGTTTATTAGAAGCAGCATATAGTTGAGTTTGGCGTCTAGGCTTGGGCCTCATCACTCCACAGATTTAGAACATTGAGTGATGATTAGATAACTATCCCCCGAGACTACAGGTGGAAGCTGGGGTGGTGGTGGGGCAGGCGAGCAGCACGTGAGTAAGTATTTTTTTCTCCCCTACTGTTGTTATGACACATAAGAGTATTTACTGACGTATTTATATCTTAGAACAAAATGTGAAAATTGTGTAAGCTTGACTTACCCACAGACCTTCTATACCTCAAACAAGTAAAAAAAAACAATGACTTTGACACGAGGTAACCGGAAGTGGTAAAATGCCAAGTTTTAGGACTCATTATACTCATCATTTAGGACATACTTCACCTCACACTGTGGTGAGTAAATCTATTTTTGAGACTACTTGGACAGTTAACCCGCGTTTTTTTTGGTAACACTAACAACCAGTACGGCTCATTGAGAATTCGGTGTTTTCCTTTCTTTTCTCTTCTCTTGGTGTGAGGGGCCCTCACACGGCAGACCTGCAGGGAAGAAACATAGAAACAAAGCCGGCCGGCAGATCAGACTGTCATCAGCTCGTTCCCCCAGCATGCAACAGGCCCATTTCCCATCAGCCATCAGTCAGTAAGCCACTCTGTTGCTGACAGGCGGCCAGGTGGGAAACATCGACATCCACCTCCTGTGCTACCTGACGGCTGAAGGTGCGTTTGGTGAAGTGTGTGTGTAGTTCTGTCTGCCCTCTGATAGTTTCATCACTTTCTCTCATCAGTCATGTCTCTACGAGTGTGTGTGTGTGTGTGTGTGTGTGTGTGTGTGTGTGTGTGTGTGTGTGTGTGTGTGTGTGTGTGTGTGTGTGTGTGTGTGTGTGTGTGTGTGTGTGTGTGTGTGTGTGTGTGTGTGTGTGTGTGTGTGTGTGTGTGTGTGTGTGTGTGTGTGTGTGTGTGTGTGTGTGTGTGTGTGTGCGCGTTTATGATGCTGGTGTGTGAGTGAGTGAGTGAGTGAGTGAGAGAGAGAGAGTGTGTGTGTCTGTGTTTGAGTGTGTGTTTGTCTGTTTG
>NW_011352010.1:0-3831 GCF_000735185.1 Notothenia coriiceps | reverse complement strand
CGGGCCGGAACTCATCATTTTCTCTAGACAGCAGCTGATTTGAAGTTGCTACGACACGTGACTCACCCATCATTATTGTTAAATTATAAAGTGACTCCGCCTCAGTGATCAGTGGGTAGTGTCTGGTGTCCACAAAGTTACTGTTACACAGAATGAGCTGCTATAATAATAAAGATCGGCTGAAATGAAATCTTCCACTAAAGTCTAACTCTTCACGTGACTCACCGATCATCTTGTCGCCCTCCTCCTCGTCTCCAGGCGACTGCATCTGCATGAACATGTTCTTGATGCGGTGGACGTTGGACCCGTAGCTCCTGCCCCTGCCGGTGGGCCGGGGCAGCGGAGTGGGTTTGGAGCTCGTCGCTCCGTTAGCTGCATTGTTCAAGTGATCCGTGGCCTTCTTCAGCGCCGCCAGCCCCGCCTCGTAGGCGTTCCTGTGCGGCGAGGGGCTCCTCATGCTGGAGGTCCCGCCGCTGGAGGTCCCGCCGCTGGAGGGTCCGTTCCCCCCCGACGGTTCAGTCTTCATCATGTTTGGTCGATCAGATTCCCCCCGGTGAACAGCAGCTGAGCAGCGAGGAGGACGGCAGCATCCTGCAGCTGGTTCACTTTCTCCTGCTGACAATCAGACACAGATATTTCTTTATTTCTTTATTCAACAGATGGCAGTTACTGTAAAACAAAACATGTACACTTCAGTGCTTCCCACAGAATTTGATTCTATTTGTGGGGGCACCGCACAACCGCACCCCCCCCGGCAAGAAAAGCCAAAGGCCCCTTTACCTATTCGGGTGGTCCATGCATCCACCCCCCCCTCAAATAAGATAATACATGCGAGTTCATGGCTGCTGTAGACAACGATCTTGTTGCTCTGTGTTGCGTTGTTAATGAGTGAAACACACCGGAGTTGAGGATCTGTTTATTCTCCAAAAAATATAATTTACAATTCAGGCATTTAGCAGACGGCTTATTCCAAAGCAACTTACAATGACCAATCACAGGGACATTCTCCCTGGAGTAACTGAGGGCTAAGTGCCTTGCTCAAGGGCACACTAGTAGTGGTGTTCCAGGCAGGATTTGAACTCGCAACCTTCCGATCATCAGCCCACCTCACTATCCATTAGACTACCAAAAAAATAAAAAAAATAAATATTATTAATAATAATACTTTTTATTTATTTGTATGAGATCCATTTGTGGGGGACGATATTTAATTTTGGCGGCCCGCCACAAATAAATCAATGTATGGGAAACACTGCACTTATCCTGGTGTTTTCATAGCGCATGGTGGAAAGGAGCAGGGAGAAGAACATCTTATGTTACCTTCCCCTTCTTAAAAAAAACAACAACAAATGAAATGACCATAAAAAGGTCAAATAAAAGCAATATTCTTTCAGTCACAGTTTCTCACAAGTACCCAAACATAAAACCAGAACACAAAAGTCAAAAGTATTTTCTTAAACATAACAATGTTCTTACAGCCCTTTAAATCATTCGGTAAATAATTCCACTTCTTCACGCCAAGAGACACATCTGCTTTAAAGTAGTACGAGATGCTTACATTTCATTTCCTCCTGTGATTAAGAATGATATCTAATCAACATTTTAAACGGCATTGTTGAATACTCGATGCTGATTGGTCAATTTGGACATTCCCCCCTCCCCCCTTCGCCTATCAGAAAGATTTGAGTAGTAGCACTGTGAAACTTTAACGACACCATCCCTAATCATTACATGTGTGATTGTTTTTGTATTATTTGACTTTAACTTTAACTATATATTTATTTGTTGTTCCTTTCTTCTCTTTTCTTTTCTCTTCACTGTTATCTGTAAAGCGTCTTTGAGCACCTGTAAAAGCGCTAACAAATTAAATCTATTATTATTATTATTATTATTATTACATCACTTGTTAGACGCTTTTACCCAAAGTACACACATTCAGTTCTGTGGAGAATCCCCACAGAACTGAATCAAGTTCATTTCCAGGTACGTTTACACACACAAGGAATCAAACAGGAAATAAGTTGCAAAGTAGGTAAAAAGAAAAATAAATATATAAGGCTAATACAAAATAAGTATTTTTAAGAAATCATTTAGCATTAACAAAGGATGCTAACGACAAGTATGTACACCAAATGTTAATATAACTTTACGAATAACCTTAAGAGCTAACAAACAGACACACTTAGGACAATGAGTATATGGCAAACCAGTGTATCATACTGTAAAGAGGAGGGCTGTGCAGACATGTGTGCAACAAGCAGAGGGTTGAGCATGAACACGGCTCACAGGGTCGTTCACTTGATGAGCATTAACGTAATACATCATGTTTTTGGGGTGGATACAAAGTCAGTGTCAGTGTGTGCAAAAGCAAAATAAGGAGCAATGCAGTGGGGATTGAACCAGTGCTGCCTGATCCAAAGACCAGCGCACTATCCCACTGAGCCACAGCCTCCTTTACCAGAACAAGACCAGTAGATGGACATCATATAACTGACATAACACAGAGTCTCGTGTCTGTCTCTCTGTGGGAGCTGTGAGGATAATCCCATTAAGACGCTGACGCATGGGGAGCTCTGTGTGTGTGTGTGTGTGTGTGTGTGTGTGTGTGTGTGTGTGTGTGTGTGTGTGTGTGTGTGTGTGTGTGTGTGTGTGTGTGTGTGTGTGTGTGTGTGTGTGTTGCTGCTCTGAATGACAAACACTCTCAGTGACAGAGTGAATACTGAGCCGCAGATACCAGCCGCTCTCCTATGATCACATTATTATTATCTGGCTGTGAACATGACCTCTGTCCGGTCTGAGCGACGGTTTCATCGAGGGTTCAAACTAAAGGGTTTCTGTTCGAAGGTCTTCAACGCACTGTGACCAGGAAATCTGATATAGTCAATGAACAAAAATGTGTTGAAAATGTTTGAGTCACATGTTGATCCTGACAGAATTCCAAAATAGAAATGGAAATGAACTTATCGGGATAAGAGTTAAGAATGTAAGGACACAACTCAAGCCAAACATGACAGACAATTTCTCATAAAAAAAACATAGAAAACCTAACTCCGAACAACAAAGAAAGTGCAGATATTTTCACTTCAAGCAAGATCACACCATAATAAGTGCTGGTGAATCAGATACAATGCCTACATTCACTATTTAGTGCTTTTTAGTTTTTTCTGCAAGAGACCCCATAGAACCAGGGAGATGCTGCCTTCAGGGACCAGTCAGATGCTGCCTTCAGGGACCAGTCAGATGCTGCCTTCAAGGACCAACACAGAAATACCACATCCCAGCTCCACTGTTTCCCCCCAGTCAGCACAAGCTGCTCTCATCGATGACACAACAACCAACGAGACACAATCACTGTGAGGACGTTAGCATTAGCACGTTAGCCTACACAACCAAACAAACAAGCTCCGCCTGCAGAAAATATATCAACAAGAAACTCACTCAGAAAGTGGAACACAAGGATCCAGCTGTTTGAACTATAGAGGATTTAATAACAGATACATGTGTTTTCTCATGGTTACCTAATCAAATGTGACACATCTTATCACACTGTGGGATTCGTGAGAAAACCACATTATCACAAAGAGACGGAGAGTACTGCCTTCAGTTCAACACAAAACAATCTGAAGTACTACTATATATATATATTATATATATCTGAGAGCCTTGTTATTTAATATTTCCACATTATGCTACTGTGTACTTCTACTCCACTACATGTATTTAATACCTTTAGTTACTTCACAGATGTGGATGAATGATGTGAAATCTAATCAAGTGTTAAATCAGACTTTAGTTCCACCTGGAGTAAATCCACAAGCTACCCTGCAGTAT
>NW_011352009.1:0-1953 GCF_000735185.1 Notothenia coriiceps | reverse complement strand
TACAGTACATATAAAACCCAAATAAAAACTCATAATATTATTACTTATTATATTTGTTACTTTTAATCTTTTACTGTTTTATCTTGCTTTCTTTCGATTTTCTTTTTTTTGTATTGTCTTAAATTTGAATTGATTAGCTCTCACCATGGTTACTGTAATACATTAAACTGCCTTGCCTTGCCTCACAGGTAAGAGTGCTTTAATTATATCGTACACACAAAATAAGGCTTAAATTAAGAGATTTAGAGAATGCATGATGATCCTGGATAGTATTTACAAAAACAAATAGAGAACACACACTTTTAGCTGCATTGTTTTAATAAAAAGTTGACGTTTCGTTCACACCTTCGTCATCAACAATCAAAGTGACACGAAGCTTAGAAACAGCCCATACTCGCACACACAGATCCTTCAGACGGTAGCATGGCAGTGTGTACAGGTGTGTGTTTTTCCAGCCGCTGTCACCTGCCCTCTCCTCTGCTGTCATCCCTCCTGTTGCCGTGGTGACTGCCTCGGGGCGACAGACTCTTCCTTGTCATGTCGGAGCGGCTCTGATGCTGATCGGTGCTGATGGAGAGAGCTTTGTCCCTGTTTGTTCACCTAAAGCTGTGACATGTCACTGCTCCACCTGGGAAGAAGACTGTCAGTCACACACACACACACACACACACACACACACACACACACACACACACACACACACACACACACACACACACACACACACACACACACACACACACACACACAGGATGAAGAGCTATGTGATCTGATTCACCTCTGCTGACACTGCAAAGTCACACACTCGTGTTTAGAGCGCTGCTGCTCAGAGGGTTGCAGGTTCAATTCCCACTGCAGCACAGACAACCTTGGCACCTGCTCTTGAGCAAGGCATTGACACAGGGTTGGAAAAAAAAAGTTAATAATTTAGTTTTTGGGAGAAGGGATGGGATTAAATAAATGTCAACTTCTTCTAACCCTAACCCTTAACGGATACTGATTAAGTTTGTAAACTACCATAATTCTCCTGTTTCATTTAATTACTATTTTTTGAATTATTGTTTTACACTTTTGAAATAAATCAAATTTGAAAAACCTGAACGAAGTGATGGAAAAAAAAACTCTAAATCCCATGTTCCCCCCCTCACCACATCAATGACTCTCAGCTCAGTTGCAGCAGCAGATCTCTTCATGCCACGTCACATGATTATTCTGAATAGTGACATTTCAACATCAGCTGATCTCTCACAGCGAGCAGGAGGGGGTTAATCACCATCTCATTCATTAATAACCGAGATAATTAGCTAAGTGTGAAGACGAGCGCTGCAGAGAGGAAGAACATGTGGTATCAAAATGTGTCTCTCTGCTCCTAACCAGACAGTGGGACTCTCCTCAAGACTGTAAATGATTAGGTGGTTGATTTACAGTGCACACAGTGAGGATGCAGCTGTGTGACTGCAGGGCTGCTGGTCTGAATCCCAGAGCAAACCAAAATTAATAATCAACAAATCAATATAGTAATCTTTTATGTATTGGAAATAATTGAGTTTTAATGAATGTACCTAAATCATATCTTATTGATCCCCTCTTTCTACCAGGTGATCAATTAACTGCATACACTCTTTAAATGTAGTACTTTCCGATACAAGCAGCCACCACTAGACTGCTTCAATATTCAGTTTTGATGACCTCACACTCGACCTCTCTCAGCAGCCGCTGCGTTGTGATTGGTCTAATTACCCAGATGTACCGGGTCAACAGCTTTGACCTATCAGAGGACAGCAAGAGCCCTCGACCCCGTCAGATAATCCTCTTAAAAAGGTGTGTGTGTGTGTGTGTGTGTGTGTGTGTGTGTGTGTGTGTGTGTGTGTGTGTGTGTGTGTGTGTGTGTGTGTGTGTGTGTGTGTGTGTGTGTGTGTGTGTGCGTGCGTGCGTGCGTGCGTGCGTGCGTGC
>NW_011352008.1:0-3816 GCF_000735185.1 Notothenia coriiceps | reverse complement strand
CACCTGGTGGTAAAAAAAAGACTAGTAGTGAGCAAATGACATGAGCATTACTACTTTGAACAAAACAAAGCCAAGAACAGTTTTGACTCTTCAAAGTGTCCATATTTATTTTCCCAAATAAGAAGCCCCGGTGCCTTTGCAGCTGGCTTTGGATTCGCCGCTAGTTTAGCAGCGCAGGCGTCTTCGTACGCTTTTAACACACCATCGTAGCGATGCCGATGTTTCAGGTGACTAATCAGGTTGGAAGTATTATAGCTCGTTGCCTTTTTCCCTCCTCGTGGAACTTCTGCATTGTATTTGTTAATACAAATAGCAAGCGAACTATCTAACTCTGAAACTTTGAAATAGTCCCATACTACCGACGACATGTTTGTTTACTGTCCTGGCTTCACGGCCGCACACCATTTACGTCACAGCCGGGCATGAGTTAGGGAATGCTGGATTTGTGAAAAACTCCCCTCTTCCTAAACCACTAATACCACAGTACTGGCAAAACGGGAGGAGCCGAGTGAAAAACAAGCGCCCCTCATCCCAATCCACCCACACCGCAGTATTTTTTTCTTTTTTTTTTACCCAAAAAATATATTGTATATTATCGGGGCTATTAATACTTGTATCAGGTTTATCGGGATGACGTCATAATTCCTAATATCAGGCCGGATAATTATCGTGCACCACTAAATATTATATCAGAATTCAACAAGGAATATATTGATCATATCAGGCTTCAGAGTGCTGTTTGTTCATTGCTCATCAGTGATGTGTTTTCTCTGCAGGCTTTCTATCCTGCTAACAAGGATATTAGTGTGAAGTATGGTGACACCATTGCAGGCAGATGTGTGTTTACTGGGGAAGGCAGAACCTCCAAAACATATATTGGGTGAGTTTGTTTTATAACATAATGCACCTAATTATTACCCCACACATTTGTACTTTAAGGGGGTAAGGGGGCGTACACAGTACAAACCCACATTCAGGTTAAAAGCAACGCTGTAAAAAAAAGGATCTACTTTGTTGTGTTTGTTGATTAATTTATCATGAGCTGATGAAATATGATCCAGTAAGGCCAGTTGTAGTGATAAGGCCTTATCTGACACATACACACTACACAGGGGTTTATAATACAATAGACAAGACTTTATAACTCTTTACATCGTCATCTACCAGGAATGTCTTTACTTGATTGGCCATCCTGCACTATTTTTTATTGTTGTTATTTATTTTTTTATTTTCATGTCTTGTAATTACATTGTTGCGGAACCTGGGAGCCACATGTTTCATTGATTACTACACTGTAGTTGTGTATATGATATGACATTAAACCTTTAAATCTACTTTTCTGTTTTGTGTGCAGGGCTACCTCTGCTGATGAAATGTGCAACTTCTACATAATGTACTACATGGACAGCAGACATGCCGTCCCTTACATGACCTGCATGGAGCCAGGCTCCAAAGAGCTGTTCCAGCATATTCCAGATGAAGCCAACATGCCCATCGCTGTCAGTCCAGCTGATATAAACTCTATGATGCATATGAGGCACTCAACAGGTACACATATATATATCAATATTGTTTATATTGTATAATGTTAACCCACATACTATTCCTTTTTTTATTAAGTTCTCCTTCACAAGCTGAATACATTTAAAAAAAAAAAAAAGAAAAGTGTTTGCGTTTCCACACTTTCATAGTAAACACACTATATATCAGCCATACCTCTTTCCTTTGTTAAGATCCATATGTCATGGATAGGATCATATTCTGTGCTAAATAAGAGACATGTAATCATTTACAAAACATCACCAAGTTTTTATTTAGCAAAATAATGTTGTTTAATCCACGTTGGCATACAACACAAAACCATCGGTTTGTTTTTTCATCAGGAAATGCAGACCGGCTCAAACAAACGATTTTTTTAATCATCACCCTCACGATCATTTAATGTATCATATTTTCGCCAAATTGACATGAAAGCACTAATAAATGTGGTTTAATCCACGTGAGTTTACAACTACAAAAATAATCGTTTGTTTTTATATCACATCCGACGGGAGGAAATGCAGTGCTCACGGCTCCTAATCCTAATTTAATCATCATCTTCACGATCATTTATGTTTATGTTCGCCAAATTGACATGAAAGCACTGACAAATATGAATATACTGTAGTCAACTTCATTAAAACTGTATTAACTTTCCCAAACTCAGTAATTCACTAAAAAGAGGTTTATTTGTAATGAAGCCTCGTCATCTCACCTTGGGCAAACGGGCTATGATATTATACTATTCAGGGCTCGACATTAAGGACTGCCCGATGGCCCGGGGCCATCTAGTATTTAGCTCGGGCAATGAAGCCTCACCTGCTGGTTGCCCGATCGGGCACTCTATTATGCCAGTATCATGCAGCTCGCGGATCCAGTAATGAGTGACCCGACAGCAAAACTAAACATATCTATAACTAGTTTAGGTAGTTTGAAAGGTAATTAAAATTGCTAAGTGTGATATTCTAACCTGAAGTGTGTGTTTTTGTCACTGCTGCATGTGATCATGCGGAGCTGCGTGTTGACTCGTCAGCAGCAGCTGATCTCTCTCTCCCGCCAGTTTAGACTTCACTCGCGTTTATGTCCATATTGATCAGATCTAGCTAGTTCTAGCTAATGATAGGACTACCTGCTTATTAAAAGACACCTAAACAATAAGCGTCGCTATGCAACTGGGTGAGGCCACAAAGTATAGCGCAGCATTATGCATTTGTTTACATGCACACCGGAACCCCGAGGCATTACCAGCAGATCAACGCACAATCAACCCATACAGGACATCTCTTTCTCCACATTAAGTGTTAGACATTAGAATTGACTATTCTTGTCTGTCACATACTCTTCTTGTCTGTCACATAAGTGGCGCTACTGAAGCGGTATTGCGCTAAAGGGAAATTATTTTTGACCGAAGAGATTTTGACCGAAGAGATTTAGATTTGCTTGCTAACGGGAACTCTGACGTCGCCATTGTGTGTGCTTCGCGGAAGCACTCGGCTGCTCGGGTCGGCTCGGTCAGCTTCTGGATGAGGAGGCATTCCTTCGACCAACTTACAGTAGATAACATTACAAACATTTTTAACAGGGGCCATAATAGCGTAAATAATGTTTGTTTTGGCAGTTATAACTGCATGTAATGTTTTCTACTTTTTTACATCTTGGAAGGCATTTGCCTTCATCAGATGGAAAGTGTCTTGACCAACAACTTAAGTATTTATTATAGCTATGCAGGGCATGCAAGCGAGCAAACACAAACAAGTGAAATGAAGAATACAATTGAAATTGTAATATTGTGGTGGTTCATCTTATAATTCAGTCTATAGAATGCACCAGACAGCATCCAAGACCTGCAAAAATCTAAATGTTCTAGGGGGAGGCCCCCCAAACCCTTCGTGCGTCATTTCGTCCGCGCGCATTTTTCTGGGCAATCTCTATTGGGCTCAGGGCCATCTGTAAATTAGCTTAGATGGCCCACAGGGCCATCTCCCAAAATCCTTAATGTCATGCACTGCTTATGTAACCTTCTAATCCACATGAATTCTTGACCTCCTCAACGAGCTCTTCCATTGAGTTGGGAATCCCATTTCGAAGCTCCAGTCTGACGCTGTTGTGGTCGTTCAAGATGATCAGCAATCGAACAGGTGGTCCAATATCAGCCATGGCGCTCTAAGAGAAAGAGAGATGTGAAGAGGGAATTAATGAAATGCAGGTGTACACTCAATACATTCTTTCTTTTCAAAATTGCATTGTGTTGTACTTTACAAAGTATTACATACAAAG
>NW_011352007.1:0-1878 GCF_000735185.1 Notothenia coriiceps | reverse complement strand
CTGTCCACTCCAAGTAGGGAACGAGTCCTTACCCCAAGTGAAGGAGTTCAAGTATCTCGGGGTCTTGTTCTCGAGTGAGGGAACAATGGAGCGTGAGATGGGTCGGAGAAGCGGAGAGCGGTACTGCAGTCTCTTTACCGCACCGTGTGACGAAAAGAGAGCTGAGCCAGAAGGCTAAGCTCTCTGTCTACCGCGCCATTTCCCTTCCTACCCTCACCTATGGTCATGAAGGATGGGTCATGACCGAAAGAACGAGATCGCGGGTACAAGCGGCCGAGATGGGTTTTCTCTGCAGGGTGGCTGGTGTCTCCCTTAGGGATAAGGTGAGAAGTTCGGTCATCAGGGAGGGACTCGGAGTTGAACCGCTCCTCCTTCGCGTCGAAAGGAGCCAGTTGAGGTGGTTCGGGCACCTAGTTAGGATGCCACCTGGGCGCCTCCCTAGGGAGGTGTTCCAGGCACGTCCAGCTGGGAAGAGACCGAGGGGTAGACCTAGAACCAGGTGGAGGGATTATATCTCTTCTCTGGCCTGGGAGCGCCTTGGGATCCCCCAGTCAGAGCTGGTTGATGAGGGGAAAGGAAAGTTTGGGGCTCTCTGCTGGAACTGCTACCCCCGAGACCCGACCACGGATAAGCGGGAGAAGATGGATGGATGGTTTCATGATTTCTTGCTAGATAAATATCTAGTGATCTCAGGGGAAAATTCACAAGCTTCCCGACAGATTAAGTTTGTAAAGTAATTCAAATTAATTTACTTTACATTAGCCTGTTTCATTTCATGTGTTATATTATTTTTAATTGCGTGTTAGCATATTTTTACATCATATTTTACTCTATTAGCATGTTTATAGCATGTTATATAGCTTGCATACCAATCTCTCCATTATGTTTATATCTACTCTTCTTATCTAAATCAATGAAGCTGTAATATGTTTGTTTGTGAATTGACTTGTGTCTTTGCAAATGTGTTTTGAAGCATTGCTGCGTCCATCATTCTGTGAGCTGAAGTATTAAACTGCACTTGCTGTTACTTATGTCGTCTGTCTCAAAGAAAGTGTCCTTTATTCATCCTGTCTCTGGGGTGACAGCTCCTTGAACTTTACAAACAAAGTGACTCAGGGTTCTTACTCTCCGTCTCCTCCGATAGTGTTGTTTACCGAGCGCTGAGTCTGCTTTTAACCTGGACGGGGACATTGAACACATGAGGGATAATCCTCCCGTCAGCTCGCTCTTCACTTCTCCCCACAGCGGCGCCCTGATGGAGCTGAAATCACCGTAAAGCGTGTTGAAGGCAGGAGGTGTTGTTGCGCTGCTTGTCTCTGTAACGTGATTATTCAGACTATCTGCTGTCCCTTTGTCAGCCCTCAGCTTTAACACTGACACCCGTAACAAAAGACAATCTCCACTTTCCACAGCCGCTTATCTTCGTCTGGCTCCACGTCTGCGAGGAGGCAACATCTGCCGCTTCAATCTGTCCTCCCTCTGGGAAGGAGGATGCTCTCAGTTTTTAATCCCTGACTCTCTGCTTGTTGTTTCCTGCAGGATGTGGTGGTGGCTGCCGGCTTCACTGTGGGGAAATCTCCCACGGTGCAAAAGGACAAACTGCACCCCTTTAACCTGCTGCTGAGGGGGGACAGCGCCTGCATTTATGTGAGGATGGTTGTTAGTCATGTGTACATAACATTTCATTAGGTTGCGCGATTATTACGAAGATACAAACTCGGAACAGCAAGAAACATGCGGGAACATTCGCTTTCAATTACCCAAAGATGTGGTTGTACATTAGTTAGTGTATTGAGCTGAATCTTTAAATGTTCTCTCGGTGTGTTCTGTAATGTGATATGTGTTTGTATTCCAACAACAGTATTTTATAATAGTATA
>NW_011352006.1:0-1807 GCF_000735185.1 Notothenia coriiceps | reverse complement strand
CAACAGATACTGTAAAATGTATTATCTCTTCGATTTACACACGGCATCTATTGCACGTCTGTCCGTCCTGGGAGAGGGATCCTTCCTCTGTTGCTCTCCCTGAGGTTTCTCCCATGTTCCCCTTTAAACTGTGGGTTTTCTCTGGAAGTGTTTCCTTGTACGATGTGAGGGTCTAAGGACAGAGGGTGTCGTATTGTCATACTGATATTCTGTACACACTGTGAAGTCCAATGTGATATTGGGCTATATAAATAAACATTGATTGATTGATTGATTGATTGATTGATTGATTGATTGATTGATTGATTGATCGATCTTCACACCATAGTAATGTCATCTCACTTGTCCTCTCTCCTCTTTCAGTCTGCACTGGATCAACGACCTGCCTGGAGCTCTCAGACAGGTGAGGATAAAACAAGAAACTCTACTTATACAAGTTTTTTATTTACATGTTAAAGGAGAATACATTTTGTGTGTGTGTCTGTTTGCCTTCTGATGATCTTCCACTAGAGGTCGTTGTTTCCACAAGTATAATTAGGCTGAGTCGAACAGGACAACATTTGGTCATCTTTGTTGTTTTCCTATGGTTTATCTCTTTTTGATCTTAGCTCACTTAAAGAAATGGTGGAAGGCCCTCTTTCTCATTCAAAACAGTTTAAAAGCCTTTAATCAGATCGCTATTTTACGGTGAAATTCAAAAAATGTAGACATTGTTAAAGCTGTTTTTTTACTTTTTGCCAGCAAAGTGCCTTGGACATTTCTTCTTATTTACACTTTTGTGTTCCCCATTGCACTTGTTTTCACTGTCTTTACGCGTGTTTGAACTAATGAGCTCTCCGAATCTTTTCTTTCTGATGTTTAATTCAACTGTATGTTAACACCTTTGTTCGTAAGGATGCAATTGTAATTGATTTCCCTTTCATTTACAAGAAGACTCCAGTGTCTGTCTGTTGGCCTTTTGTTTCAAATTTGCTGATGTGTTCAGCCTCAACATGTATATATTTTAGATTTGATTTAATTTATTTCGAATGTGTAAAACAATAATACAAAATAATAATGAAATGAAACATGAGATTTATTATACTCAGTGATGCAAATTAGTCGCTTTTCGGCGCCTCCCGCTTTTTTAAAGCTGATTTAGGTGCAAAGCCGTGGGAACATGTTTCAAATGGAGGGTGCTGTGGGGATGACACCAGGGCTGGTTCTGACCAATGTGCTGCCTATAGGCAAGATTTTAGCTGGCGATGAAAAACCTCTACAAAAGACCAATACACTACAAAAAGAGAAACATATTGACATGGTGGACAGCTTATATAACAAGGCTTCAAATGTATTTAGTATTATAACATGTTTTAATTGGGGTGGACTTCACATCCTCTAGGGCAGGGGTTTTCAAAGTGTGGGTAGGTGAGCCTCCCCTCAGAGAACATAAGAACAGCCGCGCCCCCCCTCCCAATTATTATTGCTGTTATTATTATTATTATTGTTGTTGTTGCTATAATGCAGGGGTATTCAATTGCATTTCAAAGAGGTCCAGTAAGAGAAAATGTAATTAAATGCTCTGTTTTCGCTGTCTACCTTCCGCCATTTGAAATTACTCCGACTGTTTCTCTCCTCTTGTCTCGTCTCTGTGTGTGTGTGAATCTATCGTGCTGACTGCACCGATTTGATTGGCTGAGTAGCGTCACCTCCTTAAAACATTAAACAATAACTTTTTTAAACCTTTTTATTTTTATGTTTTAAACATATTGTATAAAACTCCCCCACTACTTGGACTATTCCTTACACCCCTCTAGAATAAGCCCGA
>NW_011352005.1:0-5024 GCF_000735185.1 Notothenia coriiceps | reverse complement strand
CGTCTCCGTTCGTCGTCGTCGTCTCGTCGTCGTGTGTGTGTGTGTGTGTGTGTGTGTGTGTGTGTGTGTGTGTGTGTGTGTGTGTGTGTGTGTGTGTGTGTGTGTGTGTGTGGGGGTGTTACAGTAATACTCAAAGCATAGATGTGACATTGATATCAAACTTCTCCTTTCAATCTTGGAAAGAAATTGAATAAGCCAAGGATGTTGAACAATTGCTTTAAAGGAAAACTTCACCCCAGATTGGAAGTTGAAACCAGATGATTCATTCTCATACAAATGGTCATCTTTGGAGTAAAGTATACTCCTTGAAGAAAGGCAACAAACATGAGAGAGGGAAAAAGTGTGAGTTGATAGAAAACACAGAAACATAGTGGGGAAGGGGAGAGATAACTTGGCATGTAAACATCAAGAAAAAAGGGAAGACACACACACACACTCACACAGAATCTGACCTCTTTTATTTGTTGATAAATGTGTTGCTATGCAGCGGGCTGTCGGCCACTGTGTTTGTATGTTTATATGAATGTGAAGGTAAATACAGTCCACGCTCTTTCTATGTTTTCCTTCTCTGAAGCTCGAGTGTTAGGTCATCGGATAAGACAAAGTGTGTGTGTGTGAAAGAGATCCACGTTTATGTTTCTGCTCAGCCTGCATTAGGGTCTACGAGCGTGTATGTATGTATAAACCATCCAGCTGACATATGTGCAGTATATGTTTGTGAACATGTAGATGGGGTCAAGGACATAATAGCATAATTTCAAACTCTGTGTATACGTTTGAGGTCATCTGTGATTTTAAATGTGTTAAAGGGGATAAATGGGAGCAGGGCTGCAGTAAAGGGGAGGGATGGGTGTGAGGGGGGAGGTTCTGTCTTACCTCATCCAGCCTCTCCGCTGACGCCCCGGTGCCTGCGGGGCTCATGGGACGATTGTTGACCCCAGCACAATGAGATCACGAAATGAAACAAAGGCTCTCTGTTATGAACTGTCCTCTGTGCAACCACAAAGCATACCAAGTCATTTAGAGAATTGCCTTTAATGTTTATTTAATGTGAAAATAAGTGCATTTTTCCACCAAATTGCCGGCGGTATACATTTCTAATTTTGCGTGCATTCTTTAGACATATTTTTTAGAGAATAAAAAAAAGACGTTGAGTATGAAGTTGCTTAGCTGTTAGCATGTACAGAATAAAGTTTATTGCCAAGTATAGGTATTATTTACAAGGAATTTGCCTGTGTTTGGTGCACATCATGAACATGATGAAGCCACAAGTCCAAGAACATACATTTGGAATAGAAAAATCACAATAGGAAGAAGATACTTAAAATAAAAATAAATATAACATTTATGTACAGCAAAACTATTTGCTTCTTTGGCTACTATTAGCGAGTGAAATGCTTCAAGAAACAAGGTTTAAACTGTGTGGTGGACAGACTTTCTTTTTAAAAAAGCATGTAGCTCTAATCTCACGTTATGTTTTAAAGCCTCTGCATGCCTGGAAACATAAAATGTTTCACAGCATTTTTCTCTCAGTATTCTGTGTACATAAGCCTGCTCTGTTCAAACACATACATCATCTTTAGGGGCCCCTGGGGTCTGGATAAAGGCCTCCTTAGCTCACCTCCTCTGATATACTGCATTTATGCTGGTCTCTTTATGTTTGTTGGTGTGAGTTTTGTTGGCGAGCAGGAATATCCGTTTACCCTTTGACCTCTTTAGGGAAAGTAAACAGCCATAACCTCTCTTAGACAAATAGTCTTTTACCTTTTTCACACACATAACACTATTGGCTACCAAATGCTTTAGTTCCACCAGCAAGTTGACTTTTTTGTTTCATTGCTAAATATCTAAACTTTGGATGGATTTGCCATAGATATACAATACAATCTCCCTGGAAGATTCATACTATACAATCAGACCTATCTCGTCCTTCACCAACATGTTGATATTTTAGTTTTTTATTGAAATATATCATATGGATTGCTGTGAAATCTGCTAAAAACATTCATGGTCCCCAGAGGATGACTTGTAATAACTTTGATCCCCTGACGTTCCAGGTGTAGATCCATTTATTACAACACTTACATAAATGTATGACTTTTCACAAATCTCAGCTGTATTTTATGTTTAGTGATAATTATCCAATATTAGTATGGTCACACACTGAAATAAGAGGGTGAACATGATCAACAGTATACCTGCTAAGCTTCAACCTGCTAGCATAGTAGCTAACGACTCCTAACCAGTTTAAATTCAAATGTATTCTGCATATAGGATTTACTGGCCCAAAATGTTGGATGGTTCTGCATCATCAACATTTATCTACATAATTGTTGCTTGACAGTTGGGAAACTAATGGTTTTAATGGATTTAAAAGATCTAAACCAATAGATACTGCATCTATTGTAGGTTTGTGAAAGCAGATGTTGCCAGTGGAAAACTCTCATCATGGTGATTAAAAACTTTAATTCCCAACAGTGGTAGTACATCACAGTCCTCTGAAATCACAGTGGTGGCTGTAAAGTAGCTTTGATCAGAGGCCTCAGATCCAGGCTGATCCTTTCCACATTGCCACTGCATTGAAGGGCATTCAGTAACCAGGGAGTAGGACTGTTGTTTTTCCACTTTATATCCACACATGTACAATTATATCAAATCTGTACAGAAACGTCTTTCATGATAACTTTTCAATCAGGAAAGACTTGTGTTAATAGTGTTATGTTAATAGTCTTTGGCGATTAGACCGCAGGCGTATATATCTTAAGTGGCAAGTGCAGCCGTGAGCATATAGGAACCCCCCCCCCCCCCCCCTCTGGGGTCTAGACACTGGTGTTGAAGGTCTGGATTTGATGAGGAGATGGGATGATGAGGAGGTGGGATGACATGTGGTTTTTGGATTAGCTGGGCACTGGATTTGATGAGTGGATATGGATTAGGGGGGAGGCCGGCTGCAACATAAACACCTGAAATCACAGCTGACTGCAGGAGAGAGGAGAACAATTTTGAAGTTTGACTATAAAATATGAAATATAATTGGTTGAGAGAGACGCCCCTAAACGAGCTGATTAACACCACCATAACTGTGTGCAACACCACAGTGACCACACAGTTATTGAGTGTAGAATAAATGCATGACTTTATTGCAATCGTAAACCCTTTGTGTGTTCATACTAAATTACAGAACTGTTAAGCAGGTTGTATTATATGTGTGTACAATCATGCAATATAATGTATGCTGGCATGACGCATGTGTGTGTTTACTGAGCAATGTGGACATTTGCATCATCAGGGAATGTTATCTGCAGGTGCGTCTTGAAATTGGAAGTACAGTATGTGTTTGTGTGCAAATGTTTGTCATGCACACAGAACCTTTGACATACATCCTGACATACAACGGCACTTCGTCTAGCACGTTGACTCACTGAAATACAATAAAAATACATTATCTTCGTTACTGTTTTCCTCTCCTGTTTTAGACTTCGAAAATGTGTAATTGATCAAATAACTAAAAAGGAAAGCTGGCGAGTTTTTTTTACTTTTAAATAAAAATATGCCTGCGCTTACTACTTTTATGACAGTTTTAAGTGATATTAAAATGTATATATTTTAAACAAACCTATGGGGTTGGTTCAAACACTGCGACATGACAGTTAATTCATGCTACATTCAAAGAAAGTATATTTCAGTACATTTTTCTCACATGGTAACTTGCCCTCTTACTGTCAGAAGCTCAGTACTGAGGACAAAGATGCACTTCCTGTTTGGCCTCCATAGTTCTTTTACCACCTTCTCCATAAAGGCATCAGGCACAATGCTCCAGTAATGTTGGGCAATAAGAAGAAGATGCTGATATTGCTAAGATGCAACCAGAGGTGGGAAGAACCAAGTACATTTACTCAAGTACTCTACTCAAGCACAATTTTGAAGTATACTTGTACTTTAATTTAAGTACTTTAAGTTTCCTTATGCTACTTTATACTTCCACTACACTACATTTATGAAACAGCTTTAGCTACTTTTAAAATGGCATCTCTAAAAACGTAACTAATCTTTAAGTCACAATGTGTCAGATTATTCAAATATTTTACAAAAAGTCCATCAGAACTGTCTTTGTCTAGTAAAATGCTACAGTACTTGATGCAGCAATATTATATAGAAATGTCACGTGTATAAATATAATTATACACACACATAAATGTTTTGCACAATGATTACTTTTAAAAAAATATTTTTTTATAAACTTTATTTTCCTTTTTCTTAAACAACATACAGTTTCAGTTTCAGTGACAAAAAATTGCAGGTTGTCCATTTTTTGCTAACCCCCCCACCCCCCGACAAAATAAGACGACATTAATTGTACAAAAATATTTTTTAAATAATAAACAAACAGATGGTTGAAAACACAGAACACATAAAAATAAAATAAAATATATGACAAGGTCGAGATACATGTTAATCATGGTTGACTACAGAGAATCTGTGTTCTAATTCAGTTTTTTTTGTATAAATATAAATCAGTTAGGGAAGAGTAGGCAGTTTCAAACTTTCCATGTACGTTAAAAATGGTTGCCAGGTGCTATATAATTTACAAGTGGAGCCACCCAAAGTACACTTTATTGTTCTCCATGTGTAGAAACATCATAAGTTCTGTCACCCAGTGGACATGAGTGGGAGACGCCTCCTGCTTCCACCTCATAAGTATAAGTCGCCTCGCAATTAGGGAAGCAAAAGCAACAGCGTTTGAATAATGTCTGGAAAGGGCAATGTCGTCCGGCACGACTCCAAAAATTGCAGTAAGAGGAGAAGGGGTACATTTTACTTTAAAGATCTTAGAAAACGTATCAAATATGGATGTCCAATAATTATGAAGATTTGAACATGTCCAGAAAGTATGGATGAGGGACCCTGTTACTGACTTGCATGAGGGATCTACCCCATTACTTTTGGACTACCGGAGAGATATACAGCAGGGGAACACGCCGTCCACCGCAGAGAATAAACAGAAGGGCAACCACGGCAACCAT
>NW_011352004.1:0-3614 GCF_000735185.1 Notothenia coriiceps | reverse complement strand
GGTGCTGTCTTCCTTGATCTCAGGAAGGCTTTTGACACTGTTGACCACCAAGTGCTCCTTACAAAGCAGACGTATTTCAATTTTTCGGCAGATTCAATACATTGGGTTAAGTCTTGCTTATCGAACAGAAAACAGTGTGTTTTGGTCAACAGAGTCAAATCTCCCTACCATGTGAACCCTGTGGGGGTTCCACAAGGTTCCATTCTTGGACCATTACTGTTTTTTCTGTACATTTATGACTTTCCTAATGTATGTCCTGAGTTGAATGTGCAAATGTATACCGATGATGCGATCATCTTGGTACATGGGAAAAACACTGAAATTATCTCATCCTGTCTCTCAAATGCTTTGGACAAGGTTCAACATTGGCTGAACAACATTTGCTTACATTTAAATGCAAAAAAACCAGTATGCATGATGTTCAGTAAATGACCAGTCAAATTCGAAGGATCCAATGTGTTTTTAAACGGAGCAGAAATAGAACAAGTCCCCCACTTCAAGTACTTGGAGTCATAATGGACTCAAACTTGACTTTTAGAAACATATTAAAGTATCCAATACCATTAAATTCAACTTGCAAAATTTTAAACAAATTAGACCTTTCTTAACTGTCAATGCTGCAAAGTCATACCTCCACTGTATGATTCTATCCCACATTGAATACTGTTTGACAAACTGGTCGTTTGCTTGTGCCACAAACCTGAAACCCATAGAATAGCTGTACAAGAGAGCTATCAAGGTATTTAACAGAAAGCCAAATTCATACCACCACTGTGCCATCCTTGAAAAACGCAATTTCTTGAATTTTGACAATTTTAAGTATTTTCAAAGTATGTATTTTATTTATAAATGTTTACATGGACTGCCCCCCCCCCCCTCCCTTTGGGGAATTCAACCCAAAAAAACACACTGGACACTGCACTAGAAACCAGAGGAGACTGTGATGCATTTAAATTAGTTAATGTATGTTTAATTCAGTGTGGCATTTAAGTAGGGATGCACCAAGAGATGTACCAATACTGCAAGTATCTGGTATCAGGCAAATCAGTACTAAAATAGGTCACACGTGTATATATAACTGGTATATAATTTACCCAGAAACATTCTGATACCAGGAGCCACATTGAGTAACACTAACAGTAACCATACTGAGTTTATTTTGTGCATTTTTCATAAACATTTTTCATTAAAAGGTTTTTTTTTCATATTCTATCATCTTGTTGTTGCTTATGGTTGTTACTTATTATAGATCAGATCGGTACTTGGTGTTGGACAACACTTTTACAGTTATCAGTTACTACAAAAATGCTCTCACTCTCTGTCTTTAGCACTTAGGTAATTTATAGGGGTCTGGACACAAACTGGTCCTCAACTGATTCACTGATGTAAGTTCTATGCCAAACTGAAAACTTTTTGATCAATCACAGTAGCAAAGCAGATTTATGTCATCTGAGAGTGCCTCAGAGTTAACGTCAATCATGTTGTAATCATGTTGCCAATTCAAAAAGTACGAAAAACGGATTCATGGGGACTGGACACCCTTTTTAACATTCGAGACCCCACATTTTCCCACCCATATCGGCCAATACCAATACACATTTGTGTAAGAATGTTAGTACAAATACAGTTGCAAAACATGTTGAGCTTTTCAGACATCCCTAATATAAGATTACTAAGTGTTTTTTAAACATGGACTAAGTTATTTTTTTCTTTAGGTAATTTGAAAGAAACAAGGCCAATCCAAATTTTGCCAAATGTCTGCAGTGACACTTTTATAACTTATTAGCGATGTACCCTGAATCTTTCTTTCTTGATTTTGTTTTTTTTTAGAGACGGAGATAGTTACATTGGATCTGCAAGTTATTCCAACCTCTTCACCACTGAGTAGTGCTTTGTCAGCCTCTGAGTTTCGATCGACATCATCAGGCACTCCTAATTCTAGCCCTTCACAGCTGTTGGCCATTGCATTATTGTCAAGCCAGGCAGGAAACAGAGATTCAAGCAACAGACCTTCCACATCTCAAGTACTGAAAACATGGCCAGAAACATTCCAGGTCCCTTGGGAACAAATGCCACAAGAAATACGTTCTGCAATTCTAAGCGGCAAGAGACCTAAACCAATGGAGCGACGCCAGATGGTACGAATACTCGTAGATGAAATGAGGAGGTATGAGGCTAACCCCACTCGCTCACAGTGTCTCACTGTGATTCGAAATATCATCAGGCAGTACCCAAAGAGCTTTGCTGATATGACCGCAGACTGGTCACTTTTGGGTTGTGGTTATACATCACTTCTGATTCAAGTGAAAAACCGCATTGAAAATGTGAACCGTGGCGGAAACTATGCACACCACCGAGCCTCTAGATCCAGTTCTACATACAAGAGGGGGCCAACCGACACTTATGGATGTACAAGATTTCAGCCAGAGCTCCCTCCAGAAGAAACTAATGAGACTGTGGAGCAGAACCGCCAAAGACTGGTCGAGATTTACAGGCAGGAGGGGGCAGGTGGAGTTGAAAGAGCAGAGGTCAAAAATCGAATGGAGCTCACATTCTGCCTACAACGTCGTCATATAAATGAACTTCCACCACCTGACGTTGAAAATATGAGAAGCAAATGGCCTTTTCTTTTCACTCAAAAGTGCATATATGCACATTTTGAGTTACTCACAGACATCAATGTGCTTCGTAGCTTGGAACTCAGCATGGTGGAATGTGGGAGAGCCATCACAGAATACTTCAGGGGAAAACCTACCAACAGAGATGTCAAGGATGTCCTCTCTAATTGTGAAGATAATGAGATGGCACTTTGTGTTGTTCAGCTGCTCATGGCACACTTTGGAGAGGACCTAACAGGGCTTGTCCTTCTTACAAATGTAAGTTTATATTATCTTTCTTGCCCTGTGTTTTACATTTTGATTGCCATATACAGTGGGGCAAAAAAGTATTTAGTCAGCCACTAATTGTGCAAGTTCTCCCACTTAAAAAGCTGAGAGAGGCCTGTAATTTCATCCTAGGTATACCTCAACTATGAGAGACAAAATGAGAAAAAAAAATCCAGAAAATCACATTGTCAGATTTTTAAAGAATTTATTTGCAAATTATGGTGGACAATAAGTATTTGGTCACCTACAAACAAACAAGATTTCTGGCTCTCACAGACCTGTAACTTCTTCTTTAAGAGCCTCCTCTGTCCTCCACTTGTTAACGAGTTCAAACAGGTGCCATTAATACAGTTATCAGTATAAAAGACACCTGTCCTCAAACTCAAACAGTCACACTCCAAACTCCACTATGGCCAAGACCAAAGAGCTGTCAAAGGACACCAAAAAACAAAATTGTAGACCTGCACCAGGCTGGGAAGACTGAATCTGCAATAGGTAAGCAGCTTGGTGTGAAGAAATCAACTGTGGGAGCAATTATTAGAAAATGGAAGACATACAAGACCACTGATAATCTCCCTCGATCTGGGGCTCCACGCAAGATCTCACCCCGTGGGGTCAAAAGATCACAAGAACGGTGTGGCTTCGTAAGAAGCATTTCAAGGTCCTGGAGTGGCCTAGCCAGTCTCCAGATCTCAACCCAATAGAAAATCCTTGGAGGGAGTTGAAAGT
>NW_011352003.1:0-2007 GCF_000735185.1 Notothenia coriiceps | reverse complement strand
TGCACTTTAGCGCCCTCTGGTGAGCTACTCGGAAAACCTCCGCGAGCTACTGGTAGCTCGCGATCGACGTGTTGGCAACCCCTGTTCTAGAGAATTCGAACGGCACTTATCATGGCGGCCACTGAGGGACTTCCGGGTCATCTCACTCGGTTAGGAAGGTTCCTAAGCTAAATGGACTATTCGAACGCAACCCCAGAGTTTGCCGCTTGTCAGGAACGTCAAAATCGCTATGACGCGCTGATTGGCTGTGTGTGGGTCAGACGTGCATGTGTGTGGGCCAGACGTGCATGTGGGTGGGCCACAGCTACACACGTGCTTGTGGGTTATCTGTCGCCACTTTTTTCGTTTTTTTCAGACTCTCTAAATACGCACTATGCGCTAGAGTCGACCCAATTAAAATGTGGCGACAGATAACCCACAAGTACCGTATTTATACTTCTATGGTATAAAGTATATTCCATTGATGCCCAGGACTACACTTTTCATTGCTCAAACTACACTGTGCCTGTTGGGCAAATTACAATAACGCCTTTTAAATCCTGAATTGATTTGCTGCTGACTGTTTATGTTTTGTTCCATGTACGTGCAGAGCTGGAGGAGGAGATTTACGACAAGGTGGTGGACCTGACAGAGTATGCCAAAAATCAGCGATGGTGGAACGGACTTTTTGGGAAGAACTCCGGCCCCGTAGCAGAGAAATACTCCGTGGCCACACAGTTAGCCATCGGAGGAGTGAGCGGATGGTGAGCACTCTCATAGGAAATGCATTGTGCTGCCTTCAGGGGCTCCTAGTTAACTCGACCACCTAGTTTTATTTAATTACATTTTTTTCAATATATATATTTGTCTTTTCAGGTGAGACAATACAAGAAGAAACATTAGGGATTATTTTCTAAGGGCTAAGAGGAACCTTTATTGGGGCATAGGTGGGACACGTGTTTGTTACAGCAACACAATGACAGAATGCTACAGAAAAGGGAAATAAGAAAAAGGAATTAAAGTGTAAAGTAAGCCATAAGCCCCCCTCCTCTCAATCAACTTCCTCTTGACTGCCTTTTTATTTATTTTACTATACTTACTTGTTTGCCTGTCCTTGTTTGTCTACCCTCCCTCATATTGTAAAGCGTCTTTGAGTTGTGAAAAGCGCTATATCAATAAAATGCATTATTATTATTATTATTAAAGTGAGAGTGGTTTGGTTACAGCGACAGTAATGAGTCAGCATGTTCTCAGTGTACACACGACTGTTGATATGATAAATAACAGTTTAGTATCTGTCTGTTTTATTATAAACAAAATAGAAAATGATGCAGAAGGTTTTCAGATTTAAAAAAAAAAAAATCGATTTACTTGAAGTGTCATTAAAGCACAAGATAACATGTGATTTGTTCTGAAGGGAATTGCTCTGCAGCAGAAATACCAAGCTGGAATAAAGAGGTTAATATAACAATGACAATTAGGTCTAAATCTGAAATGTAAACAATGCCAAAACCATGTCAACAGAAGGGATGGGTACCGGGCCCCGGTATTAAACGGGCCTCGGGGATGAATTATTAAAATTAAGCTCCGACGTTATCGGTCTTTTTATCGGTACTGGAGACATGTCAAACACATGTCATGTGTATTATTGCTACACAAACATTATATTGCAGTTTTAGTCTCGCCAACTCCGTTTCTAATACGCAAAAAGATTGCAAAATGCGTCCATGATTATTTTTAGTATTTTCGATCTTTCCAATCCAGACGAGAGATCTCTCTCGTCTGTGTGCGAGGGGGCGGGGCAGTTTACACACACGCAGCTGCTACATGCAGACACACACACACACACACACACACACACACACGCAGCTGCTACATGCAGCAACACACACACACACACACACACACACACACACACACACACACACACACACACACACACACACACACACACACACACACACACACACACACACACACACAGCTGCTACATGCAGCAACACACACACACACACACACACACACACG
>NW_011352002.1:0-3759 GCF_000735185.1 Notothenia coriiceps | reverse complement strand
CAGACTACACACACTGAAACAGAGAAGTCTAAAAACAGAATGTTACTCACACAATTCTAGAAGTCACCAGTTGTTATCCTGTCAAAATCGAGTTGCACACTGGCAGGTCAGTGACCAGGATGAGACTTAAATACAGTTTCTGGGTGGGAAGTGGCCGCAGATCAGAGCTGATGGGCCTCAATCTTGACTGGCTCCCTCCTGAGTTGTTATTGTATTTTCAGTGTCACAATGGTTTTCCAATTACATTAAACCCTAAGTTATAAAGTTATGAGTTTAACCCTTAATACAGTTACACCTACTCAATAAAGCTCTTAGTATTCTACAAATGTTTAAATCAAAGTTAACCCTTGCAGTCAGTTAGTTCAGTTTGAAGGTTTCAGTCAAATCACTGCCTGACAGCTACTGTAGCGGTTTTGAGATTTAAAATCACAATTTGAGTCAGATCGACTACAGAGCATTTATACAGAGTACACACACTGAAACAGAGAAGTCTAAAAACAGAATGTTACTCACACAATTCTAGAAGTCACCAGTTGTTATCCTGTCAAAATCGAGTTGCACACATAACTAAACACGCCTTTTCTCCTCATACTCTCTTTCATTACTTTTTATTTAATGCATTTTAACGGCTGTCATGGCGTTTTTGTTAAAGCCTGAAGTCAAGCCTACTGTTGGTACTTCGGGTATCTTTTCCGGAATCGCTTTTCAAAATAAACTTTAACCACAGGCAGATGTTAACCGGAAATATTTGCAAAAATAAAACTGTTATAAAATGACTGTATGTTTAAACTATCTTATATCATTAAATATTGATTTTAATTTCTAACAGAACACAAACGGAAAAACACAAAGACGGGTAGTAAAACAGACACGTCAGAGTGTGAGAATACTTTTCAAAAATAAAACAGGAAACAGATCAACCAAAATCTGGGATCATGACACTGTCAGGTTAGTCAGAGTTTGTTCTGACCTACAGTACATGTATCAGCGGCACATAACCTAATGTTCAAAATGCAACACACACACAAAGCCACAATTTGTATTATTTTAGGCAAGTAGCTGTCTGCACAATCTGTCAAAACAGGGAATTTTTATACAACCAAAGTGTTTACCAAATGCATATGTATGCGTCAATAAATCAAAACAGGATGCAATCAAGTGGTTCAGACATGACGTATGTTTGTAGGCCGACCTGGAAGATGGCATCACAAGGGCTTCCTCAACGTGTGATTTTTCCATTGTCTTTCGGTATATTGCAGAAAATAAGCTCTGTGGGAAATGCATGTTTATGAAACTCACATGTTTGTTCAACAGGATAATTTCCAAATATTAACACCACTTTGTGAATGGGTAAATGCAGTCGTAAAAGGTAAGAAACTATTGTTGTACTATATGTAACTGTAAATTAACTACATCATGGTTGCACGACTTCCCATCACAATCGCTAAGCTGAATGCAGCTAATGTTTGCGTGATGATGTGTAGTAGTTTTCTTTAGCCACTTCTTAGAAACGACAATTTATATAACACATAGAAACTTCGGACATTCACCAGCGGGGTATTTCCTGAAAAATGTTATGTCGTAGGACAAACCGTTAAATCTCTTCAACCATTTCAGGCTTTTGCACAAAGAAGGTTGAAAATCGTTGACGAGGGAATCGTAAGTAAGAAAAACCAGTGTGTTTTAAAAAACATATATAAAAACTGTAGGTTGACAACATATTTAGTATTTATATTGCCTCCCTAGATCGAGACTGGGAAATCATTTGTTTTAATTGCATCTAGTAAAGGGAAGCTGTTATTTTGCCTATTAGCACTGCAGTCAGTGTTACAAAAACCTGGTCAGACCAGCTGCTTTCAGATTTCAAAGACAATGACTCACTGCACATTAGTTACAGGGATATTCAATGCAAACAACATTATAAAACAAATAATTTCCCTTAAATTCGAACTGTCATTGAAAACTATTTTTCGAGAGAATTGTTGAAGTTTCCTATGGAAACCTGCTTAGAATCATTATGAACAGTCTTTGAGAAAATAAAAAGGATTAGGTCACCTCAAACTGCATCGTCACACAGTGATGATTTCCTCTTTTGAACCCTTTTTAAATAAAGTGTTAAATACAAAGTGTTTCTGCATCTTACTTAGGTGTGTGTGCAATTTATGGAACTTGCCTGCGCTTATAAAAAAGTCCATGTCATGCCACCCCTCTGGCTCTATAAAACACACAATTGATAAATCCTGTAGCACCCCTTCCTCAATTCTTCCAAATTTGAAAACCCTAATCTGTTTGGAGACGTAACACGTTTTCCGATTTCAATTCACACTCAGGATTGGACTTTGGACCGAAGGGTCGCCGGTTCACGTCCCGATCAGACCAAACAATACGGAGTGTGGACTGCACTGGAGAGGAGCCAGTTCACCTCCCCTTGAGCAAGGCACCCAACCCCCAACTGCTCACTGGCGCCGGCTAGACTGGCTGCCTCCGCTCTGACCTCTCAACTTCATGTGCATGTGTGCATATAACTGTGTGTGTATTTGTATTTCCCCCCCACGGGGGATTAATAAAGTTCCATCTTCTTAACTGCAAAAACTGAAATCTTACTAAGATGAAATATCTTAAATCAAGGCAGAATATGCTTATATTTTGTCTGCCAATATATTTCCTCTTACAAAGAAGTTTTTGCGGTTGTGAATTTCACTTCCATTATGTGTTTTTGTACTTCATTATCTTAATGAGGTTTTATTACTTATTCTTGAGATTTTAATACTGATTCTGAGTAAATTCATGTTTAAATTGAGAAATACCATAATTCTAAAGGTATTAGATCAACACTGATAAGTAGAAAACTGCTTTTTCAAAGTCAGAATATCTTATTGCAAGCATCCTATCCTTTTTCATCTCTTAACATATTAAAAACAGATAATGACCAAATTAAATTCATTGTTTTATTGTCAGTCTAAAACCCAGTACCAGAGATGGAGTACTCGAGTGCCGATTTTCGGGACTCGTGACTCGACTCGGACTCGCGCACTGATTGACGCGACTCTGACTTGGACTCGTGAATTCTCGCGTACGCTGACTTGGACTCGGACTCCTGAATTTTTCCCCCCACCATGACTCGGACTCGACTTGTACATTGACGTTCTGACTCGGACTTGACTTGGACTCTTCTTAGGTGAGTCGGACTTCGACTCGGACTCGAGCACAGGTAATGATGACTCGGACTCGGACTCGACTCGGACTCGACTCGGACACTCCTTGGGTGACTCGGACTTGGACTCGGACTCAAACACAGGTAATGATGACTCGGACTCAGACTCGACTCGGACACTCCTTGGGTGACTCGGACTTGGACTCGAACACAGGTAATGATGACTCGGACTCGACTCGGACACTCCTTGGGTGACTCGGACTTGGACTCGAACACAGGTAATGATGACTCGGACTCGACTCGGACACTCCTTGGGTGACTCAGACTTGGACTCGAGCGCGAAGAGACCAGGTGCCATACGAATGTCCGATTCGCGGAACATAGAGTCACGATTGAGAAACAGCCGGGCAGGGGAGGAGAAACACAAGGGCAACAGGTGAACACAATCAGACAATTAGACACACCAGGGAAACTAACGACTCGGAGGAAAAACACAGAGAGAGGGACCAGACAATACACAAGGAGGAAAACATGACAGGGAGAACCGAACAGCAAAATACACCCAAACCTAGACATACAAAACTAAAAACGTGACATTCGGATCT
>NW_011352001.1:0-3399 GCF_000735185.1 Notothenia coriiceps | reverse complement strand
CAGTTTGAACCAGAGTAGCAGCATGGAGGTCGGATCGTCACCAAACTAAATAAATAAGTGGTCCGAAAAAGTCTAATGACAAAATAAATACACATAGCCTAAGCTTCCTCAGGCATTGTGTTTGTACCGGGACAGGAGACACCCCCTTGATGAGAAACTAAGAAATGATCTGGGAATCCCTCCGGAGTGGAGTCATGCACTGGATCTGAATTATTTGTTTGTATTTGGTGGTTTGTGTTCCAGCGTTGCTCCGCAGCAACTCTATATCCACCAGTTAAAGGAAATACAACTAATGTGTTGTGTTATATTAGCTGTACAATTTACCACATATGGTGTTCTTAGTTTCCATACCTCCTGTGTTTTACGAGCGACTTATCAAGTCTTGGCAAACGGCATAAAACACGATTAAACATGATGTAAAACCATGCTCGTATCTACAACCTATAGAAATGCAAAACGGCGTCAGTTTAGACGTAATTCTGTCCTCCTCCTTACCGCATCATTTATGAGAAAACATTTCATAACATTAACACAACATATTCGAGGTGGTTTTAAATAACATATCCGTATTTATTTATTTCTCCCAGTTATGTTTCTGTGTGCACTGAGGAGTCTCAAACAGGCGTTTGTTAAATCATTTTAAGATTGGCTTTGATCAATGTTTGAAAATGAATTCTTCATATATGATAAATGAGAGGTAACATTTTATTTATGGTATTATTTCCACATATTTCTCTCCATTCTTCCTTCTGCCAACGGTGTCGCAGTTTCTCATCTCTCCCGTTGTTGTGCTTAGTGCGTACGCATGGGCTAAAGTTTGCGTGGAGGACCGCACGTTTTCCCGTCAAGTTAGTTTTTTATAAATCGCAAACATTGCATAGAAACTGCCGTACGCCATTTTTTGAGCGTGTATCCCTTTATAAATGAGGCCCCAGGCCTTTTACATGTTCTTCCACGTTTAATAAATAAAAAAGGGATTAAAATATATTTGTTATCCCTGGTATTTACAAGTATCTCAACTTTTCCAACAAACAATAGCACAACTAAAAAGGGGGGTTTTAATGTATTATCTAAAATGTTCAATTACTTTACTTATTATGTTTTTAATGTTATTATTTAATTGATAAAAATATGTTATTTATCATTATTATAAATGTCTTTATTAATATTTGTATTTCTTTAATCAACATTATTATTATGTTTTTTAATTAGTTATTATTTAATTACGTTGTTTATTTGTATTATTATTATTATGATTTTTATTTTTCTCTCCATGTATAACCAGAGTTCCTACCTGTTGTCGGAGCGATGAATTTGATGAAGTGATCTCTTTTCTTCGTCAGCACCCTCTTCTTCTCCTCTAGATTGGTCTCAGTCAGACTCAGCTGCTTGATCAACTTCCTCGCCTGGGATACAAACAAAACACCTTTTACTCTTCACACTCGAATACCTCCATCCATCCATCCGTCCATCTTCTCCCGCTTATCCGTGGTCGGGTCTCTGGGGTAGCAGCTCCAGCAGAGAGCCCCAAACGTTCCTTTCCCTGGCCACATCAACCAGCTCTGACTGGGGGGTCCCAAGGCGCTCCCAGGCCAGAGAGGAGATATAATCCCTCCACCTGGTCCTAGGTCTACCCCTCGGTCTCCTCCCAGCTTTGACTCTTCACACTCGAATACCTCAATAACCTAAACCGTGATCTCTGAGCGGTATGATGTGCATGAACAGAGGGAACGCTGTGTGCAGGTTTGAAGATGTCTCACCGTGTTCAGTGTGGAGACTTTTGAACACTTGTCTTCCTTCAGGCCACACTCTCGACTCAGAGCATTAAACTTAGCCTGCAACCCCTGCCGACGCTGTTTCTCCCTCGCGTTGTGCAGGTGGCGCTGCGGAAAGAACGAAAACAACATGTGTTATAATCAGTGGTGTAAAGTAACCATTTGATTTTACTTTGTACTTCAACTCCACTACAGTTCAGAGGTACATGGTGTACTTTAATCCACTACATGTATTTAATTTAGTTACTTCACAGATGTGGATGAATGATGTGAAATATAATCAAGTGTTAAATCAGACTTTAGTTCCACCTGGAGTAAATCCACAAGCTACCCTGCAGTATACAAAGTCATTCAAACTAGCTGCACCTTTACCAGCTTTGAGAACACTTTCATGATCAATCATTATAAAACATATCATATATATTATTCTGAAATGGACCAATCTGCACCATGACTACTTTTACTGTCTCTACTTTAACTATATTTTGATGATATGGAGAGGATAACATCATCTGTCAATCACAAACTGGAACTATTTGATGGAGAAAGTGGACTGATTTCGTAAAACCTCATGAGCCAGATTTTATTTTTACAAACGTATGATTTTACTGTGAAGTCCTGATCACTCCCTAATGTTTGTACTTTTTACTGTTTGTATTTTATCTTTGTATACAAAAAGAAAAAGGGAAATCCGGACAGACAAACTTAAGATGTACGATTACTATGTCTTGTTCATATTTACCGATAGCTTGAGATTCGGCTTCGTATCTTCGTCGCTGTCCGTATATTCTCCTAAGTCTGACGAGCTGTTCGTCTCGCTGCTCGACGACGACTCCTTCATCACGTCCAGCGACTGCCCCCCCCCCCCTCTGTCTCCGACCAGGGGGGCCCCATGCCGTCGTCGTCCACACAGATAATGTCCAGATCCATCCGTTTGGAGGCCAGCTCTGGAGGGGGGACGGTCAAGACCTCTGGAGGTGGAGCTCTGGTTCCTGAAGAGGTGGGTTGCTGATGGACTCCAGATGAAGACACTGTCATTGTTTTGACCCCGAAGTCCCCCGCCTGACCTGATTTGAGGGAGATTAAGTTCTCCTGGGTGGTGGGGGGGGGTTGAGACCCTGCAGAAGTCACCACTTTGGGGGTAACTTTAGTCGAGGTGACGACGACGGGCTCCCCGCTGGATTTGGGCCGGACGATCTTAAAGGTGTGCTTCCCCGTCTGAGAGAGGAGGGTGGGGCTCGTGTTGTGAGAGGAGGTAAGGGACGAAGAGGAGGGTACGCTGGTCTGAGGAGGTGTTTGTTTAGCTAAGAAGACTGTATTTGGAAGCGATGGAGGAGGAAAGACTGTGGGAAGAAACAAAGACACAGGAAAATAAGCTAAAAATTAGGGATGCTCCGATCTGATCGAGTGGGCGGGGCCTATGGGGATCTTCCATCTAAAGTGATGTTTAAAACTCAGTTAATGCTCATTCACTGGCGCTTCCACAAACAACAACCAACATCATTATTACATTAAAATGAGGTGCATTATTCAAGTTTACATTAACTTTGGAGAATAACACGGGAGAAATGAGCGGAAGCGCTCTCTCCCCCTCCCTCCCCAGACAGCCCGGCCGTCAGTATCC
>NW_011352000.1:0-3334 GCF_000735185.1 Notothenia coriiceps | reverse complement strand
TCAGGTGTATATCAGTATGTAGTGTCCCTACTTTAAAGAGTCCTCTCCTGCTGATGTTCAGGTGTATGTCAGTAAGTAGTGTCTCTACTTTATTAGCCCACCAGCAGATGACAAACACCCACCTCTCCGCCTCTTCCAAGGGAGGAGGGGACCGTGCGGCAGAGTATCAGTTAGATTTATTTTCGCCGGTCAACGTGTCCGTTGAAGTTGAAATCTTCCGGACAAAATTAGAAAAGTGCCGGTCAAAGGTTTTCTTTGTTATTTGTTGAGCTTTAAAACAAATGAATAATGATTCTATATAATCATATAAGAATAAAACACGGAGGACGGAGATCTCTTTTTCTCCCCCTCTTCTGACAGCCCAGCAGCTGTGTTTGGTATTTTGAAAAAAGAATTCACAGACATGTTTCATATAGGTATGGCCCTACAATATATTATTCAAATATAGCATGATAGGTCCATTTTAAGTTTCACCATTATGGTTTCCAGCTTAAAAAAAGATAGAAAATAAGTTGCTATTGTTTCTACCTTGAAAAAGAAAGAATACTTTTATAATAAGTTTACAGACCAAATAGTATTTTTATATTGTTCCTAGCAAATTTTTCGTTATTTCAACTGTTGGTTGTCAAGAAGACCTTCGAACCACAAAAGGAGACAAAAAAAACGTGAATACCTGCATCTAAATAGCATCAAACTGCTATTTAATGGTTATTATTGCTTTTCTGTGGAATCATGTTAAAGAAATTTGAAAAATTGCCTTTTAATTGGCTTTCTATCTTGCTCATTCTCCATTTATTCAGGTTTTTCTAGTTTTTTTTTCGAGTGCTGACAAGCTCGAAAGTTTGATCTAGATCCAAAAACGTTTAGGGTTATTCTTGAACGGCACATAGCCTACTTGCTATTTTACTTGATAATCAAAATGTACATTAAAGTACGTTCAAACCGCCACAGTATAATGAATATACACAGACCATAAGACATTAAAAGTGTTTCCTGAAAGCGATCCTACCTTTTAAAACTCGTCCAGATCACAGAGACGTTCTTTCTCCTTCTGATCTTCTGACTCAGCAGACGCACGTGTCCCAACCTGAAAAACCCACAGTGACGTAAAAGGTGTGTGAAAGTACTAATAGAAAACCTGACATAATAACAGATACAGCATGTGGAAGTATTGAGAGTGTATTTGCCCCCTTTAACTCTTATCAAGTTGCTTTTTTGGTGTCATTTCATTAGTTTGAACTCTGTATTATTTCCTCTTTGTTTGAATGAAACAAAGCCATGAAAGAGACTTCTGCACCAGGCATTAGATAGAATTAAGTTTTAAGATACACAAGGATAATATATTCCTTTATATTTCGTACTACAATGTGGGAACACTCAGTCATACAGCATCAACTGTTCAACAAAGCAGATGCACATCATTGTGTTTTTAAAGAAGCATCAAAGAACACTTGAGTAAAACGAGTCATAACGATGAAGTGATAAGAAAATCTACTAAATATCTATGAAAGAGACAGAACGACAAGAGGAAGCACAAAAGTAGGATTGACTTTAAATGATTGCACATATTGATATATAATAGTGCACATAATGTTGCAGTTATTGCATGTCTTGCGGTTAACATAACTACATCCTGGACCAACTTCAGACGGAAAGGAAAGGAAGTCATGACGAAACCTCAAATACCTGCAGAGACGGCCAACAATATCCCACGTTGACACAAGTGAAAGTGAAAATCCAGCTATAGAAGCGCAGAGAACTAGACTTGGGAAACTATTCCAAAGTTATGGACTCAAATATCCTCGAGAAATCCTGGAACAAACGTTTCCAATTCAAAGGAAGAAAGCCGAACAAGAGACTGTAGAGCAACAACAGCTGTTCCCTCTTTACTGTACACACACTCCAACCTCCACCTCGCTGCCACGTGTATATACACACACACACACACACACACACACACACACACACACACACACACACACACACACACACACACACACACACACACACACACACACACACACACTCCATATCCCACCTCTTTCCCTCTATCCATTTCAAACCTGCATCAAATATTGCACAAACAAAACATCTTTACACATCATTAAACTCAATGTAATCCACTTAGGTCACATTGTTCCGTGAACTGCACTGAACTTTGTATTATTATTATTATTATTATTTTGTCGAAGTTTAATGTGTTTTGTTGCAATTTTATTTGTTTTTCTTGCAGTTTTCTGTGTTTTCTTGCAGTTTTGTGTAGTTTGTAGCAGTTTTATGTATTTTGTTGCACTTTTCTGTGTGTTTTCTGCCCAATAAATCAAGCTATTTCCATTTCCATTTGCATTCATATCTTCCCCTCCTATCGTGAATTTTAAATCGGCACTGAACTACTATGTTTATTTTTCTTTTGTAAGCACAACTGCTGTTTGGCAAAACTCAACACGAGCAAAGACTGGAAGCATAGACTGGAAGCACAGCTGCCGCTCAGACCAGTTTAATAACTGAACAAACATCGAGTTCAATTAAGTTCAAGGTTGAATACTAACCAGCTGCAGGGCTTTCTGTGTCACATGTAAAACCTTCCCCATGTTGCCCTGGGAACTATCAGGAACATTTGATAGTCAAATAAAAAACAGGCTGGGATTGAAAAGAAAGGGTTTTCTGTGGTGTAGTTTCAAACAGCTGCCACTAGATGGTAGAAGAGAGTCGCTGATTTGACCTTTAATGCTCATTGGGTTGAACTTCATTCAAGTATTTATGTTACTACTTAAAGTAACACTACTTTAAAGAGTCCTCTCCTGCTGATGTTCAGGTGTGTAGTGTCTCTACTTTAAAGAGTCCTCTCCTGCTGATGTTCAGGTGTATATCAGTATGTAGTGTCTCCACTTTAAAGAGTCCTCTCCTGCTGATGTTCATGTTGAACCCAAATACCTGTACTTTCGACTTCTTACATTTTCCAAACAGGCTGGTTCCTTTAGTTTGAATGTGTGTTTGGTGGCGTTGAACTTCATTCAAGTATTTATGTTACTACTTTAAGTAACTCTACTTTAAAGAGTCCTCTCCTGCTGATGTTCAGTTGTGTAGTGTATCTACTTTAAAGAGTCCTCTCCTGCTGATGTCCAGGTGTATATCAGTATGTAGTGTATCTACTTTAAAGAGTCCTCTCCTGCTGATGTTCAGGTGTATATCAGTATGTAGTGTCTCTACTTTAAAGAGTCCTCTCCTGCTGATGTTCAGGTGTGTAGTGACTCTACTTTAAAGAGTCCTCTCCTGCTGATGTTCAGGTGTATATCAGTATGTAGTGTCTCTACTTTAAAGAGTCCTCTCCTGC
>NW_011351999.1:71523-81802 GCF_000735185.1 Notothenia coriiceps | reverse complement strand
AGGACGACTGATCCGTGTAAAGGAAAGAATGAATGGGGCCATGTATCGTGAGATTGAGTGACAACCTCCTTCCATCAGCAAGGGCATTGATGAAACGTGGCTGGGTCTTTCAGCATGACAATGATCCCAAACACACCGCCCGGGCAACGAAGGAGTGGCTTCGTAAGAAGCATTTCAATGTCCTGGAGTGGCCTAGCCAGTCTCCAGATCTCAACCCCATAGAAAATCTTTGGAGGGAGTTGAAAGTCTGTGTTGCCCAGCGACAGCCCCAAAACATCACAGCTCTAGAGGAGATCTGCATGGAGGAATGGGCCAAAATACCAGCAACAGTATGTGAAAACCTTGTGAAGACTTATAGAAAATGTTGACCTCTGTCATTGCCAACGAAGGGTATATAACAAAGTATTGAGATGAACTTTTGTTATTGACCAAATACTTATTTTCCACCATCATTTGCAAATAAATTCTTTAAAAATCAGACAATGTGATTTTCTGGATTTTTTTTACAGGCCCGGCATATGTACTACAGCGTTTCCAGCGGTCTCGTGTGAACGGACACGTTAATTGAGCCGAATGCGTGTGAACGGAAGACTTTTTTGAAAACGTATACGGTGCGTAAACGCAAACGTTCCCGTGTAAATGGGGTCTAAGTGCTGGGAACTATGGCAAAGTACTTGGTGTGAAAGCGGCTCTCGTCAGGCCCCCCCCCCCCCTGTGCACACCCAACTGTGAGTGAAGACAACCGTCTCCCCTCTTTAAACAGTGACACCCTATAGTGAAACTATAATAGCAGGGCTGCCAACACTCACGCATTGAGCGTGAGAGTCACGCAATTAACCCATATCTCACAAACTCACGCCACACTTGCCTTTCCTCACGCTAAGTTTTCGTCCAAAATAAATGTATAATAAATATAAAAATAAAGTGAAGTTACAGCAAACCGAGCGGTCTACGAAATGAGACTGTCTTCTGACTTAGTTCAGTAAAGTTGGAACGATATTGGAACGATATTGGGATCAATAACTCATAAATAAAACGTTATTCAGACACAAATGACGTCTGCTAAGTACCGTGGTAAGGTTGACAACGAACCACAATCACATTTTGATCAAAAAAGCCAATACGCGCCGTCCTAAGAGCTGGACACATTACATTGGTCTCTATCCGCAGCCGGAGAAGAAACGAGTGCTCAGGGACCGTCTGCAAAGTGCAACTCCGAAAAAAGAGAATACAATAATATTCAATCCCTATTATACAGCTTATTACTACCAAACTCACTACACACATCACTAGTCTCCTGGTGGTCATACTACAGCAAGGAGTTTGGAAGAATATGCTTTTGAATAATTGTGGGGAATATTTATAATGTAAAATCTTCAATAAATATGGCATCATCTTCAATAACTTTACTATTATACAGTATATTTCTACCAAACTCTCTATTTGCATTGTTGTTGTTAGCATCTGGTTAGCTTAACGGATATTAAAAGCTGTTTCTAAAACAAGGAGAGGGAGAGCTCTGTCCTGTCAGACTGAGAGAGATAAATACAGCTCAGTGAGGTAAGGGACTCTCTGTTTAGATAGTTAACTTTAGTCTAGTTATCTCAGTGGGTCTCATACGTTTTGGTCACCATTTATGAGAGTAAATGAAAAACAGTTATGAAATACTATATGACAGTAAAACAAGAATAGTTTAAAAGGGGAGTGATTTGTAAAATATCCATAAATCCCGGACCCCCCTAGAGGAGGTGAGGACCCCCCTCCACTTATAAAATAGGACTTTACCTCAGCTTACACCTATATGCCATTTTATATGCTGTGAGCTGATTATCGAGCCTTCGTTGTAAGAGTCGCGGGTACACTGTGTGTGCGCGTATTCCACTGTAGCGCCCGGTACATTAATGGGAAACCCTAGTTTGTGCATGTTCAATAAATTTTTAACACTGTACACATGAACGTTTCTTTTTTCGGTTCGCCAAAAAAAAAATCTCACTCCAAGCTGAACTCAAATGTTGGCAGCCCTGGTAATAGGCTTCTCTAAACTCAATTTAACAAACCAATTGTGTTTTGAATGTACTGTGATTATCGAACAACAACAAATATAATGCATTTTCATTGTGGGTTAATACAAGAATATATTTGATTATATTAACTTCCGTTTGAATTATTCAACCTAATATGGAGACCTCAACACCCCACAGACCTGAACGAGGAGAAATTACTGATACACACAACAAACACTTTCTCAAGGAAACCTCTTTATTTGTTAAATAATAATAATTGTATGAAACAAAACTACATTTTCCAAGTAGTGGCATGAGTTCTTCTCATTTTACAGATCATTGTTTTGTAAAAAGACAATACAAAAGCAGGCAAGTCTTCAGAGTCACTAAAAATATAACATGCACGCTCTCAGAATCGCACACACTCACACACACACACTCTCTTGATGACACTTAATGCATTGTACGGCAAGATTTTTTCAACAATGCTGATAAGAGATACCAGGCAGACAGAAGCAAAGCGCTTTACATGTGGAGGCAAAAACATTCTTCCAACAAAGATGATCATCGGCTAGTTCACAGTCTTGTGGGATTTCATTGTGTTGGATGCAAAAAAAAAGAAAGAAAATGGCCTCCATGAATATTATTTTGTGCAGACCGGCCAACCCTGTCCAGGAGTCATTGTGTGAAGGCGATGCTGAAACGTGTTTTCCTGTGCTTTTTGAAACCTCATCATGACATCTTCTCGTCATCTTTCATAAGGCAGGATTGCAAGTGAGAACTACAGTCCAGAAATCAAACAGGGGCCCCACTTTTCTTTTAAAGGGGCAGTGTGTGAGTTTTAGTGGCATCTAGAGGGGAAACTGCAGTATGAATACTCCAGGAGTGTTACAGATTAGTGGCCTGGATTTCTATCTGGGAAACGCCCAGAGCTGACAGGAGATCATACTTTCACCACACGATATCTCTTCAGTGATCGAGAGGATATATTGTTTTTTCTAGCCCTAAATAATTAATACTATCCTCCTTTGTTTTAAATGTGGGTTCTCAAACAACACAGAATGGTTACCCAGCTTCAGCATCAACAAATTATTCTTCTACTTTTATTATTTACCCACTGGTGTTAATTGTCGAGCTGTGCTGGTTTTATTACCTTCAGAGCAAGCTGTTTCCAGTCTTTGTGGTGTGCTAAGCTAACCAGCTGTTTTTATACAAATATACAAGAAACATTCAACTCTATTCAAGAAAGTACTTGACAAAAAGCCAAACTTCTCTTTTAACCTCAATCATAAAATGTCCTTAACATTCAGTTTCAACGTCTGCAGCAGAACAACAGACTGACGGTCACAACATAAACAGATTACGTGTTGACTCGACCTTGAATAATCCCCGCAGTGAACTTCACCGCTCAGGGTCGGCTCAATTCCTCCAATCACAACATTACCACGTTCTCAAAGAGCGAGGAACCTGAAAGGCTCGCAGCTGGTCGTTTCACACCAACAGACACTGTGCGGTCTGACGTTGCGCTGAAACCACTACAGGAACTTTATTTCAGTTTCATTTAGTTTGTACGTTTGTGCTTTAAGAATACCATTTACAGGGACCTTATTAGAGCCAAATGACAGGATGTTTGTGCTTACATTGTGGGTATCAGCTTGCAATCTGAAGGGTAAACAGAAGATGGGCGTCTCATTTTGAAAAATACAGCAATGAAGTAGAGGAATGTCTTTCTGTGTGTGAGGACAAATATAAAAGAAGACTATTGCTGAGATGGTCCCACTTAACATGCACATGAATAAAGCATGTTAAAGTTTTGTCTGTAGGTTGATTTGTTTGAAGGGTTTAGAGAAAACAGGACTCCATGCAGGGCAGGAGTTCAGGAGGAGCAGAGTGACCACTGAAACACGTACTCTTGTCATGTTGTCACAGACGGTGGGGGGTGTGGTCCTCTGACAGTTAGAGGAGATCACATACACGTCGAGCCCTCTGGAAGACACCCCAGCTGCTTCTCAATAATACACCGCAGGTACGTATACCTGCAAGGAAAAGCAGAGACATTAAGAGAGAGAATAATTAAATAAGGGTGATGTGTGACACAATTATTAGTAAAAGGCTCTTAGACTCAAAAAACAACAACACATGTGTTCAAATTAATATATTATTCAGATCAGCCACAACCCAATGGACATCCAAAGCCTTCAATATGAACCAGTTTAATCTTAATTGATGCTTTATGTCAATGCCATTTGTTGATACTTAGAAATAGTTATAGTATTTGATAAAAAAGGCAAGCAAGCAAATTACAACATGATTGTATTATTTCTCCAAAGATGCAGTTTTTTTGTTTTTGCTGCAGTTTTTAGATGCTCTTTTCATTTTGTTCTTGTGTTTTGGTATTTTAATGCCGGTGAATTTGAACTTTGTAACATTAATTATGGTATAGCTTTTGTACTGCAATCTTTCTTCATTAGCCGTTAACAGATGTAATCAGTGGCGGCTGGTGGAAAATAGTTTTGGAGGGGCTATGGAAATGGCTGTGACCAAACCATACTAGGGCGGTCCAGGGGGATCCTCCCCCGGAAGAATCTTTTGAGAAATGACCCCTTAAATTATGACTTCTGGTGATGTTAGAGGGGGGGGAGGACAAATTGAGGCTTAAAAATATGAGATAATCCATAATCTTCAGTGTGGTTAGCTATGAATCTTCCAAAACTGTGCAACAGTACAGTAGGCCCACACAAACTGCAGAACACTGGTGCTTTGGGAACACTCAAATTATTTAATTCCCATTTAAAATCAGGAGACTAAATACGAACATTGTGTGTGTGTGTGTGTGTGTGTGTGTGTGTGTGTGTGTGTGTGTGTGTGTGTGTGTGTGTGTGTGTGTGTGTGTGTGTGTGTGTGTGTCAAATGAACAAGACACACTGGATTTCAGTGCTTCTTCTACTTATGTTTTTTTTTCACAAGGATAATTATTTAAAATAGAAGAAGTGCTTAAATCCCATAAAAAGAGGTGTGTCTTACTTGCCTACTGTAGAAATAAAATGCTGCATTGATTTTGAGTCACTGGGTCACATGACCTGGAAGCTCTTGACATTCTGTTTAACTTTGTGATAAAGAGACATCATGGTGTCTTTTTCAAAATAAAATACAACACACAGTTTTGTTCTAATATTCTTTTATTTAAATAACAATAATAATAAACGTGAAAGCACATTTAACATAAAAACTTGAATTAGATAAAATAAACATATACAAGCAATGTACGGAAAATGTAACCCTCCCAATATTCAGAGAATTTCACAGACGCACAGATTAAAAAAAAAAGAAATTTAAAAACACACTTTTTACGTAACATATAGATAAATGGCATTATCATATGAAGTGTATAGCTGCTCTTTAACTCTGTTACTCACATTACTTCTTGAGGTAGTCTTAACCTAACTATACATGTCATTTATACCTCCGCTATCTTTACAGACTCCCTATGGAGAAAACATTTTGATCATCAATGCAATCATCAAAATTATAAAAAGACTGGACACTTAGAAAGAGAAATATGAATTTGGGAAAGATCTGATCGAAAACCATCTGAACATATTCAGGTTTGTCGATCTGCACACCTGCAGGCTGGCGTCACACGGACACGTTGTGGAGGTTAAACTCATTACATTTATCCTCCTGTCCTTATCGAGGGTCACTGAAGTGTTGTGAAAACAAATTGGCCACATTATTCAAGGGCTTATATTAAAAGGTCACATCCGACTAGTTCTGTTTCCTGTCGGCTGTGGGTTGCTGTTTCAGTCTGTGTGTGTTTGGGCTGCAGCTCTGTCTCTATATGCCAGCTGCCCAGTGTCCTAACAACAGGGACATCAGGGAGCCAATCACAACGATGATGCTGTTGTAGATTGGGCCGCTGGAGGCCCCGGCGTAGTACTCCATGTCTCCAGAGCCCTCCTGGTCATAGCCGGGCCGGCGGCCATAGCCGCCCCCACCGTATCTTGGGTTACCATACCCCCCTCCATACCCCCCATATCCTCCACCATATCCTCCACCATATCCTCCACCATATCCTCCTCCATACCCAGGGCGGCTGAGGGCAGACCCGATCATGGCCCCCCCGATGGCCCCCGCTGCAGCGGCCCCTGCTACTCTCCCTGCACTGGGGCCGCTGCTCTGCACCGGTCTGTAGGCCTGCCCCCCCCCACGGCCCCAGCCCCGGCCTCCACCTCGGCCGAACCCACCTCCAAAACCTCCACCCCCCCGCCGGGCCTCACAGCTGGGCAGCAGGGTGGCGAGCAGCAGCAGGCAGAGGGCCGCTGAGAGGGGGGGGCGCAGCAGGAGAGACGCCATTTTATAATCTGTAAAGAATAAGACAAAGGAAATTTACTTTGTCAGTTAGTTAGAGGTTATCCTCTGATTCTTGACAGTTCAGCTATTGACACAATGGAAGTATTATTTAGATAATTAATTTAAAGTAGTTATAGTACATCAGAAATGTGTTTCAAGACAAGGGTATTTACAAGCAAGAAGCACAAAGCTCTTTACCCAGAGATTTAAAAGACAATCCCAGAAAATAAATAGTATTCAAATGGTTCATAATGTAGATATCATTATTCATTAACAACACAACAAAAATGCAGGGATATATTTAAGCAATAGCTCACGACAGGCCGTGGTATATGCTCATTATATCACAGCTAAGGGGCGTGGTTCGGCCCGACGCGAAGCGGAGGACCACGAACACCGTAGGTGGGGGAGTCGTGATGAGGGTGTCGAAATAGTCCTTTTGGATGAATGTAGGAGAGAGGGGGGAAGCGACGAGAGAGAGAGAGGGGGGGGGGGAGCACGGAGAGAGAGAGGGGAGCCATGTGCCGTGGCATTTCTGATCACACCTCCAACGCATTCCATTGCGACACCACCGACATGACGGGTCGGCAGAGGAAACAACAACAACAAGGGGGACAGACACACAAACCACCCCCGCACCACCGACAGTGAGGACCGAGGCACCGCATGGGCGGAGTGGACGACGTTAGGTTCCGAACGTGGGAGGGGCCATGATGGTGGACGAAAGATGTCGGTAAATGTTGCGTATTAGTTGCCTCCGAGGTGTTTGGAAACAGCCGGTCAGAGTTCATAAGGTCGGCATAGAGCGCCAGAGGGAGGGCCCATGCGTTCGTGGCACACAACCCTAACCGAATCCTTGCCCGGCTCCTACTGCCGACTACTGAACCCGTAAGTCAAAGCAATACCAAGTCATAGTTGTCAGGACGGTCAGTTGCATGATTATAGTCTACGATGAATCAATATGGACTATAATACTATCGATATGTAAAGTGTTACAACACTACACTCAATCCGATTAAAGACCACGATGGGCAGGGTGAGTGGTTCTGATCGACGGGTCGAAGAGGTGACCAAGAGGGAGTGGGGTCGAGTTAAGAGAGGCTCCACGGCCAATAACGATCGAACCGACGAGGACCCAGACAACCTGCCGGATCGTCCGGTTTTAATATTCCACCACCCCAGGAGTTTACGTAAGCTTATATACAACGTTTGAAAAGACACGAAGACCAGCTTTGAAATAACCCCAGGTACAATATTAGCAATGTGGCGGCCGAAGGGGGAACAAGGTGGTACAATGCATGGGCGTGCCGCACCCAGTGAACGGTTCCGAAAAAAATACGCCTTCACTTTTCCCAGAAGTTTTGCTGCGGTCTACAGTGAACATCACATATAAAGACATATTAAAAAAACGTTTTAGAATTACATAAGTATAAAGATTGTATAATAAGTGTCCCAGAAATTGGACCTCAACGAGAAATATCCTCCACCTGACGATTGGACACTAGACTCGGCTCGATTGAGTTACGAAGACAATCCAGATTATCAGACTCACTTACGGTCTTATTTAAATGGTCCGGAGGCTGAGGTGTCCCCCTTTTTCGGGTCGTGCACCATATATCCAATTTAGACATTAGTAAAGTCTTACCTGTCTTTGTAACCAGCTCGAAGCCCTCTCAAGCATTCGACCAGAACCAAATTTAGTAACACTGCTTTTATTTGTGAGCTTACATGCGACGTCGATGTGCCATAATCACCCGACAGTAAACCGAGCGTCGGTTAGTTGTCACTGGCACGTGGACTACCTCAACAGTCAGACTTCCTAGGGGTAGCTGGACTCTGTGACAGTCTCGAAGCTTGTGACATCTTCTCAGAATTAAAGACTGTGTTTCCTTTGCGAGGCCACTCTACAAATAGACAACACAATAAAAAAAAAAATAACAAATTAACAAAAATACCAAACTATAAAAGACAATAAAAATCACGAGCATAAGCAAAAAAACAAAAAGCACAGAAAGAAGACAAGAAAAAAAAAAAAGAACGTATGTCATACCACTAGAATAAATACTAAAAAACAACCAAGTTAGATCACAACAAACAGTAATAAAACGCACACACCACAGAAGAAAAAAAAATTTAATTTTACACAACAAAGCCGAAAATTAAACACTCGACAGGATCCATCCAAACACTCTACCAATTTAAGTCGTGAACTGAACGCTCCCCAATAAAATCCTATACCGTAAGAAGGTCCATTAAATTTAATAACATAATGCAAAGAGGAACAATAAATACACAGGATACACACGCTACCAATCCCAGCAGAGACCTTTCGTTATTTCTGAATCGACCACTGGAGTAGTCTCGGCAAGTACAGGTACTACTCTTACAAAGTAGAGGAACAGATTACTCAGTCCTCATCCGCACTCGCCCCCCCCCCCCCGGTCACTTACCTAATGAGAGTTAGATTCACTGGTCACTTCTTCATCGAGCTGAGCTTTTTGTGTCTACATCTGATGCAGTACAAACAATGGCACCTTTAATGCACGCTTACGACCACGAGTGACCCCTTTTCACATGAGGGCTATCGGCATAATAGGTTAATTTTATCGCAAAATTCACCGCAGTTTCATGACCTACGTCTTACAAATAGAGCCAATAAAATAATAATAATAGTAATATAATAAGCGGAATAACAATAACTAATCATATAGTCGTCATAAAACAAAACCTAAACCAGTTGTACCCGGTTAAAATTGAAGAATTAATGTCAACCAGAAATTAGGGTTATTTACGAGTGTAAAAGTTTAACTCGTATATACAATTTATTAATCTATCAAACATAATTGTCATTGCTCATAGATGTCGAACTTATTTACATCACCTCGTTTCCAAATAAAGGTCATAAAGGAGATTTACGGTCTGAATCTATTTCATCGTATTTTACTTGATCCTTTCATGACAGTTTTACTATGATTGACTCATGAAGGTGGAAAAGGATCGTTATATAACGATTACTACACACAATCTATAAAAATTTTGAGAATAATAAAAATATTGTGCTTTTAATTATTAAAATATTACATATAACACAACATATACCATAAGACATTGATAGTTCGTCATGTGTGCTACGACGGGCTCAACGACAGAGACCTAGAAAGTGTGTTAAATTCAAACCAGGAGTCGACACTCGGTCTAGAAAGTGTCATCTGGCCTATTTTTCCGAGAATCCTAATACTTAGACTAGGCCCAGTCGCTGACAATTTGTCACATGGCGTCCTGACGACGACCCACACATTTTACACTGCGACCTAATTCTCGACACTAGCATGACGAGATTTAATACATTTTATTGGGGTCGTCCTCTTCGACGTTGTTCTTGTAGAGTAGTCACACATTCGTCAAGAATCCTTTCGATAACTTAGAGTAATGTATGAAATTTTTATACTAGTTTGATTTTTTATTTTCCTAATAATAACTTCTGCAGTTGCATCATATGCAAACCATTTTCATAGAGGAGATTTTGTTCCGTGTAAAATTTAGACTGCCACCACATAACATATATTATTATTATGTTTATTATTATTATTATTATTATATTATTATTATATGAGGACTAAACGGTAAACGTCATACCTTGTTGAACAACGAAAAACTATGAAATGTAAAAAGATAATAATTGTATAATGATAACAATTCGAATGGAACCGAACATTCAACAACCAAATGAAGATTATAAGTTTTGCAATGAAAAAAAAAAATCGTACGGATGAGAAGAAACCAAATTAAGAATTAAAAGAAACCTGTTAGTGGAAAAAAACATAATAAAACTCAACATACATACATATAACACATATATAAAATTCGTTATCGAGTCTGTCGGCACCATAACCGAGTAATAATAGTGTCGAATTCCCCGCACCAAG
>NW_011351999.1:59530-71478 GCF_000735185.1 Notothenia coriiceps | reverse complement strand
ATAAAGCTGCTGGATTCTTTTTGTCAGTCTTTCTGCATGGCAGCTCATATGTTGTGTCAGACGATGCAATCTGTAGTACCTTTTGCAGCCCCTTATCTTCTACCACTCCAAGTTGTCTACAGTCGAGTGCAATCCAGTGAGCTGGTTATTTTTTCAGACGTGGACTTAGTTATCCTGGCTCTGAAACCAGTCATCTGGTTGAGTGTGGGTTGGGTGTGTGTGTCTTGCCAACCCTCCCGATTTTCGCGAGAGACTCCCGATTTCATTGCCCTCTCCCGGTTTCCTCCCGGGGTCATATGTCTCCCGCATTTCTCCCGATTTCTGACAAAATCCGATTTACTCACGTCTGTTTCCACTCAGACTTTAATACAGCTACACCATTGTTTGGTTTCCATGGTAGCGTGTCTCTTTAGCAGCGCGTGCAGCTCAAAGTCTGAGAGGGTGAGCAAGATGAAAACTGAACAAGAATCGACAACTCGAACCTCTGCTCACTCCTTTCGAGTAAAATACAGGTCCAGCCCACACATATGCTCCATGGTGCCACAGGCATTGCCCTTACAACTACAATAAGCATGTAAATGTTAATCTACAGCCGGCCCATTTTTAGTTCGCTCATAACATCCGATACACGTGTTGTAATTTGGATTAAGAGGAAAAAACCTAAATTATATTTTCTTGTACCTTCTCCTGAGTTTCTGCACTTCTCTCTCCTCCTCCTCCTTCAGTTTAGTGATGAAACTCTGCAGGACTGGCATTTCAAATTTGATATACTGCGCCACCTGGTGGATGGGAGCAGAAAGATAATGACTAAGCACAAAAACAGGAAGACTAATGTGAGGTAACAGGAACACAGAGGAAAGGAGGAAGACATGTTCATATCTCTGTTACAATGAATGCTGGGATTTACATCATATGTGACTTCTTCTCCGAGGTCCGCCTCCATGAGGAACACCTTGCAGACCTGTTCACAGGGACCCTGCATCACTCTGAGCACCAGAGGGTGGTCCGTGCGCTTCAGCTTCGCACGCTCTGAAACACCAACACACAGAGAAATCAGTCAACAGAACAACAACAACAACAACAACTACTCATAATAAATACCATTGAAGTATTTTCCTCATTAACAATTCTTTCCCTTGACAAACAAGAAATAAACAGAATGATGGACACTCACCTCCACTTGTATGGACCAGGTAGAGCGCAAAATCATCGGGGCTGTTTTCAATTTTGAACTTGTTGAGGAGCACTCGCAGCACCTGAGGCGTCCTCATGCAGCTGTTGATCCGGACATTAGTCACTGAGCCGAAAGAAGGAGTGAACACCGATGTCTGCAAAGAAAACAACACATGTTGAGCTTTCTTTATTACTTCATGTGTGTATATTTGTGAACAGATTCTGCCAAACCCAGCCTCAGCTTAAACTCCCTGAAACATCTGTCCAGTGTTTACGACATGTCCCAGACTCTATAGAGATCCGCTCGATCACCTTATGGTTGTAGAAGTGTCCGTTGATGGAGAAGCGATGGCGTCTGATCTTCCTCTGGTCGCTGGGCGAGCGCCGCTGCCCCCTTCTCAAGACGCCGGCGTCGCTCTTCGTCCTGAGGAGCTGAGCCGAGCTCTCACTGTCCTCTGACCAATCAACAGTCAGTATTACAGTCAATCAGTGTTAATTCATGGGAAATGGACTGTATTTATATAGCACTTATAGATTTTCATTGTCCTTTCTACACTGTAACTTATGAGCATATGACATTAAAACCTTTGAATCACTTTATCCAGTCTTTACGACCCCTCAAAGCGCTTTACTTACTCAATTCATCATTCACCCTTTCACACAGAGCAACGGGCTACTTCGGGAGCAACTGAGGGTTAAGTGCCCAAGGATACATCGACATGTTGACCACATGGCTAGGAACGAATCCACAACCTCCCGATTGAAAGGTGACCACACTCCCTCGCAGTTCAATTACAGTTAGATTAAGCAGTGGTGGGCAAAGTACTTATGTATTTCACATAAGTACAAGTAAACATACTGTTATAAATAAATAAATAAAAAAGTCTTCATTGAAATATTTGCTTAAAGGAACTAAAGTATGGACATCAGAATTTACTTAAATTACTCATTCAACTTAATTCATTCTGCTTGTATTTGAATTTATGTTAGCATTAATAATCTAAATCTGCACAGAGACTAGTTACTAATAATGTGCATGAAATGTATAACATTTAAAAGTACAATATTCAATTTAGAAATAAACTAGCATAAAATTGAAAAACTAAAGGAAAGTACCTCACTATTGCACTTAGGTAAAGTACTTGAGTAAATGTACTTAGTTACTGTCCATCACTGAAATAAGGAAATTATTACACTGACTTTTCCTGTTTGGAAGACACTTGTTCTTGCTATCTTTTAAAAATATGTATGATAATGGACAATCCCTTCACTGGAGGGAAATGTAACATTTTGTATTACCATTGTCTTACGCAAACCTTGTACTCACATGAAATGATACAGTATACCCCTTTAAGTGGTGAGAACCTCTGATCCAACTAGACCGACTGAAAATAGGCTTTAATTCCTTCCACATGCAAAGAAGCCATTTTAGATGCAAGCGGTTTCCACCCCACAGCAACGTTTAAATAAAGCAGCTGAGGGTTAATCAGAGATTTGTTCCAGTGTCTTTGTTAAGATTAAGTTAATTTATTCTGATGGCGTAATGCAGTCTTTTTTTGTCATGACTTTCAAGCCGAATAAAACAAATGAAAATGATTTATTAATACAGTTTGCCTGGGATTCATTTTGTTCACGGTATCCCATAGTCATGAGATTGATATACCATATGTTTACATATTTATAATGTTATATAAATAGAAATTATATAAAATGAAGCCCCTCACCTTCTGCCTCCTCTTCCTCCATCTCCCCGCCATTCTCTGGTTGGCTGTCGGGGGCTGTCACCTCCACTGTGGGGGGGCTCTGCTGCGTCGTCTCTTGACCGTCAGTGCCATTGGGGGAACTTCAACATGGAGAAGGGAGAGACAATAACGTCAACACCAATTCCACAGTCTTTCACAAACACACACACCACCTAAAACACACTTAAGGTACATTCCTGTCGTTTAGTTTCATCTTGTGACAGCTGTTTCTCTTTGTTGATACAGTATTTTGTGATGGTATTTCCTTAGATATTAAAAGTAATATTTATTTATTTTTGAATTTATGTTCAAGCATATTAAGTATGGGTTTGTTGGCCTCTATGAAACGTTTTGTTTAAGCGGTTGTATGCATGTTTCTTCTTGAACCTGATAGTGGGACCTTTTAGTTGCCAGTAATCAATGCACCTAATAAACAGCAACTTAACAGCTTTGATTTAACTGTGATTTAGTTACTTTAAGGTTAACGTCCCTTCACATGAAGGGTTGATGTTATTTTAAATGTCAGCTGCATGCCCGTGAGCTCAACAAGACTAGCTTCTTCAGATGAATGGGATTTCAGAGCAGTAATGGGGCTTGAAGTCTAATGACAAAACTTCATCTGTGGAAGCTCAGGGTACAATCCAAAACCGAGCCAGAGACGTGGGTTAAAAGGTTCACCTTTGTCTCTGTAGCATTGCTAAGAGGATTTAGCAAACTGAGGAAATCAGTACATCGTATTGAACCTTATTTTCCATCAGACAAACCAGATAGATAATCTATATCTGCCGCCCCGCTGACCCCCTGTGTATCACCATTTCCGGTCAGAGACGTGTAACGGGATCCGTCTGGACCTCTTACCCCTGACTGTCCAGGTTGCAACCCGAGTGCCAGGACGTGGAGGAGGGGGGGGGCCGGATCCGCTCGTGGTCATCCTGCATCTGAAGCCTGATTGGTCGCCGCAGGCCCCAGAAGATATTCAGCAAGCCCTCGACGATCAGCTCCCCCTCTTCCTGCTCAAGAGAGAGGAGCCGTGGTCAATGAAAACACATAAATAAACACACACAATGGACGTTTATTACCCCTTTGGGACGCAGCCTATAATGGGTAGGGTATATTAAATTGCACTGAATGAGAGAGAGCAAGTAAAAAGGGAGACAGGAAGGAGGTAGACAGACGGTGAGGAGAGCCTCTGTTGAAAAGGCAGATGATGAAACCTTCAAATAAGAATGAATGCACACACACACACACACACACACACACACACACACACACACACACACACACACACACACACACACACACACACACACACACACACACACACACACACACACACACACACCTCTCTGTGTCTGAGCTGTAGATTTTGGCCTTCATAGTAGAGGTTGTACGTCTTCAGATGTGAGAGGACGGTTGCCCTGGAGACAGAGATGTTGAATCACTGAGGAGGAAATACTGTTTAAAGGAGCATGCTGCGTCTTTTAAGCAAACTTACTCGAACTGACAAGTCAAGCATATTTTAATTAAAATGTCAAGCAAACTGTAAATATATAAGTGCTTCACAAAAACAGACATAGATTTACATGCGCATAGACGTTTTTTATTTTTTGATCTTCTTGAAAATATGATATTTGTTGGTGTCTCGTAAGTCTAAAGTATATGGGCTGGTACTTACTGGTCGAATACTTATTTACTGCATCCTTAAATCAACCAATAAATGTATGCATGTTCGGGTAGTTGTCAGAAGTGTAAAGTAAAGTATGCACAAGTTAGCTTTAACATGAAATTATTAACAGGCTGTAAAACCATCCTTATTTCACACAATGTGATTCAACACCATACATTGGATGTTTTAACATAGGTTTACAATGGGGAAAATAAACTGTTATAAGCAGGCGTTTGTATACAAGGGTCAGAAACAACAAGGTATTTAATCCTTACTTCCTGATGAACTTGTTCTCTCCGATCTGAACCCCATACTCTGTATCATCCATCGTCAGTCAGCATGAGAGGAGCTGAGGGAGAAAGAAGCAACACAGACGAGTTCAAACTTTTTCATCCGTCTGATACAGTCTCATGACTCCTCATGACCAGCAGCCAGCAACAGACACAGAGGCAAGAAGCCTAACCCAGAGGAGGAGGAAGAGGAGGAGGTGAAGCTCCTTACATTAACAATGACAGCAGATCATATCTAGTTTCCCCTCAACGTATTTCCTTCAGGAGCCAGATCAACTCATAGTTAACAGCAAGCAATCCAAACACTTGGTGTGTGATGGAGGGAGACAGCTGCTCTCTTCCCCCTCTTTCCTACAATATATATTCTCTTTCCTTTCAGCCCTTTAATTCTCTCCTCGTGCACACTTGCAGCTGTTTTAAATGGCACTCAGCCATCGCCCTGTAGAGTTTCCCTTCCCTCTCTGCTTGGTGTTTGTGTGTTTCCGTCTTTGAGGAGGCAGGACAGGAAGGAGAGGAACAGGTGGAGGACACATGTGCCACTGTGCCGCCAAATCCTTTCAGCTGCTTTAACGTTTATCCCAGAGCAAACCATCATATGCCTTTATCGATCACATGTGTTTCCATGCACACAGTATGTGCAGTATATCTGTGACATAAAGTCATGGAGGAATGAAAAAGCTGTTTCATGACTCATCCAAGAGGAGTCATCTCCAACTCCCAAAAAAATGAGTCTTTTTTTTTTCCTGGAACGAATATTGTTTCCTCTCTGTCTTTGAAAGCACTTCAAGCACTCACAATGTACCTAAAGCAACATTTGACTCACTCCCAAAGCCTTTATCATCACATCTAATGTTAAGATATTTTATAAAGTGGCTTTACATGAGTGCTTATGTAGATAAAACACTAAATGTGTTGAAAGTATTAATAACATTGAGTGAGTTTATTCAAATTCAAGATATTCCTAGATAAGGAAATATGAGAGAGAGAATGTGTTGGCAAACAATTGACTAAAAGATGTTGTTTAGACTCACTGAGTAATGAAATGCTTCACATCTGCTTTGTAGCGTCCATGTTGTTTCCACATCACCATGACCTGATTCAGCATTATTCGTGTTCTTTTTGTACAAAGGTACCAATGGTTTCCATTTATGCTGGTATAGGATTCAAATAAATGAGGGGTCTTGAGACATTTGTGTATGCTTTGTAATCCATTGCAGTGAACATCAAGTTCTCATTGATTTTAATATTATCGTTGTTACAGTTAAAGTGCAGAACACAGTGAGTGCCTCTATAACATATCAAATATCCAGACATGCTGCCAAATAAACGTGGTGTAAATATCAGTAACATGACTACAGTGATCTTACCGTAGTGAAGACGGTGTGATGTTGTTGATTCACCAGAGAGAGGGAGCTGGAGAGAGGGAGAAATGTTTAGGCAGGTGGTCTCTTTACGTATCCTCAGGTATTAGCAGATTAGTGTTGTCTTCAAACTTCTTTTCTTGTGACAGCGATCAGACGAGTAAGAAGTGGGGGCGTTTGAAGGAAGTGCTCCCCTTCCGTTAAATCGCTTCCTCCTTTGCTCAGTCAGTCACACAGGAAACTGACACTTGCCCTGACATGGCCCAACACTTCCTCAATTTAAGCAGCTGAGCTCGGATGATTTATCATGCACAGCCAAACAAATAGTTATCACACACAGGAGTACAGGTAGAAAAATGTATAATACACACACAAGCATTTGTATGCTCTTATCAAGCTCCACTTTTGTGGAATCAGCTTCTTGTTTGTGTTCGGGCGGCGGACACCCTATCCGTTTTTAAGAGTGCACTTAAGACCTTCCTTTTTGATAAAGCTTATAGTTAGGGCTGATTAGATTCAGCCCCTAGTTTTGCTGCTATAGGCTTAGACTGTCGGGGGACATCTTACTTCTTCCCTTTCTCTGTCTGTACCTGTGTACTCTCATGTTCCGAATAACCCAGCTTCCCCCAAATTTATTTTTGGTGTCTATATACGCCGGGATCCTGAGTCGTGGCTGATCCTGTTGCTGTGGTCCTGAGTCCTGGATCCTGCATCCTGAGTCCTGGATCCTGAGTCCTGAGTTCTGGATTTGAGTCCTGGACTTCGAGTCGTGGCTGAACCTATCACTGTGGTCCTGCCTGACTCTCATCATACTACTTCCCTGAAGGCTCCCACAGGATTGTTGACACCCTCGTGGATTCATCTTCTTATTATAGACACATGCATTTCCAAACATTTGGACTACCTATGCTGTAAAATGTATTATCTTTTCAATTTACACACGGCATCTATTGCACGTCTGTCCGTCCTGGGAGAGGGATCCCTCCTCTGTTGCTCTCCCCGAGGTTTCTCTCATTTTCCCCTTTAAACTATGGGTTTTTCTCCGGAAGTTTTTCCTTGTAGGATGTGAGGGTCTAAGGACAGAGGGTGTCGTATTGTCATACTGATATTCTGTACAAACTGTGAAGTCCACTGAGACAAATGTAACATTCGTGATATTGGGCTATATAAATAAACATTGATTAATTGATCGATTGACATAACTGCCAATATCCTCATCTAGGTCACACACATGCCTAAACATTGTAAACAAAGATATTTAAAACCTGACATGTGGAGTAATGTAGCAGCTTTCAACACACAGTGCTGATATCAAGAGCCTGTCAATTTCTGAAATAAATGTGTTCAGTTATTGTGGATTAATTAATTATTAAACATCAATCAGCCCAGCCCCCTGCCAAGGCCTATCAATATTTCAGCACCTATATTAGCCCTGTCAAGAGCTCTGAAGCTCCGCCGTTCAGCGACACAAAGGAATTATTAGTCTTTAATACTGCCGCCGTGGTCAAGGGCGCTGTGCTCGTAGCGTCTGAACCAGCGGTCAGACAGCGGCTGGCTGTCAAACCAACACAATGTTTTAATTGTGTCACAAGACCAACGTGAACTCAGAGTCAACTGTCTGACATCTGATAGCAGCGATCCCTCTCTGATGTTACCTCAGGATATAAAGATCAAATCAGACATTTAACCTTTCAAGCTGATGAGTATCATTCCCTGTCGTAAATAATGTTAAGTATCTGCTGTTGGTGTTAGGATGCAGAATAAAAGTCATATCATCTATGGCAGACATGTATACCATGTATTCCCTTGAATAGAGAAAAACATTTTAAAATGCATGCAGCTTTCATAAAGCAACAGCAAAAGCAAGTTCTCCCTTGATATTTTTACTTCAAGTTTAGAGTCTTCTGAAGATGTAGTTGTTTAAAATACTTGTATGGTTACCTAGATGCATAACAAAAAACAGTTTCAGACCAGTAATAGCTGTTCTCAAGTTATAACCAGAGGACCTGGTCTCTGTGGAGATGATCTGTGTGACATTTAATGGCTGCAGAAAGCCACCGCTATCTCTGCCTTTCGATAGAAACCAACAGCAGCTAAATAAATGCAGCCAGACGCAGACAGCTGACCCAGTCCTGTTTCTTCTCCAAATGTGGATCTCATTGACTTCCTGAATCCCCCTGTGCCTCATTAAAACATCAGCCAATCCTCAGCCTCCATCTCCTCCTCTCTCCGTATCTTTACGTCTCTTTGTTGCCTTCATCTGTTCAGTTGTTCCTTACCTCACTCACTTGATTTATCCATTTTTTTCAGATTTGTGAAATATGTCCTCTCCCGTCGTCTGGACTGTTTTTCCCATTCAGTTCTCTGCTCCGTGTCCTTTGTGATTTCCTTGTGAAAGACTAGAAGCCATCCACCATGCTATTAAAACTCATGACCACAACTTCCTGACTTCCCCCCCTCCACTCTCTCCCTCTCTCTTTCATTGACACACATGCAGGCTTGTTTTCTGCCCTCTTGCCCTGTTGCCTCTGAACCTCCTCTGTCAAAGTCTCTGGCTGAAATGCACAATGAATGGCTCTAAACCTCCTCCTGTCCGCTTTCAAACCCACCACCTCCCCTGCCTCCAGCCTCCGCATTACTATTGCTCTGCCTCACTATTGTCAGCATTGTCATAGCAACACGAAAAACATCTGAGCTCCAGAAACTAGTCCACAGCATCGAGCCAAAAATAGTGTGTGTGTGTGTGTCTCCTGCTCCTCGTTAGGAATACTGAGGTTGTCACAAAGCGCTGCAAGAATCTAAATATGGCTTCCAGATTTTCTCGATAAAGCAGAAAGTATTCCTGCCCCCTTGCTGACTGTAGAGCTGCAACGATTTGGAAGAAGATGTGTTTCTGCAGCTGTTTCAGTGATTGATCAATCATTATTACAGTGTTTTTCAAAGCCATAAATGGCTAACTATTCACTTGTTCTAGATTTCTAACACTCAGTCTTTAATTATCTGCAACGAGGGGTCTCTTGATCAAACAATACAGAAAGACAGTTTTGGGGAATTCTGAAGAAGCATGGGATCATGGGAGTTTGCAACTGCATTCAGCTTGTCCTGGTTAGGTAAAGTATACAAAGGGTAAAAGTCGACATTACAGGCAATTACAGATGAAATGCTACGTTATTTTGCTTAAAATGAGATATTTGTTGGAAACATTTGGGATATTGGACATTACGGTTGGTAAATACGCAACTTAACAGTATATATTTACCATAGGTTTACTCGTTTTTAGACATTTTAATGAGGAATAGTTCAAACTTTTAGTGAAAATGTAATAGTGTTGTATTCTTATATGATGCTAAATCAAATATCTTCAGGTTTTGGACTGTTTGGTCGGACAAAAAAGACACTGTAAGATGTCACCATGGACTCTTTTTGCTATCCATTGCAGTCGTTGTTGACTGGATACTTCATTAAAGATTAAGAGAACACTCAGTTACTACCTTATCAAACACCTACCTAAAACTAATGCAGTCTAGTATCACACTGCTTCAAAGAATCCTAATTATAGTCTTAGGGTTGTTAATTCAACTGAACAGTCATTCTGGAGCTTGTGGTGCTGTATGATTGAATGCAGACCTCTCTGAAACAGTCTGAACAAACACTGAGCCTTACAAGCTTCATGGGGTTTTGTTTATGGAAAGGCTGTTATAGTTTCACAAGCTGTACAAAGCCAGAACATTATTCACTTTCTGTCTATCCAGCCTTATGTGTGCTGAGAGGAGTCTTATTGCTTGTTATGTAACCTGTTTTTACTAACACACAGCTGTATGCACACTCCCTGCTAGAAACCAAATGTAACTACAACCGAGTTTTTTCGTCATTTTATGCCCTAATTTTAGACATCAGTGCTACCGAGCATGCCTTTCATCACTGCATGTGATTTAAATTCACCACACAGCTCATACTAAAGATTGTTTACTCCATACATTTATCGAGTGTGCTTTTATACAATAAATATATTTATCTAATTTTCATTGAATGTCGTGAACACATTTTCAAGTCTTCTTCTTGTAAAAACACACCAACGCAGAGACAGCATCACGCTACAACGAGGCTCTAGCGTGATTCCTGCCGACTTTAAGAGCTCATATCTCGGCTTACCTAACTCCGTAAACGCAGGTTCTCCGGTTCTCCTCCTCGGTACGGCTGGCCTGTCTTTTAACGGTGAAATCCTCGGTTAACTCGTTCGCTTTTCCTGTCGTCGGAAACAATCACAGGGGCGCGTGGATCCAGGAGGAGAGCGCGAGAGGTCCATCTGCTGTGGCGGAGCTCGCGCACAGCAGCTTCGGGGGGCCCGGCCACGACCCAATCAGATTGCGACCCTGACGCCCCTTTGTTCGCGCAGCGTGCGGAGATCAATGAACATGAAAACAATGGCAGAACCGAGCATGTGTGGAGACATTTACATTTGATCTTAAATGTCCCGTGATAAACTCAAGCGATCTATTCAAAAATAATAAACAAATGTTCAGTATCGAGGTAAGTCAACATTTTAAATTTGATTGTCATCATTTTTGCTTGAGTTTTTTAAACATCTGACGATATTTTGGTGATTGCTAACATTCCATAAATGTTTTCTACAATAATGACAAACATTTTGATAAAATAAAAATATAATTTGATCTTGGACCATAAGCAATGATGGTGATGGTTAAAAAAACATGTTATCCTCAATTTGCTTCTGGGGAATTGTGATGGGTGATTTTCACAGCTTCATGTTTCATAGACTTTAGTCATCAATAAATAAATAATCTTTAGTTGCAGCCTAAGGACTAGTTTTAACACCCCGTTAACAAGAGAGAAGCTCAAGATTTGTTAAAGAACAATTCACTTTAAAGGTGAGTTTCAGAAACCGGCTCGAGATACACTTTTTGTTATATTCCATGGAATGCTATCCCGATAGCAATGAATGCTTTGACAAAAAAATCTATTAAAAAAACGTCACCTGTGGAAGCCGTAGTAGTGTAAAAAGCACGACCAATCATTTTAGCCGGCCCGACTAAAATAACTGGATGGCCTACCCTGCTTGCCAGCCTTTCATCTGTGCACAAACTTATCTCGTGCCCTCATTGGTCCTGTGCGCGTTCGTGTGTGTTGGAGGAGGGGCTCTGTAAGGAAGTGGCAGATTTTTTCCGGTTGTGTATTTTCATATTCTAGCGCACACGAGCTGGTTTCTCCAAAATGACCTACCCCACCTTTAATGTACATAATTATTAGTGTATATTCCCAAACAAAAATCACAATAAATTACCACACCAATTGCAATTATTTTTTATCTCCAACTGTACAATATTACTTGTATTATTTAAGGGTACATTGTTCTATATTTGTATCTAAATAAAAAAAGGCTTTGCCACTTGAATCATGTCCTTTAACAGGGTTACACTGTATTCTATAGAAATGCTGTATTGGTAGTTAAAATGCATTTCTAAAAGTCACAGAACTGGCTAAATATTTGAGTTTAATTGCAAAAAAGACAAAAGACTGCATTCATTCTGTAACATCTTATTAAATAGATTTAGGAACAACAAATAAAACATTTTGTTGCTACAATTAGTTTACACAATTTCTCTTCTAGAAGGTTTAGCAAACTTTACTGCATTAAATATACATGTTTTTACATCTATTTAAAGTCTCATCTTGTTATTTTATATATATATATATA
>NW_011351999.1:5307-59514 GCF_000735185.1 Notothenia coriiceps | reverse complement strand
ATACTGGTAATGTGTTAACATGAACAGAAAGCAATGTTAAGAGTAAAAAATGCAATATGAAAAGGTCCAAACAAAAACACAAGAAAGGATTCCACCAAACCACAGATTCAAAATAGGATCGACATGTATTTACTTTTCAAATAAAAAGTACAACATAATGGTGCGTTTTCCAGCATGATTTAAGATTAAAAAGGTATGATTTGTTTCTTACAAATATTTGACATTAAAAAAAAAAAAACATTGAAAAAGACAAAACACTTTTACACAAGTATATTCTTAAAGTAGCACCCCCTTCAAAATAACTGAAAGGGATAGATTTATTTGTGTTTTGCACCTTATGGCCACCATCCTAAGAGCTGCTGGTTATTCTAACTCGTGTGTGATTCAAGGACGAGAGAGTCTGTGCTTGTGAAATCCAAAGAGTTTTCACTCTAACTGTAACAACTATGTGATCAATAAGAAAGTACAATACAAACTGGAGGGTAAAAGCTAAAAACAAGAGGAAGATGCCTGTGGGCAAAAATACATTTTGCTGTTAGGTGATAAGGCAGGTTCACTCACAACAACCAACAGAGTCTTAAAAAGGTGGCCAGCCGGTGTCCTGCACCCAGTAACATTAACAGTAAGAGTTCCCGGGAGAAAGCCAGGTACAGTAAACATAAGAGGACACCAGTACACTGCAGGACTGAGGGGTTAAACCGAGTTTGTATGTAAGTGTGGAGAGGAACATTTGACCCAGAAAACAAAGTGACACATTGTGCATGTGATTTTTATATGTGCATGCCATGATCTACAGAACCACTGCAAGGTGTGCTGAAAAAATGTCAAATCACCTCAATTGCTCTTCTCTGTAAAAGAAGAAGCATTAGGATGAGGGGTCTGCTCTCTGACCTCTCACGTGAACATCAGCTCCACAGCATATTAAGATGATGACCGTGAGGTTTTAGATTTTCAGTTTCTGCACACATCAGTAGCGGGTTGTCAAGCCTACTTTGTGACCTGACCAGTCTTTTCTTTCTCCGCCATGAGATCAACATTTAAATCAAAAATTTCCACAGACTGCAAGCCATCAGTTTGTGACCTGAATTTCAGCAATTATTACCACCATTTTCTAACTTCAATTACATGCACCTGAAAAATGGTGCCCCTGTAGTGTCTGGACTTTAGGCTGTGTTCAAAATGTATACAAATATATATTCTAATATATATATTCACACTAAGTATTACATAAAATGAATATGTAGTGCGTTCCAACTGCATAGTATGTTGAATTTGTGTACGTTGGTACGGCCTGAATGTACACTAGATTTGCAAGATTTCTTTATAAAGTACCTTTAAATTTGCAAACAATGTATGTGATTAAAAGTCAAACACATTTTGACAGACTCGATTTCATAGTTCTACAGGCTAGTTCAATGTTATCTAGCAAAGTAGTAGAGCAAGGAGGAGCATCACAGTCTGTGGAAATATAAGATTTTAACTTGGTCCTGGGCAAACATTTTTATTATACCCAGCAGCACAAGACATTTACAAGATCACTAAATATCTTTAAAGACCCAATTTAATGTTTTGATTCTTTTTGCCATCGAATCACAAGAATAGTATTGTTGTAGGTGTCGAAGTCATAACTGGGGCCACAGCTAACCATGCTGTTATAGACAAAGGTCTAAAATTGTTCAATCACAATCAGCCCCTTGATTTCAGGTCATTAAACAAAACAACGTTCATACTTATACTTTTGACATTTTAGGGTTTCTCACTCTGACACCCTGATCTTGTTGGCACCATTACATGTGCAAACAGTATTTGTAGCAAAAAGGCATTGATAATGAAGCTTGACTAAGCTACCCAGTTGTAACATTTAAGTGTTTTTTGTCTTTTTTAAAACATCATGATATAAATGGAATGAAATAGAAGCAGCTTATATTAGGAACCATCTTTAGAAAGAAATGCTGACGCCAGCTGTGAGTTTCTAAACGCACGCCTGTAGCTGAGGGTGGTCCATCGTCATCACACCGATCTTTAGGGGGCATGAACAAGTAGATTAATAAATATACTTTCAACATTTTGTAACAGAAAACTGCTTCAGGTAATCTCTAAACATCCACTTCCTGCTCATAAATAAATAAATAGCTTTAACGTCGTAGATAAAAAAAAGTGAGGACATTTGGGAAGAGATGTCAAACTGATTTCTTTTTAAGTTTCTAAATCGCAATAAAAAGCCAATACTGGTAAAATAAGTGTTGGTATGTGGGAAACACGCAATCAGATGAAATCAAAATAAAGAGCTTTTTGGTTTAGTAAAAAACTAAATATTTAGTGTATTAGCTGTCGTTTTTCTCATTCTAATACTTGTTTCATCATTTACCAAGATTATATCTCTGCAAACTCTTTAATGGCATTTTTAAATCGCTGTTTTTCCAATTAAAAACACAAAAGGCACAAAGTGACGAATTAGAGACTTGCTCTTTAGGCCTAATAAGTAACAGGCTGCTGATGCTCTGAAACTTTACTCATTAAACTCTACTCAGCTAAATGTACCGCCACAACCTGAACGACAACAGACAGAGACAAACATCAGCAGTTAATTAAAGAGGGATAAAAGTGGGAGGCATGCGAGGGACCGCAGATGGGAGGAGGAGGAATGTAGGGGAATTAATAATCATCAAACTGCAATAACATTAAACTCTCCCAAACCCCTCTGTTATTTGAAAATACTCCATATCCAGACAAAACCACCACATTTACTTCCTAGCACAATCATGTACAGGCTTACTGAATGTACTCATGTAAAGTGGGTTTGGACAGTGTCGGTGGGGTACTATTTATGGGTAGAGCTTGTTTTGTAGTTTTGTAATAAAAAACAGGATTTGTTCCATAAGTGTGAAAAGTCATTTTAGTTACTGATGCATAATATTGACACATTGAAGAGATGTAAACTGGTTTTGTGAAGATAAAACTGAAGCGTCTACTGCTTCAGAGAAATGGGGGATGCAAGTTTCTTTACCGCGAGATGAGTGGATGTTTTGTGTGCTGAACAGGTCTCTGAGTGGGTTTTACTGAAGAAACGGGGGCATGAGCTGCGGAGAGACATTCTGCTTTTGAAATCAGGAGGCAGATAGTGCAAAAATAAAAAACTCACAATCACTTTGCATGGCTAAGGGCACCTGACGAACAACTCCCATCAATCTGTATGACCCAACGTGCATTGTAGCGCTCAAGCTAGTTTTGTTGAGGCTGAAGGTGTGTGAGCACGTGTGTGTGTGTGTGTGTGTGTGTGTGTGTGTGTGTGTGTGTGTGTGTGTGTCTAATGAGGCTGCATAACAAGTTAAGAGGCGGATGATCCATACCAGGAATTTTGCATAATCCTCGAATGACATACCGTAATCTAATCTACTGAGTTTTCAGTAAAATATGTTTTATAATGTTGTTAAATTAGCAAGTAATGATCCAAACATTCAGCATGAATGTTTGATGTCCACCTGTCTCCTCCTGGATTATAGTGCAATTAAAATAATGCACAAAGAACTTTTTCTCTTAATGCAAACACACATGCACACACACCAACTAACCTCCGCATGGTGACATCTTTTATAGCATGCTGTGACTTGCTATAGCATGCTTTAAATAGCATAGTGGGAAGTGGGAAAAGACTGACACGAGCTAAAGAAAACACATACTGGGGGTGGGGGGGGGGGATTGTGCATCACACACAGTCCCGAATCCTGCATCGCTTCAGTCCTCTACTCTCCCATCCATTTACCTTATTGTACCATCCCTTGCTCCCCAACTTCCGCCACATTTTGGATGTTGTAGCCCCAGCCTGTTGGCTATACCCCACTCTCCCCTGGAGCTGCGCCTCCGTCCCCTCCCTTTCCTCCCCCTTTCACTGCATCTCCATGTCCCTTTCTGCTCCTGCAGGCTCCCCGTAGCTTCCCCCACTGGTAGCCTTGGAAGGTGGGGCTGATGGGGAAGTACTTGAAGACCGGGTGTCTGCGGAGAAAGTCCATCCCAACAGGCAGATCATAAGATCTCATCCCTTCCAGCTCTGCTGTGCTGGCACCAGTGCCACGCTTCAGCTTCCTGATGCCTCGCTCTTCAGCGGTGCCTGAGCAGGGAAGAAAGAAAAGATTAATCATAGTTTTTACTTTGGAGATATAACTACTCCGAAAGAAAGCCATGACTAAACATTTCAATCACTGGACATTTCTTCCATCGTTCACACGAAACATGCAGCCCATACTTTAACGCCCAGCTTTTCACTCAACGTGTAAAAATAAAAACTGTATAAAAAGGTTCACTTTTTATGATATAAATGAAAAAGGACATTTGACACAGGACTTGCACTACATACAAAAAAAACTGTCAAATGAACACATTGTCAAGTTGATCAAGCCATTGCATTTATAACCCAAAGATCATTTCAGGCTGCATTTCTTTTAAAAATACTGAGTTGGACGAAAAAGAGAGTATGAAACCCCTTACCAGGTATGGTATTGTCCAAAACGAAGGCAACAGAGCCTCCGACAAACATGGCAGTGGTGAGGAGCACGTTCAACACTTGATCTACGCCAACTATTCCTGCAAATTATGAAAAAAGACAGGGGCTTAGTTACTCTTTAAAATAAACAATTAAATGTCTCTCAGTTTCAGTCATATTTCAGTTCCAGAAACACACATTTTGGAATATCCTTACAAACTTATACCAGTTCAGTAAATTCCCTCCTAAGACAGCCTGTCAGCGATTTATCCAGAGAAACTACTCACTGGGTGTATTTGCATCTATTGGGTTTGTTTATTCACAAGTCATTCATGGATCAGTCTACAAAGTGTTAGCAGTTTGAATGTAACCGCGACAGAAAATGTCTCAAAATGTTGAAAAGAAGAATGTTTAAGAGTTGGAGGTCCAGATGTGCAAGACTTAGGAAAAAACAATGTGATAAATGTAAATGCTTACAGCAGAAACTGGTCTATTTCTAATCAATAATCAATAATGCGAGTGTGGCTGAGAAGTAACAAAACAACATGGCTGAAAATGTCAGACACAAAAGCAGAGGTTGCGCTAGATTTTTTCGCTGCCCGTCAGATTTTGACAAACAGGATTGTAACATTTCCTTCAAAATCCAGTATTACCCGTTGTCCTTTACACATCTCTGACGAGGGGAACTCCCAGACATTTCACTGATTTGTAGGCAAAGTTAGGTTTGGAAACGGCATCATTTCCTTTTGGGAATGTGTTAATTTCCTTTCTCTCTCACTGACCACTTATCACTGACTGTATGAGTTAAACCAAAGTTACTCAGAGTCATAACTCAGTATTCATAACTCAGTATGTTACTCCTGTTAATCACAAATAATTCATAAGAGGTCCAGGGTACAGAGAATCTTGTGCAGAGGAATATTTGAAATGCTCCATTAAATCGGTACTGAGCTAAATGTGAGTCACGGCCATTGTGTTTCTTGTGTATCTGCCCCCGACTTACCGGTGACCAATGGGTTCTCTTTGAGGTAGCTGGGAAGCGTCAGGCCGAAGAAGATGGAGAAACCGAGAACAAAGAGGTTCCTGGAGGAGTTGAGGTCAACAAACTGCAGGTTGGAGAGTCCCACGGCTGTGATCATCCCAAACAGGGTGCAGAACAGAGCTCCCAGGACGGGGTCGGGCAGGGAGGCAAACAGGGCGCTGAATTTACCCACGAGCCCCAGCAGCACCATCATGGCAGCTCCATACTGAATCACACGTCTGCTGCCCACCTGGGAGACCAATCAGAAATCAGAGGTCAGAGGGAGCAAAGACAGGTCAGCCAGGGCGGGCTACAATATCAATTAAACAAATAATGCTCCCAGCATCCAGTTCATAGCACATGGTAATGTGATGCTACATATTATGTTATTTATAGAACATTATAAAATAGCTGAATGAAAATATTCAATATCCATATGTATAGTATTAGTGACGGATGTTTCCAGGGCATGATTTTGAAGCATCTCAGTGTATTTGTACCTCTACTTTAACAGAATCACACTTTGTAAGAAGGGCTAATGGGTAAGGATCAGTGTGTGGAACTTTGAGATTTTTTATTGCAATGTAGGGCTGAAACGATAACGACTGTTCTCATTATGAATTCATGTGACTAAAATGTAATTTATAAATGAGAGAATTGTGAAAAATGCCCATGACAACTTCTTAGAGCCCGAGCACACATTTTGTCAAACCAACACCCAAAACCCGATCATATTTCATTTTAACAGTGGAAAAGGAAAATATCCTCACATTTAAGAGAATCAGCAAATCAGGTATTTTTTCCGTTGAAAAGGGTTAGGGTTAAAACAGTTGAACATTATTTGTCTTTCTTTATATTTTTCACTTACCCACTTATCCTGTTTATTTATTTTACACAAATATACCATCACAGTAAATAAATTACATTATTAATTGCAGTGAGCAAACACTGTTACCTTTGTGATTCCAAGAACGCCTATATTCGGGCTGGAGGAGGTGGAGCCATTTCCTGTCCCGAAAACACCATCCAGCACACAGGAGATCCCCTCCATAAATATCCCCCTACATAGAAAACAATGAAAGTATTTTAATTTCACTTGATTTCCAAACAAACTCAATTATTACAATGATGAACAACAGAGACTATTTGAATTGAAGGGTCACCTATTGATGGCGTGGATGGGGGGTGGAGGAGCACAGGAGAGACGTGCGCAGGCGTAGTAATCTCCGATGGATTCGATGATGCTGGCCACCACAGCGCTCATCATGCCGATCACACCTGCGGCCGTTACTGTCGGGAAGCCCCACTGGACTGTGGAGGTAAAACACAGAGTGGGTCAGAGAGGAGAAACAGCTGCATTCATTATGGTATGATTTACAACACTGAACGGCCTTCCCTCCAACTATTTTACCTTTGGTTCTATTTATTGGTTCCTGTCAGTAGAGTCCGGTGATATATACTTTTTTATATCATAGTTAAAGCATTTTCACATGTTCTTAAGGAGAAAAAAATATTTCGATAAGACTTTACTTATTTTAAAGGATTACCAGATTTCTTTTTAATCCATTTTCCTCTCAGGGCTCCCTACAAAATTGTCGAACACAGCACAACACCAACAATCTGTTCCTCCTCACAAACACTTACATGGGTATGGTATCTTAAACCACGGGGCAGCTTGGACGATTCCTTGACGCGCATCTGTGCGGGCTTGGTAACCGTATTTGTCTACTTCCGGCGGGAAAACGTCCGTCACAGTGAAAATGAAACACAGCAGCCATGACACGAGGATGGCCATTATGATCTGGGTCAAAGAAACAACTTTTATTAGATATTCATATTGCAGATAAAGTTAAATAAATAAAAACTATTTATTCATTTGAGTCCTGCACAAGTTTGTCTACATGCAACACCAACATATATACACTGAACTAAAATATAAATGCAACACTTTTGTTTTTGCTCCCATTTTTCATGAGATGAACTCAAAGATCTAAAACATCTTCTATATACACAAAATAACCATTTCTCTCAAATATTGTTCACAAATCTGAAAAAATCTGTGATAGTGAGCACTTCTGCAGTTTTGCTTTATTGGGGGGGGTCCGAAAACCCTAGGGTTAAACCCTAACCCTAACATGTCACCCATTGAGCATGTTTGGGATGCTCTGGATCGGCGTATACGACAGCGTGTTCCAGTTCCTGCCAATATCCAGCAACTTCGCACAGCCATTGAAGAGGAGTGGACCAACATTCCACAGGCCACAATCAACAACCTGATCAACTCTATGCGAAGGAGATGGGTGACATGTTAGGGTTAGGTTTTACCCTAGGGTTTTCGGACCCCCCCAATAAAGCAAAACTGCACGTTTCAGAGTGGCCTTTTATTGTGGCCAGCCTAAGGCACACCTGTGCAATAATCATGCTGTCTAATCAGCATCTTGATATGCCACACCTGTGAGGGGGATGGATTATCTCGGCAAAGGAGAAGTGCTCACTATCACAGATTTTTTCAGATTTGTGAACAATATTTGAGAGAAATGGTTATTTTGTGTATATAGAAAATGTTTTAGATCTTTGAGTTCATCTCATGAAAAATGGGAGCAACAACAAAAGTGTTGCATTTATATTTTTATATATATATATATATATATATACACACACACATACATACACACACATACATACATACTTTTTCGCTTCCTGTAAAAACAGCTGCTGGATAAAAAAAGTGCGACACCTATTGGTAAAATATGGTATTCCAATCTAGAACAGTGTTTGGTTTAATGTCAAACTATATAAGAATAATGTAACGTTTAAAAATACTGAAAATAAAGATTCTCTATCTTTAACTTTACCATGACTTAAAACTTTAATAATTTAATTGATTTAACTCATAACAGCGAGAAAAAATGTATTTAAGTTGTTTGCAGATTTACAGCTTTAAAAAAAAAATTAAGCACTTTTTAAGCTTGTCCAGCACATTTCAACTATGGTAAATTAAATGTGTATGTTTGTGTGCATACATCAGACTAATAGATAACTGAATTTAAGAGAGTTTATATTTAAATGTGTCACCAGATGGCAGGAGAGGACTGGTGGTTCATATACTGCACATACGCATACAGACAGAAATACTTGCACCTGCTCCAAGGGAGAATTAAATTAGCTCTGAATATTCTTGACTAAGAGGGGAACTCAGTTATTAGTGAGGGCAAGGGGGGAAGATGCTAATAAATAAATTCATCAAACGTGAACATTTACCAGTCAAGAGGCATTAGGCAACAAGCTAAAGTATGTATGTAACTCAGGCCCGCCCCTCCCTACACGCAGATCACGCAGACTGCGTGGGGCCTCACCTTGCGAAGGGGGCCTCACCTCGCGAAGGGGGCCTCATTTGAAGCGCAAATGTGGCGCCGACACACACGACACAGAGGGCCTCATCACATAACTTTGTGTTGGCCAGGGGCGGCCCTGATGTAACTGTAGGAGGGGTTATGTACTTACAGGGAACATTTTGAAGACCTGCAGCCTGTAGAAAGTCCAGCCTTTCTTGTGCTTGTAGACTGGCAGAGGGAAGTGAACGTTTCTGGCATATTGAGAGAAGAGCAGCACCAAGAAGATAGTCCTGCAGACAGATACATGAACTTGTTATTTTCTCTACACAATATTCTCCTGTGAGGAAGCTTATCCTGTGCTAACATGTTCCAGACATCTACGTCCAACACGGACCCCAGAGGCTTCAAAGCCAATCAATTATCCTAACTGCCGGTGAAAAAGCAAATCAGTGGCACTTACAGGCACATATCCCCTCTCCCTGTGGAGAGGAACGAGGAGGCCCCCGGCTACAGTGCAAAACAGCCGTGAAACAGCAGGAACTGATGTCGCAGCACGTGAATATCACAGCTTTGAAGTGGATCTTCCCCCATGAATCAATCCTCTGTTTCTTTACATCATACAGTATGTTCTATCCTTAAGGAAAAACAAACGCTTTCTTTATGGTTCCTGATCAGCTCTATTTTTAACTGTACATATTCTTTGTAAAGGAAGAGCACTCAAAAGTTTATTTGACTGTAAATCAGTCAATGAGCTACAGGCTACCGTGCATATATAATACTCATATTTGTACAAATGCTTAAGGCAACACTCAAAATATGTAGTATAAAGTATTTTGATGTAAAAAGCTGTCAGTTAAGTTCTGAAATTGGGAAAATGGATGTAGGAGTGCCGAGTTTCAGCGGTTTCCAATGGTGACAAAATGTATTTATAGACAGTTCCTACAGCATTGTCTACTACAGTATAGCAGATCGTCGGTATATTTAGTATGTTCCTGAATATTTCCACTAACTACCATCTGTATCATCAGTATGTACTGAACACATAAAGGGATCACTAATATTCCCAGATGCAGATTTTTGACACCTGAATGTGCATTTCTTGGTGTAAAGTCTGAACCTACAGCATAGCGATGCCCCAGTGTTTTCCGGCCCTCTCCCCCGCAGCCTGGAACCCAGACAGGCCGATGAGCGTCACGGTCGGGGTGATGGTCAGAGGTCCGATGAATCTCAGCAGGAGCCCAGGCAGACCCAGCGCTCCGATACCCACCTCGATCAAAGATGACACGATGATAGCCCCTTGGATCTGGCAGAACATTGAAATTATAGAGACAGATGTATACATAATTATGAACAAAATGTATTAATGAAAGCAAAAAGCAGGGAAGAAATCAGAATGAGCATGTTGGATTTGTTATTAAAGTGTAACCCAAAAAAAGCAATCCTTAAAGAAATCCTGGGAAATCACATTTAAGGAGCCATTGTTTTCTTAAATGGAGGAGATGAGGTTACAGAATCAAAATCCTGTTAGTCCTGTCTTAATCCTTCTTTGTGTTCACTCCGCTCACTTTTTATCACATCCTGCTCTCAGACCATTGATGTCTCATTCAACAATTGTATTTGGCCGGATTGAGTTAAGTCTCATTCATGCGTCACATAAAAATCAATTGCTCAAATGGCTTACGCTAACAGAAAAAGGTTAATACAAATTAACAGCTTCTTTCACGGAAACTACACCCTGAAGCCATACAGAAAGGGATCTTGATATTTAGAATAGGCCGCTTTATCATCCGCTCACGTAGAGATTTGACTTCACAGACACACAAACATTTAAACTCTGCCATATGAGATACATAACAATATATAAGTTATAAGAGAAAAAAAAAAAAAAATCCTGTTTAAAACATCCATTGTTGTCTATTTTGATGATAACAAAATAATTGGTCATTGTTCAGAAAGTACTGTTTTCAACCTTTAAAATACAGAGATTACCTGCTTTTCTCCGTTTTATATCATATTAAATCAAATGTATTTGATTTTTAATGGACAACATCTCAAGACTTGGACTTTGAGAAACTGTGATGTTTTTTTACACTAATTTATAGACCAAACCATTATTTGTAAAAAAAAAACAAGTAGTAGATTATTATTATTAATGAGTAAAGATTTGTATCTGCTTATGTATCACTAGCAAATGACGAAGTGAACCAAGCGCTGACTACAACAGAACACATCTTCTCAGGCTCCTATTATAGTTACTGTTGATGTAACCTGCATATTGTTTCTTATCTTTCCACTGTCATGCATACACACAGTCCATCCTGAACTGTACAGGAGTGCCCTCTCCTAGTTCACCCATAGTTGTGTAAAAATGTCCATAAGGAGTTATTAAGCTGACTGACATCTTTCTCTCATATTCTCTTGACTTTAGTTTCCTTTACTCACGAACAACAACATATTTTAAATTCTTTAATTTGTCTTTGGCTCACCTCTCGTATCCTGGGGTGCCAGATGTGCTCTGTGTTCAGAAGCTCTGTGCTGTTGAATAGTGGAACCTCTGATGATGGAAAAGACAGGGAGATGAATAATTAGAAAAGGGGAGAACTTCATTAGCTCACTATATACGTGTGTATTCCCTACAGTCCCTGCAAGCTTTGATGCTGACAACATTTGGGATCAATGTAAACAAAGATCAAAAAACATGTATAATATGTTTTTATCATGTCTACCCTCACAAAGCAGACTGAGGTAGACATGAAATACATCGGTTCCTATCATCATTATTCTCAAAATTCAATCAACAGACCCAGTATACCAAAATGGACAACATACAACATACTTTAAAAAAAAAATAGGAAATACATGCAGACAATATCTAATCATTTAAATATGATAAATGATAGCTCGTTAATCCGTTTTGCCAGCAACAAACAGATCTAAAAAGGAAGAATTTCAATCCGTTTGATGTTATTTGTATTGAGAAAGCTCTTTAGTTACCTCCTGTGTTATTACACTTCCATTTGTCCAGTGACAGGATTGCTCTGGCTGGTGCAAGGAAGGCAAAAGCACTGGCCTGAAACAAAGGCAACCTAAACAAAGGAAAGCACTGTTAAAAAAAAACATGTATATTCACTTAAACTTATAACAAAGGAGTGTTCAAATCAAGTGTAGAAAGCAGGGTCACTGGGTGACATCATTTCAGGTGAGTCATCATTGTGGGATACACAGTTGTTGAACTTACGTGAAGTAAGAATAACCCTGAGCTTTTGTCCAGATCATGTAAGACCACACGATCCGGTAGGGAGAATAATTATTGATATCACAAATGCTCTCCTTCCCCTTTTATCTTCCTCTTTTCACTCAAACCATCCCACTACACACTAAAGTACATGATATATTTGCTAACCGTCTTAAAGATCCAGAAACTAGTCCGCAACATTCTACAGTAAGGCTGACCTCTAATGAACTGTAATAAGCGGTGGTGGCAGTATAGGGATATCAAAAAAGATCAAACGATAGAGAATAATACAAAAACTCCTATGAGGTCATACAAGTTAAAATGCAATGAACATCTATAAAGGCTGTGAATAAGTTGAAAAAAAGGGATCAAGGACATTTATGTTCTTAAGAAAGAGGAAGTGAAGATATAGTATTTAGTACACCTGCTTATTTGAAGTTCAACCTGTCCGCTGACTACAAACTGATTTCCAAATGTTATGTATTTTCACATAAAACATGACAAAAATCACATTGGGATGGACCCATTGTTGTGTGCGTGTAATTATAACCCTTTTGTAAAGCTGCTTGTTTCCAATGAGTCTGACTCGTGTCAGAAAGCAAGGAAAAGACCAAGAGAAAGACGCCAGAGATCATACAATGTCCCGTTTGTTGCTATGACAGCATGCTGCACATCGACTTCACATACACAAAAATGACTGTTCCACTATTTTCTGTAGACATGTTGCTACTTGGTTTGCGTAATGGGTTGGTTTTCAACTGGTCATGCTAACAAAGGTAACCGTCTTCTTGACCTGTTGTAATGGCACTTTATGCAACTAAGATATGGCGTGAGTCCCAGCTCCGATATCTGACTTCCTGTGTAAATGGAACACAACATTAAAAACAAATGCTATTGAGTTGCATTATGGGAAGTGAAGTGCATTGTTGGATTTTGAGCCATACTGTGTCAGAGACTGAAAGGCATTATATTTGTACCTTTTTGCAACATTTTTGGCTATTAGTTTGAAACGTGAAAGGACGGCATGGGACCCTGGCAGCTGTTTGCAATGCGGTTTTAATTTAAAATTTGACAGAAAATCTAAAACAGAGGATCCTAAAAAGGAAAACAAATGTAGAAAAAAACAAGATAAGACAATGCTTGCAGACCATTTATGGAGTGCACCAGTCAAGGACATGCAATTGGTGTCAAAAAGAACAGCGAGTATCTGTCTGTTTGGGTTTGTGTAGAGGGAAAATGACTCAAAAAACATCAAAGGTAGGAAAAGTACTGAGAGGGAAACATGACAGAAGAAGGGAGGAGGAACATGTGAGGGGTGAATATTAATCAACCGATTGTAATTAATCTTGGAAGAACTGAGTCAAATGAAGAGTTCCTGGTATGGCTTCAAGCAGGCTACTCCCTTCTTGGCTAATATGGTGCAACAAAAGACATGTGACTGTGTTTAATTGATTATAGCTTGTCTATTCACGCAATCATTGAACTTGTAGGTCCCCCCTCTGGTCAGCGGTCAAATTCATTTCTAAATTCTCTCCATCCTCTTCTCTGTTGTCTCAATTATGAAACAAAAAGCTTCTTCTTGGGAGGTTTACTTTCTACAACTGCAGTCATATGAACAAAACAAGGAACTACAATTGTCGTTTAATGCATACAAGAGAACTGTCACTGCTTTATTTATATGTGAGATATTTACAATACAAATATGTATTCAATCTGACTAATAAAAGGACGTGTATTCATATACTAAAATATGTGCACACACAAACACACTTAAGCCCACTCCAAAGTGACATGTAGAGGGAGGATGGAGAAAGAGGTACTTCATGTTGACAATGACCCTCATCTTTAAGTGGTTCTTAGAGATGAGAGGGAGAAGAAAGGGGAGAGAATAGAAAGGGTGGAGGTGAGGAAGTGAAAGAGAGAATAAAATGTACGAATTGTAGAAAACATGTACATACAAACTGTATGCCAGGGGGTGTGTTTGTTATTTAGTACAGCCTTTCCCTAAGTATTTAGAGACAGTGATGTGAGTATACCTGCAGCCCAGTGTAGTCTGAAGCAGGGTGGTGATCCCCACGCAGAAGAAGATGGTCCCAATGAGCTGGCTGATGACCCACTGATCAAAGCCCACGCACATCGCATCAGCCAGGAGAAACGGCACAGCGATGGTTCCACTGAAACACGTCAGGTAGTGCTGCAAGACAAGAAGCCACAGTCAGCGGGGGGATGTGACAGTCAGTACTTACGGACGCTGATTGTATCCTCAGCACAAAAACACCATAGTTATAGAGCATGTTCCAAAAATACATCAATCATCAGTATAAACCTTTTTTCTTTAAGATCCTTATCTTATAGGTAAATGTATAAAACTCCTACCCGTTTGTAAATAGCCTTGTGATTCCCTTTTAGTTAAAAACATATTAATGCCACACATATTGTGCCAGGAGAATAACAAGTGATTTGTTTTTTGAACAGTGTAGCTGTGTTTAAACCACTTCACATGTTGCCTTATTACTTTAATAGAACCAATGGTGACCCTCTGGCTTGATTTGAATCTTTTAGGAGGTTTGTCCTGAAAAGGTCCATCCATTTTGGAAAACATTTACTGCTAAAAGTGTTGTTCTTTAACAGCTCATTTGGTATATAGGTGAACAAAACACACAATTATCCTGCTGGTGGCAGGATAATTGTGTGATCAGGAGAAATATGAAGGAGTTTCACCTTTTGATGAAATCACCTGAAAAAGCCTAACTATGATTATTTACCAGCAATAACATGCTGACTCACTTTCATGGTTTTTACAATTCCCTGTAATACATAGCCCTCTGATCACCATTCTTTCATTGCCATCAGCATGACTGTTACTATGTCTCCACAATACTGCTCCCGGTCTAATCTTCATCCACCTTACCCACCCTGACTGCCTTGTGTAGGTGAAACCCCTGAATCTAAAGAAATCTTGCTCAACTAAGAAAAAACTGAACAAAGAAGCAGGCAGATTCACATGTATGCTTCTCTCCTTAACAATTTTGCATTTATTGTTTGTTATCAGCTGTATAATTTACATATTCCATAGTTTGGGCAATGTGTTTAAATTAAGATATATCTACATTTGTATCTACATTTATATCCAATTAATATAGTTGTGAAAAATGAAGGTGAGTAACAGTGTTAAATGAACTGGTATATATACCCATCACCCTTTGCTAATCTGTCTCAACAGACAGGCCAATATGTTCTTTGGCATTTTGAGCCAGAACATTCAGAGCAGTATCAAGCCAAACTATTCTCCAATGAGTGGATTTGTGTCCAGATGTACACTTCTAAATGTATGTTATAACTGTCTTCAGGTAAAGCAGTATTAAGTGTTTTGTATGACTGTCTAATTTGGAGGATGGCTTAGCCTTGGTGAATCTTTCCCTTAGACATTGTGATCACGCAGTGAAAACATTACAACACTGAACCTCCAGCATGACGATTATTGTGTTGATATGACTATTTTTGTGTCTGACGTCCGGTTGTGCAATAAGTATTGTTGACAGTCAGAGGAAAAATACTGCATTGAGGTGACAAGTACGACCACAGTGAAGGATTTGACAAAGCCGGATGTAGTGGCCAATTGTACAGGACGAGTGAGTGCATGTTTTCGCTCTCATATCGTGAGAGACCTTCGCCTATACAGTAGATCAGGGGTTTTCAAAGTGTGGGTAGGTGAGCCTCCCCTCAGAGAACATAGGAACAGCTGGTGGATAAATCCTTATATGCTCCCGGTAACACACTGAACGTCAACTTTGCCTCCTTATTACACTCACCCCTACTTTAGTGGGAACAATGAGTCTGCGTCTTTGATGCACACAGGAATAAACGCAGATCATACTCTGGCTGCAGCCTTTACCGGTACTTGCTTTTGATCAAAGTCAATGCGGAAAACCTGCACTCACACAGGTAGGTGGAGGTGAAGGGAATGAGCACTTTTACAGCCTTTTTGGCGAGGTGAGGGAACCCGGTCTCCGCAGACAGCCACAAGTTGGCAAGTGTCACTTTACTCGTCTTTTTCTCGTTCTTTTGTGTCTCACGCTGCGCCTCCCCTGAAGCTCTCTGGCGCCCCCCAGGGGAGGCGCGCCTCACACTTTGAAAACCGCTGCAGTTGATGACTGACATTAGACACTGCAAATGAGCCATGACACAAAAACCAGTAGATCTACCTGTAAGCCTAAGAACACACACAGGTACCAGGGTGGGGTGTCTTCAATGGTATAGATCATATCCATCCTCAGTGCGTCAACACTGTCTGTGCTTTCCAACGTCTCAGACATTGAGCTCTACACACACACACACACACACACACACACACACACACACACACACACACACACACACACACACACACACACACACACACACACACACACACACACACACACACACACACACACACACACACACACACACACACAAAGAAATAAGATCGATGTCATGTCAATTCAAAACGTTTTTAACATGTTTAATTTGTCCTGTAACACTTCAGACTGTTCATGTCAAGTGTTTATGAGAAAAAAGCACATCTTAGCTGATTTTTTATGAATGTAAAACTAAAAACAGGAAAGTGATAGAAAAATCCATTAGAAAAGAAAAATGCACAGTCACAGTGACTGGGGAAAAAGAGGGAGCGTCACACGGAGACTGTTTGAGAATCTGTGCCTGCAGGTGTTTATGTTTCCATTACATGTCATTTGTTAGACGCTTTTATCCAAAGCGACTTACATACATTCAGCACTGTGGACAATCCCCACAGGAGCAATTTGGGGTGAAGTGTCTTGCCCAGGGACACAATGACATGCTGACTGCAGTGGGACTCGAACTTGCTATCACCTGATTTGAAGTCCAGCACAATTTCCACTGAGCCACAGCCTCTCACTTTCCCTGCTTTAAGTACTAAGAATGAGGTAAATCGTGAAATATACCATCCGAGATATTACATATTATTATACAAACTAACCACTTTCAATAATTCGTCAAAAAACATGAATAAAGGAGAAGCCACAGTGAGCTGTTGGAGAGTTGTGCTCTGCTGTTGGGTGGGATGCTACTCTGACTCCCTTAATAATAGTGTGCGTTTGTTTAGTTGCAATGTAAACGGACACACCAGCTGATTTTCTGTTGCATTTTCTGAAGAAAAGCTGCTCAAGTTTGTGTGGGCTGAAAAACACACTTGATGTTACTACAGTAACCACAATTTATAAACTCACTAGGACTGAAATCTGAGGGATTACATCTTAAAAATGTTGGGGAAAGATCAGGAACTAAATGAAAAGCCATTGAAAGTGCGATTGCAAGTAAGCTTTTGGAACCATGTGACTATCTGTAGAGGGTTTCACTTCTTCATTTTCTAACTCCAGTTACCTTCTCTGCTCCTTGATTATCTTTAGTGTAGATGGCCATCAGCTCTGTGTTCTCAGTATCCTGGTCTCCACTGGCCCCGCCCACGCCGTTAACCACCACCTTAACACACAAACAGACATGCATAATTACAATGTATTAAGAAAGACTGCAGATACTGGCAGTATAGACAAAATGCTGCAAGATCTGCAAGACCTGCAGAACCACAACAAAAGATTAAAGATAAAGAGTGTCAGGGTCCGACTGTATGCTAAGCTGTCGACTCTAAAGTCTAATGAACAAAGAAACTAGAAAAACCAGTCAGAGTTGGAGTTTAAATCCTTGTATGTCACCACATGATTATTTTATCATATCAGACATTTGTGTGAATGCGTCATTATTAGCTAAGAATTACTCGAAGCGTTCCGGAGAATGGGAAACGATGAATGACACTCGAAAGACCTTATGGCTTAAAAAGCTGCAAGCTGCACATGGACATTGGTTTCCTACAGTATGCAAACTTCTCGCTTTACAAACAAATAAGTTCTGCCCACTGTGTGTGCAAGTCTGTGTTATTAAATTAAGTGTGTGCTTTTCCTGTATTTCCGGAGAGCATCTGTGTCACAGCACACATTATGATTTAAACTTCGGTAGTAATCAGCAACGAATATTCGGCGCGGGGGAGGGGGGGGTGGGTTGTAATCCACAGCGAATATTCGGTACGCATGTATTTCGGTGTATTCAAGGCATTCATTTTGTTGTTCTACAGTATTGTTGTTTTATAGTTATTTGTTAATGTAAATAACCCAATTTGTGTTCTTTGAAATTGAATGGGATCTTGCATTGTGTTTGTTACTTCCGTTGCAGTTGTATATGTGCCTAAAAAAAAGAACAAATACGATTATCCGAATAACTAAATTGAAAACCGAATAGTAGGCCAATGACCGAATATTCGGGTACAGCCTTAATGCAAAGTCGCTAATAAATCAACTGCCAGCACCCTGTCTTCACTGCGTTGTTAGAGTGATGTATACAGACCTCAGTGTCCTGAAAGCAGTGCTCAGTGTGTCTTTGCTCAAACCTGCAATAAATAAGGACATGGCCTCTTTGCAGGTGTCATGTTTGCGGGTTAGGGTTACGGTAAAGTGGGAAAAAGTAATCAATCGGCTGAATGACACAAAGAGCCTACATATAACTAAGGGAGGGGGCATCACACTGGTTTTTAGGCATTGTTAATGGGAACAAAAATATTTAAGCTTTAAGGAATTAAAAAATGAATATTAGCCAATTAACTTAATGTATCAATATTAATAGTCTTTCTGCAGAAAGTTGCCTTTTCATTAAAGACCAGAAAAGAGTTAAAAATATATACTTTATACTTTCCATTCACTGGATTTCTTTTATTGGTTTTGTTTTATCATTTTCACAAAACAAAGGTACCAACACCCGTCTTAAAAAGGTGTTTAATTAGAGTTTGCCTTGCCCTGTCTTTTAACACCTGTTCAAAACTTTGGATTCCCACACTGGATTGTGCCAACTTTCAAAAACATTTATTTATCCGAAACTCTTGAGTCACCCTGAACTAATATAATAACTTGATCTCCATGTTCACTAAAGAAAGGAAATGTATCCGGCAGTTGCGATTGATGGTTCCTCGTCACGACATGCGGCGTGTTCTGCTGCGTTAGCTCAGCGCGACATTGGCCCTTCTCTACATCTTCATTGGAAACAAAGGATTCAAGCACAAAAACGTGGCATGTGTACAGCCACTAGACCCGTTCATGGTTTTGTCTTAGTGTTTTATAATATTATAAACATCCAAATAACACGTTTGATTACCGGAATAGGGTAGAAATCTGCGCCATGCTTGCTCTCCTCTTCAAGTTTTCCTCCCTCACTGCTGCTGTCCATGGACTTAGAAGTGGTGTTCTGTCCCACACCCATCCTTGTGTCCTTCTCCTCCTCTGTCGGTCTTTTGTCTCGCTCCGGTGTGAATGCAGTAGATGAATCGTTCAGTCCGATTACATCGCAGAGGACTGCCTCATCTGCTTGGAAATGGAAAGACATACAAACAGAGAGATTAATATCTCGATGTATTTCTTTATGGGCTCTAATATCCTAATCCTGAGAGGCTGCCAGGCCGCACTTCTTGCTGATTAGAAACTTATGTCAGCTCTCTTGTTGTTTTTGTCCCGTCTATTTTGGATGACAAAAGTATGTTAACGGTAACAATTTACCATATATGAAGGAAAGAGAGAACTCAATATGCCGCATCAAATAGTGAAGCATGAACACATGTTTGATGGAAAGGATGAACAGAGTGATTATAGATGAAGATGATTGAAAGGCAAGAGAGATGATGTCAGTTTGTCTTAAAGTGGTAGAGAGGTATTTTCTACTTTCTGGTGGTAGAACCTGTCGGTTTGGTGGTTGCTTGTCGGTGGGTAGATTATAAAAAAAAAAGTTTAAGCTCTCATAACTTGACTACTGTGGTTAATTAATAAATGTAGAATTTAAACATGTTATCAAATAGTTTGATAATTGAGTAATCATGTACGTTTAACCAAAATTGCCAAAAGTTGTTTTAGTTCTAGCTTCTCAATTGTGAAGATTAATGGATTTGCTTTATCTAATGTCATACACATATTAATAATAGTCTTAGTTTTTGTATTAACTGACATTTTACAGACTTTTATTTGCAGAATGATCAAATAATGAATCTGCAGAATAATTACTCCTAAAAGTAATTGTTAGTTGCCGCTCTACAACAATCCTTAAATAATTAAAAAAAAGATGATCATTTGTTCTCTTTCAAATAAAAGTGTCAAGGTTTTTGTTTTAATCAATGTCCCCAACAGGTTTGAGAACGGAGGAGAAAGCAAATTCACAGAGAGGTGAAATAATGCAAGGAGTTGGAAAAGAGTGAACCATGGACGGATGTTTGGTGGAGAGGAGTACGTTTGTCCTAGAAGGGATGGAGCACTATAGGCTAATTCCTCATGGTGTGTGTTTTGTGTAAGACAAACCGTAAGTTATGTAGCATTATCCGACACCTGAGCTTTGGCTGACAATCCCTTTGTAACAGTCAGTGCCTCTTGTTCAATCTATCACTAACTGTCAGTTACCAAACGTATTAGAACCAGAAGTATGAGAAAGTTGGAATAAATATTTTGCCACACACTGGATTAAGTGAGCATTGCTGATATAAAGTGACGCACACAAAGACACAAGAACATCAGGTTCTATTGAGAAGAGGTGTTGAAACCGTAAAGATTCTAAAGGATCACTGAGGCCTTCAGATGTTGACCTTGGCCTTTACGTAAATATCCTTTGACAGGCGACCTATGGATCCGGTTTCCTTCATACCCCTGGGCACCAAAGCAAAGCGAGTTTATTACATGAAAGGTAATATCATATCTATCATATTAAGAAATTAAGCAAACGCTTCACAAAACACAAACTAAGTAACCATGTGCTTGTTTGTTAGATCATCATTTCCTCATTTACCATTATACGCCTGCTTAGATGGTAGAGAGGATTATGACATCCATTGCTTTTCATACTCTGATCATTTGTGCTTAACATACTTTTAAAAGTTTTAAAAGAGTGCTTGTGTCTACAACCAATTACGTCTTTTAGATATAGTGGCCAAAATAAGACCCAAATTACCAAATCTACTGTAAAAAAAATAAAAGAATAAAAATGAAACCGCAAGAGTAACTGTTACTTTTAGTTTAACTTAATTATTTACTATCTGGCAAGATGTAAACATTTCAAGAAAACATTTAGCCCGAGACCGTTGACTCCGTTAATTAATTATTGATCGTTCATGGTAAAAGAAAAGGCCCATAAAGACTTGAAGATGAATTGACACAACATAATGTAAGAGGCAATGATACCTAGCCTTATATTTATCTTTTCCAAAAGTAATTTAATTTGTTTTAATTGTAAAATGTTGGGATAGGTGTAATACCTAGCTGACACATCCCATCACTCCTGTCAAGCTGGGCGGCTGGGAGCATCTGTGTGGAAGGGGCAAGAGATAGGGGGAAGGAGGAGGTAGAAGAAAGAGAAGAAGAAAGAAAAGAGAAGAAGAGAAGGGGGAGGAGGCAAAGGAAGGAGGAGGAGGAGGCGAGACATAAGTTAATTTGACAGACAGCATTTAATCACAAGCAAAAGTTAGTGTGTATCGTATGACTGATGTGTTCATTAAAACTCAGATTCTTAGGTGAAATATGGCTTTAGGGAGACGGTAAGAGTTCCAATTAGGTCTTCCACATACAGTTTGAAGGTCGCGTGTACTTTTAGAAAGGACAGAAAGAAAACCATGAAGCCAGGCAAGCCTAGGCAAACTGCCAAGTCATGATGGACTCGCTAATATAGGCCTTTAATTTATCTTCACACTTAAAAAGACATGCCATTTAAGAGGTTCTGTTTAATTTAAAGAAGAACTGTTGATCAAATACTTACTTAGAGTTATGTATACATATTCCTGTGTTTTCATATTATAAAACAGACACAAAGGAATGTGCAAAGGGGCTCATTCATAAAAGATCATTTTGCTTTTTAAGAATGCGACTTTTGTTTCTTGTGAATTTGGCACTTATACTTAAAGAAAATAATTAAATTAAGACACACGCTAGGCAAGAAAAATGAGCAGTCACATGATCTTTTAAGATTTTAAACCGTGATGAAAAAGATCTGAGGGTGACCATGCAATTCACTATTCATGTTTTAAAACATTTAAAAGATTTTAAAGTCCTGTCTCCAGTATCAAAATGATAACATTTACAGGTATACTGCAAACTGCACAGCAGAAAGGCAGAACTGAGTACGCATTTATATGTTATCACAATAACTATAATTCTCGCTATATTCAACCTTTTGTCCACTTATGGTGCAGCCCGGCTAGCATAATATTGTATTTGATAGAAATGATGGCCCAATCTTAAACAAAGGAGACTAATCCTTGGTCAATGTCATGGTTAGAAAATCAACCCAAAGTTAGCCTGTCAGATCATTTCTGCATACTGCACAGGATTGAAATCACACACCGAGTGCTGCCTCGCCTCAGGCTCTCTCAGTACTGAGTCAGTTGTGAGATGTGGAGTGTGACAAAGTATCCCAGCAACCTCTGTGTGATAAAAACTCAGATGAGGCATATGCTAACACCAGCAAGACATGCTACTTTAGCATGACCGTTCCCTTTATACATCAATGAGCATGACATTGTCTCAAAAGCCCTTTTCCGCTTGTTGTCCAAGACACTAAACACACACATTCACACGAGGGAGAAAACAAGAAACACAGGGAACTGTTGTGAGAGAAGAGAGAACTGAAAGCGAACCAATGTAACGGAGGGGAATTCTGCAGTTTCATAAACAATAAATAACTTTTCACAATATGTTAAAGACAACATTTAAAAAGGAAAAAGGCAAGAAGTGTGTGTGTGTCTGTGTGTGTGTGTGTGTGTGTGTGTGTGTGTGTGTGTGTGTGTGTGTGTGTGTGTGTGTGTGTGTGTGTGTGTGTGTGTGTTACCTGAAGGTAAACACTGCGCTCCTCCAGGCTTCACGAGTTGTGTGTTTGCACTTATAGCTTTACAGATTTTGCAAAGATGCTCCATTTCCTGGAACACATCGAAGTCTGGATCCAATATGATGCTGCCCTTTGAAGAGATATAAACACCACGTCAGCCACATGAGACTATTCATACATCTAGCTCTGATTTATTTCTGTTGATTATTAAGATGCACAAGTGTTAGCCTCACCATATCTCCGATCACGTGGTTGTCCCTGTGCTCGGTCCGGTTGACTCCCAGGATGCCGAACACAACGAACACCATGGCCCCGGTGTCCACCAGAGGACGCACCGCCGGGCGGCCACATGCCCCCCCACTGCAAGGGTTGAAACCAAACGTTTTGGATGACTTCATCTTGGCAGCAGACGAGGGACCTTTGAAAATAGAACCAGAGGGAAAATCTCTCAACAGGCATCTAGTTATACAGTGTAAAAATATCTCTGTAGCTGCAATTCTGTGGGAAAATCCTCCCGTGGGTTGAGAAAGTGCCACTTTAAGAAGCAATGTTTGAAAGAAGATGTGTATATCACTCTATTATTAAGACTCAGAGTGAGGGAAAAAAAGACATTTCAGCAGTGTGACACATGCTCTAAGAAGATAGCTTTCTTGGTGGACTGATGATGCTTTCTGAGACTTACTTGCTTGCTCACTGCTGGGAAAAGGAAGATAAAAGGATCCCTGTGTGGGTCCATCAGGCCCAAAACTGATGCCACAGCCGGGCGGGTTGACACACACTCGGCTGGGATGAGGTCTCAGGTGGCGCTGCGCAAAGTACAATCTCCTGAGATAGGAAAAGCAGAGCTGAAAATATACCTCAACAGCACAACAATGTACAGATACATTTTTCTGCAGAGCAATGTAAACTTCGGCAGACAACACATCTATTTAAAGGGTCCAACATTTAGCTCAGTTGGTAGGTGAAGTGAGGCTTGGTCCCCATGCAGAGCACCCAGGTTTGAATCCAGCCTGGGACCATTTGCTGCGTGTCATCCCCTCTGACTCCCACTCTCAATACGTTCACTTAGATGACATGTGTCAAACTCAAGGCCCGGGGGCCAAATCAGGCCCTTGGTGGATTTAATTTCGGCCCGTAGGATAATTTCTAATTACTATTAGATCTGGCCCGCCGGTATATTGCACGCACACCTTCACTCAATCCTGAGGGTTTCCTCAGCTCAGAGCCTGAGCCCAAACATTGATGAACTTGCACCCAAGATGAGATGCCAAGTATCTGAACTAGCATCACAGAGCAGCACACTGAGTTTAATGGATGTTTCCTTCTGCACTTTATTTCTTGCGACAACAGGGCATGTTTGGTTTTTCTTTGAGGGAAATAGTTTTTTTGAAGCTGTTGTTGGCCTGTGGAAAAATGTAATCATAAGAAATGACTCCGGAAAAGCTGCAGATAGAGCCATAAGAAACGAATGCAACTGATTATTTAATGTTTAATGTTGTTTTTATAGGCAATAATTTAAGCTTTGTTAGTTCCAGGTTTAATATGTGCAATAAGTTCATTTCAATACGTTTTGCAATAAACATTGAACCAGTCCGGCCCTCGACTAGTACCCATTTTTTTTATTTTGACCCACTGTGTATTTGAGTTTGACACCCCTGCTTTAGAGTAATGTGAAAGTTGTCAGAATTTATGGAATTTCTACAATCTCACAAAAAAGTGTTGAATTCCCACACACTGTCAGCACATAGTCCATTGAAAAGGACTAAGTTCTGACAGTGAAGAAAATGCTGATAACATGGCCACGATACATTTATTATGATTTCTTCATGTTGCTGACTTTGGCGGATCAAAGATGTTAAGTTTACAATGACGTAAAATACAAGTAGCACAAAATCATCACACTTGAACAGCAGGAACGAAGAGGATAAATGTTTCCATTATTAGAATAATGGCCAATTCAAGCTACAGCTAAAAGATGTTTAGCCACTGCCACTGACTGAACAAGCAAAGAAGAACAATTGTAAACTTCTGAGTCAACACATTAACAACTGACAAAATCATCCCTTAAGTGCAACTATCATCAAAGCCGACTGAACCAGGTGTGATGGAAAGTTACTACTGACGACAGGAAATAACAGAAGAACGCTAATGCTTATCATTGTTAGCTGTGAATAATACGCTGGAATGTTTCACGGCGAACAATACAGCCGTGTGGTGTCTGCTGAAAGATTCCAACTGAGGAAAGCTGGGCCAGTTTCCCTCCTGTTAAGTTTGGTAAGCAGATTAACAAATCCTATAAATCAAAAATTGTTTCACAACTGTTGCGAAACAATTTGAACATATAATATTTTAGTACCTTTACCTTGGCTAAAATCAGGCTAAAATGTGTGTACAGTGTGTGTGTGTAGGAGGGGGGTAAAGGGTGGATTATAAAAAGCAAGCAAGGGCATGTTTACATTGGTCAACATACCGTCAGTGCAGTGGAGGTGAATGGAGATAAGAGTGTGTCTCTTAAACAGTTACAGAGTTAGCAGGTCAACAAAATACATGTTTCAATCGAGGGGCGTGAAGCCATGTTCTACCAGCGCAGTATTTTTTAAAATAAAAACATCTTAATTTTATTATCACATCTTAAAATACCCTTTACAATTACATGAACCCAAGTGGAAGTCTTCATACTGTATTTATTGTTAATACAATTCTCAACAACAAGAAACAGCATTTGAAGTTTTCAGAGAGAAGTGTCTTGAAAAGCTATTTAAAATAATGTTTAAATGATTTTCTGGCGATAAACTATTTTTTACATTTTTAATGATTAATGATCCATTCAGAAGTTGAACGCTTTGCCCTAAATGTTCCCACACACCGGAGGCCTTGGTTTCAAGGTCAGTTTTGCATTTCAAAGGTTAAAGCCTTGTTTGTTTAAGTAGTTTACTTTTCATGCATTACTCTTCATGTATTTCACTTGTCTTTGTGTTCCCAACCCTTTGGATGTGATTTATTGTGTTGTGCTTCTATATCAAACACATAAGCGTCATTACATAAGGATTACTAAATGGAAATAAACCACTTTCAAAAAACAACAGTAGAGCAAATTGTAAACTCGCACTGCTTTGAGAATAAATATGTTTTGTCATCAGAAAAAAAAAGGAAGGAAGTTCACAAAGAAACTCAATGTCATTTGGCAGATTGTGTGAAACTAGACAAAGCACATAAAGAAATGTGTGTTTGTGTGTCTGAAACAGAAGTTTCATGGAGTCAATAGGCCCATATTGAATGAGGAATGTACATTTATATGACAGAATAAAACCCCTTTGATGGTATGATGAAAATCATAAACTAGTAAGACGAGGGTTAAGCTTAATTTAAGAATATTATTATACAATAAAAGTGACAGCTGTCAGTGAAAATAATGAACGACCAAAGCAAGCACTTTTTTCACAACTTACCGGAATGACGGCATAGTTTATAATTTACCTCCCTGAGTCATGCAAAAAGTAGCCTGGTTTTTTGTAACTCGAGTAAGTAATCTGAAACATGTCCTAGTTAGGGCGAGCCAGGTACACTGACTGCTTCAGTCTTTGGTTACATACACCTTCAATTCTCACATATTCTTTCTCTTCACTTGGCCTTGCAGTAAGGCTTAAACTAGAAGAACAAACTAGCATCAACAACATCTTTAAAATACTTTAATATGCTTTTCAACAGTTGGACATTATCTGCATCCAAACCTCATTGGCAGAGATGTGTATGATTCACGTAAGTCCAACTTCTAATAAGCTGTTACATCTGAAGTATGTATTCAAGTTCTTCATACATTTTTGTCATGAATTCAGTATTTTTTAGTCCCACTTGAAAAGAAATCTTGGAAATATAATGGTTTAAAAGGATTAAAAACCTAAAAATACAAACTTGCAAAGTAACAGCTGAAAGTGGGTAGTGGGGATCTTCAGTATTGTTATATTGAAAGGAGACCATTGTTGTCAAAACCTGTTATTTAAATGTACTTATTTAAAAAGGATTCCATCCGTCATGTCTGCCTGTAAGACAAAGGTGGACGTTTGACAAAAAGCCTGATGGAGGCAGTAACAGAAGGAACGCTGGCAAATACAGTGGCAGGGGGCAGTACTTTGAAAACTGTACAGAAAGCGCCACTAGAGATGTTATTCTGACTAATGAGTTTTTATTATAGTACATGAAAATGAGTCGTCTTCTAGATAACACGTACAATTAGACCTATGCTGCTGCCTTTTTTTTAATAATTTGGGACAATGTAAAGCCCCAGTTTTCCTGCTTTCCCTGGTTCTTAGCAGTTTAACAGCAGGTGGACTCCCAAGCTGTGAGGTACAAACACATTCTTTAGTTTAAGAAACCAAAGCAGCGGGGAAGACAGTTACATCTAGATCAGTGGAATAGAGATTCAGCCTTTAAATGCATTTCCATCCCCCTCAAAAACACCTACACCCACACAGCATGCTGTCAGCGTCACGTGTGAATAGCGGTTAAAGGTTAGATTAAAACACTAAAGTTTCCTTTTTTCTTAGACAGAAACAAATAAGATAAGATGGACCTTTAAATGCATGTAATGTAAGGTTTCTTATATCCACCACCCAGCCTCAGGACTTTTTCCATCAACTCCAGGGGGGATATTTAAGAGTAAAAGGCATCCATTACTGCTTTAAGTTGATGAAATCTTTTAAGCCTACCTTATCCGACCCAGACTCCTGCTGTTGCTCCCAGTGGGAAACCAGTTTCATGGGCTCGTACAGTAACTGTGGAGACGGATGACCTTCCTTCAGCACCACAACTTCATAATGATGTGGAGGATTTACTAAGTGTGAGGTTAGCTAAGAGCAGTTTAAAAAACACTCGGTTTAGCAGTTCAGAGATGTTTAACAGACTGTGGTACTACAGATGTAAAGCTGCATTTTTTTACAGGCTTTAGCGTGGCTCGCCATGGCTCGGTTCACCTTTGCTCGGTTCGGCTCACTTTAAGCTGTGTTTCCATTACAGTTAGTAACGAAGGTAGTAACGATGGTAGTAACTATAGTAACGACGCAGTGTCAAACCACTTCCATGTTTTCCTACTGGAACCACTCCGGCTGTTGTGGTCCTTGACGGCTCTATAATCACTCTTCAGTTTTTGTAGTTTCTCTCTACACTGCTGGAAAGTCCTTGTGAAGACGTGTGCGGCCAACAGTGTAGAGACCTCTTGGTAAACTTTCTCGTTTCGCGTTACACCGTCGAGCTCCCGCTGTATTTTTTCATCTGCAACGAGATGGAGGAACGTCTGTACCTCGTCCAACGACCACGGCGTGCTTTCTTTGCTGCCATTTCTTTATGGATTTGTTGAAATAAAAAATACTTTGTTGAAAATAGAAATACTTGCTGACGGTAGCTCGTCTGTTTTAAAAAAAAAAATGGTGCTTATGCGACGCTTGGGGACTGTCTCGCGCAATAATTGTGACGATTCTCTGACAAATCAGCGGTCGGCAGTGTTGTACGTCACTAGCTAAGCATATTTTCAGCTCGCTTTGAACCTCGACTGAGGTGGTTCTAAAAAAGTACCAGTCACCCGGAACTATCCCTAGTGGAAAAGCGAAAAAGAGCAAGCCGAGCCGCGCTAAAACCCTGTAGTGTAAATGCGGCTTAAGATACTTCACGTGTGTAGTGGAGATCTGCCACTTCAGATCATGCTGATTTTCTCATACAAGACACTGCAGGGGTTGCAATCAACAATTATTTTAATTACTCAATATTTTCATTAATATGATAAGGTTCTTGTGACAAGTAGTGGTATAACAGGTAATATAACAAACAAACCCATAAGGCTGAGAGAGATAAGGAGACATGTGCGACCCTGGGAGAGGCTCCTCACATGCAGACCTGATACCAGAAGTCAATGGTAGAGGCCCAGAACCAGACTTTTGGTCGCACTCAAAGTTCACATTGATCCACATGTACACAGTCAGAATACACTGAAGGTGACCAGCAAGGACTAAATGCAGGCTATTATAATGTTTACACTCTTAGCTGTTGTGACCATCACACAGACGAATGCCCTGCAGTTCATTCATTTGCTGAGTGTACAAGGGCAAACAATTCATGTGAGCTAAATGTGAAAATGTTCTGCCTTTCTGTTTTATAAATATGTAAATGTTTTGTCTTTGGGTTGTAGATAATGATTACAAAATGGGGAAGTGGTCATTGGCATTTTCCACAATTTACTTACATTTTTTAGTTCAACAAAACAACTACTTTGTGTTGATGTAGAAATGAACCAGTACACAGTTGGTAAATCAATCCATGATAAATGCTCTTTAGTCTGTTGCTACTTGTCAATCCATCATCTGTCATGCAGCTGATTAAATGTTTATTATTACACAAACAATGTGGGTCATTGCTCAGCTGCAGTACTTTCAAATCCAAACTGATTCCCTGAAAGGATATACTTAAAATCATTTAACTGACTAAAAGTGAGTCACAAAATCTGGGTTGTGGCAATGTGGCTGTTTAGATTTGTTTTAAATAGAGAAAGATGGACGTCATTTCTAGATCCTGGCATTTATTCAACTACACTGATAATAAGCCAAAAAAGGTCGAGAGGCCAGATCCCTCATTAAACACTATTCACAAACAACGTAAATATGTCTATATGACCGTTGAACATTATTATCTTCATCTTAATTCAACTGCTTGAAATTCATTACATTGATCTATTTCATCTTTCTAGCAGTATATTTATTTTATTTGGATTTTACCAAATCGATTTCCCTTTATTGAGCTGCTTTGTTTTGTTTGTATTAAAAGCAAAAAGATGAGCATATTTCAGGACAACTCAAATACTAGCATCTGCACCAAATATTGATTACTATTGATCTCCAATAAATCAATAAGTGACCCCACTGGTCTCTTTCTACAAAACACCCTCCCTCACATTCAGTAAATCTTTAAAATACAAAGAAAAATCTATTGAATTCGCATGTATTTACTAACTCACTAAACAAGGGCAGATGTGGCCCAGCAAAACTAGGCACCCATGTTTTGTTTTTTTTAAACAGTGAACTGCACATAGACAGTTATTTAATGCAACTATAGCAGCAGCCACACTGACAAAAAGGACATTCCTGTGTTTGGGGGTAGATTAAGGGCTATTGTGAATTTGTCATGGGTCACATCCTCAACAGAGAACGGATATCCCTGAAAACATGACCTAAAGTAGCAGCTAGAAAACATCTCTGCCACCGAGGAAAAAATATTGTCCTCTGCATTATTATGTTTAAATGATTGATGTAGCCTAACTGTTTATTAATGAAGATTATGTTTAATGCTTCCAATGTTAAAACTAATGTGCTAAATAGTACTTAGGGTGTGTGCATGAGCGGGAGAAAGTGAGAGAACGTTTAATGGGGATTCTACTGTTGATGTTACTCATGGTGGGGAAACATAGGCCCAATCCCAAATCACCCCCTCGACCCTACCCCTCCGTGACAGAGTGAACTCCGTCTGTAGCCACACTCGCAGCTGAATGAAGTTCCCTCCATTAAGGGTTAAGGGTATAAATACAGCGGCAAGCTTTGGGACAAACTCCCCTCTCTCCGGCAGAAACAGGAAATGCCGTAACTGTATGTAACAACGGTTTCAAATCAGCATCTCTTTGACAAAAAATGTAAATTAATAACTCAAATAAAACTCCAAACTTCTTTAATTGTGTTACTCTTTTAGGTTTTAAACCTGATGTTTATACACTTCTTAGTTTTTGCAACAGTCTGTAAATATACACACATTTACCTTTTTCTAGACTAAACACAGGTATGATCCTAAGTTAAAAACATATGAGGTTATCATGAGGTTGTTAAAATCGTAATGTATCAGTGGATGTTTGCTGGAACTACTTGTAAACAGCGTGTTTCCTGACGGGCACACACAGCGTGACTCCGGTCAAGTAGAGACAGGTCTCAAGTCAGCACCGCTGCAGACTCGCTGTTTGAGGGCTTGATAGCCCACTCCCCCTCCACACCGCTCCACACTCGTTGGTTTGGAACAGCACTTAATATGGCGGACCCTCCGCGAAAACAGAGGGGGAGTGTGTAGTAGGGCTGAACGATTAATCGATTTAAATTGCAAAGCCTGCAATTTTTTTTTAGATTTTCTTTTTTTAATATATATATATATTTTTTTTTTACATTTGTTTATCTTTTTTTTTTCTTGTGTGTCAGTCAGAAGTGCTGTGCTCCACATGTACCAGCCATTGTTAACCAATCAGAAATGGCCCATGATAGAAGGTGATAGACAGATTGATCCAATCACCTGCCAAGTATTTTTGAAATACTTTTCCAAATGGCTTCCAATGGAGCTTTCCTAGATGGTTTGGTGAAACAAACCATCTGAGTCAGGTTAGTAATGCTCCATCACATGTTTCTATTACAGGGTGAATCTTAAACTGAAGCTTGACTTTAAAGCAACCCAACGGAAGTTTCATGTAAGTTCAGTGCATGACATTAAGGATTTTGGGATCTATCTAAGCTAATTTACAGATGGCCCTGAGCCAAATAGAGATTGCCCTGAAAAATGTGCGCGAACGAAATGGCACGAAGGGTTTGGGGGAAAATGTAGATGTTTGCAGGTCTTAGATGCTGTCTGGTACATTCTCTAGACTGAATTATAAGATGAACCACCACAATATTATATTGTACAATTTCAATTTTATTCTTAAATTTCACTTGTTTGTTTGTTCTTGTTTGTGTTTGCTCTCTTGCATGCCCTGCATAGCTATAAGAAATACTTAAGTTGTTGGTCAAGACACTTTCCAGTTCCCAGATGTAAAAAAGTAGAAAACATTACATTCAGTTGTAACTGCCAAAACAAACATTATTTACACTATTATGGCCCCGGTTAAAAATGTTTGTAATGTTATCTACTGTAAGTTGGTCGAATTAATGCTTCCTCATCCGGAAGCTGACCGAGCAGACCCGAGCAGCAGTCGAGAGGAGCCGAGCGCATCCGCGAAGCACACAAAATGGTGACGTCAGAGGTTCCCTTTAGCCGGCAAATCTAAATCTCTTCGGTCAAAATAATTTCCCTTTAGCACAATACCGCTTCAGTTGTGCCACTTATGTGACAGACAAGAAGAGTATGTGACAAGAATAGTCAATTCTAATGTCTAACACTTAATGTGGAGAAAGAGATGCGCTGTATGGGTTGATTGTGCGTTGATCTGTTGGTAATGCCTCGGGGTTCCGGTGGGCATGTAAACAAATGCATAATGCTGCGCTATACTTTGTGGCCTCACCCAGTTGCATAGCGACACTTATTGTTTAGGTGTCTTTTAATAAGCAGGTAGTCATATCATTAGCTAGAACTAGCTAGATCTGATCGATATGGACATAAACGCGAGTGAAGTCTAATCTGACGGGAGAGAGAGATCAGCTGCTGCTGACGAGTCGACATGCAGCTCCGCATGATCACATGCAGCAGTGAGCGGACAAAACACACACTTCAGGTTAGAATATCACACGTAGCTATTTTAATTACCTCTCAAACTACCTAAACTAGTTATAGATATGTTTAGTTTTACTGTCGGGTCACTCATTACTGGATCCGCGAGATGCATGATACTGGTATAATAGATTGCCCGATCGGGCAACCAGCAGGTGAGGCTTCATTGCCCGAGCTAAATACTAGATGGCCCCGGGCCATCGGGCAGTCCTTAATGTCGAGCCCTGAAGTTTAGTTCTTTCACTCGTAGCTCGGGCTGCGGGGGTGCTAGAGACGGGAGCACGTTGATGCGACCTTCCTAGCCGGAGATATGGACGCATTTTACAATAAAGTTCCGTTGGGTCGCTTAAAAACAAATATCTCAAATCGCAATCGCAATATTTGTCAGAAAAATCGAAAATACATTTTTTCCCAAAATCGTGCAGCCCTAGGGTGTAGGGGGTGATTTGGGATTGGGCCATAGTGTGCTTTGGGCATTTAATGTCCTTTTAAGTTAATGTCTTCCATCACAGCACAAATTGACAATTACAAAAGGCTCAGTGTGTAGACGCCAACAGTGGAAGTCTCTTTATTCTGCAGCAAAATGCATATACCAATATCCGCAAAGAAAATATACCGATGCGCAAAGGAAAAAAAGTAAATATTATTTCAGGGCAGACCATGTCAAAAAATAACCAATAACCTCACACACCTTTACCCGAAACAGTGGGAAGAACCAGCATGACCACGTACTACAGTGTAATCTTAGTCACATGCTGGCAGCAGCAGAAAGAGCCAAGAATCCAGTATGGTGATCCAATTCACCTCACTGTGCCTGTTCCTTGGCCGACATCCTGTGAGGTGATCGTCTGTATCCATTTGGCCTACTGAGAGTCAGAGAGAGCTACTCTGAACGGCTGCAAAGCTTGTTTTTAAATATATTGACACACTTGCTAGCACATTTTTTTTACACGTCATTTCAACAAGAACCCTTAAATTTGCTTTGCTGTACAAGCTAAACTCAACTGCTGATTAACTTCTTCCTTTGTGTTAGTGCACCTTTCCAGTAAAAGTAGAATTACGCATTCATCAGCCTGTTTACAGATTGATTTACAGTAAAGGCAGCGACTCAAGGCCCACAGCTCAGTAGCTCTACCTTCATGATGACCCTGTACATTATGTGTTGGCTGATATAGAAAATAAAAGGTTGCAGAACCATTAAGGGAAAGATGGGTGGCACACCTTAAACCCCAATGCAAACAGTATTTAATTTAACTATTTCAATAACAAGAACAATACAAAATATACAATTAAGTTATAAATGTATTGGTGAAATACATCTTTGAAAATGTAGTGTTTTGTTGTAGCTTCTTTAAAAATGATATGTCACTTCTATCAAAAATCTGACAATTGCTTCATTGTTTTTTCAGGCAAGAATGATCAACCTTCATAGGTTATAGCTTTCCAACTGTTGCGATTTGCTGGAACATCATAAAACAGATTTATTTTGTAAAAGACACTGCCACTGGGTCTATGTAGTTATAATGCCATTTTCATCAATAAATCTAGAAACTAAATATCGGATTAGCAGTGGAAAATAGTGAGGTGCAATCCTAAACACTGCCAGATACGAATATGATTTTCAACAAATGTACTGGTACACTACCATCTCTTAATACATAGTCTTCATCTGTTAGTTCTTTCTGTCTAATAGCCGTCTTTTGGTTTGGGGAACCAACAAACCATATAATTTCAAGCGATTTTCTTCTTCCTCTTGAGCAACCTTAGGACTCCAACCGACTCATCCAACCCACGCTACTGAACCTGTAGTTAGGACTCCTAAAGAAGATGCACGCCAGCACTTTCAAACAACAAAAGAGTATCAAAGCACCTGCTCCAAACAGCTGGTGACGTTGCTTTCTGTTTTGGATGTTCAACCATCACACTGGCTTACAAAAAACAATCACAACAGGTCTGAATGTACTTAATAGCTGGTAAAATAACTAGTGGTCATACATGGCTTATATCCACATTTGGCTGTAATGTCAACTTGTGTTCAAACCCTTACAACCATCAGCTGATCAGTCTGGCACCACTTAGAGTTATCAGCTGTGACTACAAGGCTTTACATATGATCATATGTATTGTTCTACATGACAACTGCACCTCTGAGGTCCGCCGGGTCAAAATCCTATATTTATCATACACATCGGACACAGTGAAGAGTCAATTACCAGGCATCATTTATTTGAATGCTTGTTTTGGAATTGTACTGTATTGTTAGCTACTTAAAAGTCCTTGTCTGCACACTCAACTAATAAAACGTATTATTGTTCTTTGATTAGCTCCAACAGTTATTAGGCGAGATAATAAAAAGTACTTTGTACTGAAACTGCTAAGCAACTCTGAGTCAGGAAATATATATATAATATATATATATATATATATATAGTTATATTATTTTATTTTGTCTTAATATTGAGTTTGAATGAAAAGCTCTTTCACAGTTGTTTAGATTTAAGGCTTAATGTTGTGCAGAATACTGGTATTACATATTGCTGGTTGACTTGGTTAAAATAAAGCAGATAGGGATTGGAAGACACTTTGGTCTTGCTTCACAGTAAAGATTACCAGTCATGAGTCCATTGTAAACAGCTGGCACAGGTGCAACAGAAACTATTTGCATTAGGGGTGCAATGGTAACCGTCACGGTTCGGATGTCAAGATTTGGCACATGCAGTCACACGACGAATACGCCTTTTTTTATGAGTGGGAAAAAAGTCTGTCACTCAGGGCAGTATCCATTACACTATATATAACCCAGGGGGCAGTATTGCGCCTAAAAGCTGTTTGCCAGCCGCCCTTAAACAACAAATGAAGAACAAGAAGAAAACACAACAAAACGAACAAAATACAAAAGGAAGAAAACTTAGTATGGCGATTTCAGATAACACACAGGAGCTAGAAGACCCACTTGCTTCTTTTAAATCAGCTGTGTGGGAACATTTCGGGTTCCCTGTGGACTACAACAACGATGGAGTGCTAGTGGTGGATCGGACATGCTAAAATCATATCAGCATCACCCAAATTTGCCAATCACCGGAGTCCGGCAAAAGACAACAGCAGTTCAACAGCTTATCCATGTTGTTTTTAAGAAGCAAATAAACATGAAAGCCGAGAGACCAAAATAAATAACGGCTATTGGCATATATATTTGAACGGCTATGCGCCCTTGAAACACTTTATTATTTATTTTGTAATATTTTAAAAGACATTCTTTTTAGTTTTACAGCTTATTGAACCTTTTTGTTTGACATCAGCCATTATAGATAATAATAATAATAATAATAATAATAATAATAATAATAATAATGGGCATCTGAGTGTGTGGTACTGTGGTTTGTTTTTAACTGTGTAATACAGTTCATTATTCTTAATGTTAGAGTTCCTTATTTTTAAACTGAAACTTGCACTACTGTTCAAAATAAAACAAAAAACAAACCTGGAGTTATGCATTTGGGACTTTTTTTTGCTTTTTCTTGTTGTACCGAACCCGTACCAAACCGTGACCCCCAAACCGAGGTACGTACTGAACCGTGAATTCTGTGAACCGTTACACACCTAATTTGCATGCAAGAAAATAGAGGTTTTGCCGCAAATAACAATCAAAACCTTTCAACTGCATTGAAAAAGAAACCTACTAAATCTTGATCAAAGGTACAATTTGAAAATTAATCAATAGAGGCGACCATCTGTTGATAGGGTCAGAGCTCAACGCTAACTTTTAAAAGTGGTTGCCAGGCTGGCAACCAGGCATCAGCTTTTGGTTGCCAAAACTGAAAATACAGTTGCCATTTTTAGTCACCTTATATTTTAAATAATTAAGATACTATACAGTTATACATCAACTTAATAATGAAAATGTGACACAAAAGAATGTTCAAATGCTTTACAATAAGTAATTAACACAATTATTTGAAACTTAAGTGGTAGTAAACTTGTCCACCCTCAATTGCTGGTATACTAAATACCAGGAGTGCAGCTGTTGTCATGTTCTTCACAGATCCCTCAAACATGAATTGAGCAAGTCACTAGTTTCTTGGTCATCCGTTGTCTCCCTTTCAAATGTGGGTTTCTTGACCTTTGTGCTGATCCCCACCACAGATCCATTGGCCCTTCAGCATTGAAGTCTTGGATTGTGGTTCTGTCATTGGCCAATACATTTCTAATTTCTAAAACCATTCACAGTTAAGAATTAGATATTAATTATTAATGCTGCAAATTACCTTTAATATGTCTAACTATATTTAAAATGTGTTACCTTTGTATAGAAGTGATTATATTTGTATGCCAATATTTTCCTATTGTAAAGTTTCGTTTTTCACTTTTATTTTGGTAGTAATAAGATCGGGACTCTTATTTTGAAGGAACTTTTACCGGAAGTGAATGCACAACGAAGCAGAACGTACATATAATATTTCGCCTCCCAAGACTTTACACATTTCCTCTTTGCTTTTCGTTCGGGTTTATCTTGCGCTTTATCAGTTGAATCACTTTGAACATTCGTTTGAGATGTTGACGGGTTGGCCAAACTTTTTACCCCACAGTCAAACAACTTACTTTGCTTCGCTATTTTTTGTAAAACAAACACACAGCGCACCGCGCACGCGAGTAAACGTGCATTGCTTTCTGGCTCCGTAATCACACCAATGCACGTGCAACTTAAGTATCAGGTTCCGACTGGTCACAACAATAATTAAATATCACTCTTAATACAACACATAATTAACATTTATCTATTTTGGGTTGCACATTTAGCTGTTTGCTGTTCTTATTTCTTCATGTTCAAAAGTGGTTGCCACTGACGGCAACCAAAGGCCAAGAAGTGGTCATTTTTTCTGAATGGTTGCCAATGGCAACCTGGCAACCTTCGAGCCCTGTAGGGTATACAAATACTTTAAGCAGTCATCAACTCCAGGCCTTTTTCATACACTGAAGATATTTTCAGGTTTTCACATTGCTTTTATTGTCCCAGTAAAGAGAACATTTATTTTGATTTATGAATTAAAAAGTCACTTACAAGATTAGAAGGCTGTTAATTAATGAGTTTAACTGATAGAGTGAAAGATAACTGTTTGTGCAATGATGGTCATCACACCAGTATCAAAGCATGTCCCATTTTATAGCTGCCAGTGGGACAATTGCTCGACTGAGACCAAAACTCAAGATAAATGTTAGTGTAAAAAAACAACATTGTAATGGCTCCATTAAGTTAGAAAAAAAAGGTAATTGTGGGCTCTAAAGCTAGATTAATAGTTTAAGAAATAATATTATAATGGCCTTATTCAGGCCTGTAGTTTTTAATGACTGGGATCAAAATAAGCATTGGTGTCACAATTAAGTTTGTCGTTATAGAATATGTTTTAGTAGCTTACTGCCCATTTCAATATGTTTATTGTTCTCCAAGAAACTTTGGAAATGTTACAAAAGTACCGACAAGATATACAAAAGTTAAGAAGAAAACCTCACCATCCAGATAAGACAAAGGTTATTTAAAAGCCAAGCTAAAAAACAAAAGCTCTTAGCCGTTATAGAGAAGTTATTGTAAAACATAACTTCTTTAGATTTTACTTTATTGGAAAAGGAGTCAGGGCTGGTTACAGGTCTGTGTTGCAGGATTACAACATTCTCTGTTAACCGCTTTGGTTCTAACTCCTGGGGCAGCCAGTAAGCCAGCCCAGTATGATAAAATAGGTCAGAGGAGAGAGATTTATAGAGCAAGATCAAGTAGAAGATTATGAAATGAATTTCTGAGTGACTCGACATTTTCAAGTTTTCTTCAAGCCCCTGGCTGCAGTGTTCTTAATTACTTGGACTTGCCGATGAGTTGGTTGAAGCTGGACTGGAAAACAGCGTTGCCGTCTATATCCATCATCATGACATAATTACTTCTATACTTTTGCATTTCAACTTACCCTTCCAATAATAATGCGTTTGCCTATGACACAGACAGACACACGTTTCCAGGACGACCACATTATCAGGAGCCAATAAATCCTAATGTCCAAATAAGCACTGGCGTCCCAGTTTTCTTCTTCTGCTGGCTATGGTTGCCTTATGTACAATCTGCATTAGTTCATATATTTATCTTCAATTGTTACATTGTGCATAGTAATCACTGTCACTTCTTCACCCACCTGACATTTTCATTTTCTCGAATAATACATACTATACACAGTGACAGATATTTGTAGTAGTTCGGATTATTTTGGTGCGAGTTATTTTACTCTTTATTCAGGTGTACAGTATTCAATTTACATTCTGTTTTTAGCTCATCTTATTTTACATGTATACAGGTTACTTCTTAAGCATTTACCTGCACATTGGTCACTATTGTTATGGTTACGTCTTATATATTAATGCTGCATTGAATCTGGTTAATGTTCATTGCCATAACTACACTGTAGCTACTGTGCATATGACAATACAACCTTTGAATTTGAAGTGATGCACGATTATTCTTCCTATATATATATATATTAGGTCATAATACATATATAAAGACACAATAAAGCCCTCATGTCGATTTGTAAACCTTGAGACGGTTGGGCTACGCACTACAAAAAGATAAGCAATGTTTTGTTAAGGTATTTTGAAAATACTATTTTCTTTTCCACATTTTGTCGTTTTAGATAGGGTAAAGGTGACGACTGAGGAGTAATGAGGCCTTGTGTTTCACGGTCACACTCCGGCGTCAGCAGACAGACCGACACACGGTCACACAGCCCGTCGCTCCGGTAACGAACATCTCTCACCTTTACTCGTTATCTCCCGCCGGTGAGCATAGAGCCGGGGCTTTTACATGTGCGGCTTCCCAACACCTCCACATGTGTGATATCAGTGTATAATGGGATTAAAGATGGCACGTTTTGCCCTCACCTGCCTGATGAAAGAGAAGCCGGAGCCCACTTCCCTTCTCGGCTAACGTTACGTCCGTCGGCTCGTCCCAGTGGTGTGTGTTGTTGCACGGTGAGGAGGCGGAGGCTGCAGCTAGCTTGTAGCCGAAGGATAACCAACGCTGGGCGGACTGCGGTGAACAGATGAGACCGTCTTCTAGCCCGGTTCTTCCGAGACGGGCTTCTTCTTATCCTACACCAACCGGTTCCTTTAGACAGCTGCTGCTCACAGAGGGATTTTGCGTTTCATAAAGACACGGGGTTGACGTTCGTCCTCACGCATGCCCACATCCACTTGTGACGTAAAGCGCCTTCCTCTCGCCCCGCCTTGGAACTGAGACTCAGCCAATCAGAGGCGGCACAGCGGTGACGCAACCGCCCCTTCCTCATTGTGAGGATGGTCAGTGACAGCGCCTTCCTCGGCTTTTGTAATGTTGTTAACCTTTCTTGCATAAGCTTTTCTTTTTTTTTCTGTGCAGTTACTTAACCAGCAGGTTCACCCACCTCCTTAAACATTGAAATGGGCTCTTTATGCTTGTGCCATCCTCTGTGCTGCCTAGATGCTGATGTATTCCACCACACCGCCATCTGATGGCTGTGTGTTTGTAAATCCTTTTGCATTTCCACAGCATATTTGTATGATATACATAATACAAGGTTCGCGTGCACGCGTGCAAACACACACATATACACAGACACACACACACAGCAGCAGCAGCAGCCCGCCCTCTACTTGCTACAAACTTATTATGAAAAGGTTCAATACGCACATAACACATCATCTCGGCTCACGCAGCACGCTCACATGCATAGATTGCGCAATAAATTATTGCGCACCTTTGAGGTGAAGTGCAGGCATATTGTCATTCAAGAGAGAATACGATGCGTAGTTCTTTTGGAAAACGTGTTTTTATTTTTAGCCTATTTACCTCGTTTTTTATTTTATTTTTTATTTTACCTTTATTTAACCAGGATAGGTCTCATTGAGATTACAAATCTATTTGTCAAGAGAGTCCAGGCCCAAGAATGGTAACAGCACAGTTTCAGACAGTTTTACAGTTACAGACAATTAAAAAAACATACAATCACAACGCAGTCATACACCAAGTTTAGCCAAAGCATTTACAGACAGCGGTCTGCTTCAAGGTCAGTTAAAGTTGCTTTGAGTGTGTTTAATGAGACCAGCTCTCTGAGTTTCAACTCAGTTTGAAGCAGGTTCCAAGCTTGAGGGGCAGCGTAACTGAACGCCCTTTTTCCAAGTTCAGTACGGACCTTTGGTACAGTTAAAAGGAAAGCGAAGCCGATAAGATCCTGATCCGTTATTGTTAACGTAAATAATAGCCTACTCATTACATTGAGACATGCATTATTTGTGATTAAAATAATGTTTGTATGTAATGCGACCCCCACAGATGTATTATTTCACTGCTTTGAGTGCTTTCATGGGAGCTCAGACCCCTCCTGAGAGCTTAGCTCTCATTGGCTCCTACATAACTCGAGCCCTGATATAATACATTTGCCACAACGTTGGATAACAACGGTTATTAAACCAACAAGTAGAAACCAGAAACACATTTTCGGCGGGGTGAGGCTGTAGTAGGCTATATGTTCGTTCGAATTTCCTCGGGGAACATAACGCTTTTTTTGCATACCTTGTCTTGTATATTGTTCTGTAATTGTTTTAGCATTGTGTTGTTTTCACCTGATGTTCATTCTTTTATTGAGAATCGTGGGAAACATGTTTTTCCTCTGCACTGTATATAAAGGGATGATAACACAAAAGTATCTCTCATCTATTATCTTTTAGTGGTTCAAAAGAGAAGGTTATCCATTATTTGAGTGTTACAGGAGTTGACATTTTTTTAAAACATGGCATTTGGTATTAGAAATGTGCCATGAGGAATAAACACACGCGAGGGGTTGGGATTACTGAACTCAGAACCAAGAATGCTCCTGCTCGAGTACATTACAATGTAGGAAAATCTACTTTACAGCACAAATAACTTTGTATCATGGTAATGGATTATAGTGTTTTAATGAAATGCACATTTGGATTATAAAAAACATATCAACAACCTTAAAGGGCACAGGTTTATTATAGAAGCTGTAATACTAAATGTATTGGCCACTTGGTTTCTCAGAAGTAAAGGACAAGCCCAGTTATTAGTAACTCGCAAGACATAAACATAAAGGAAATAACTGAATACTGAATCATTTCCTTTGCAGGTTAACAGTGTTTATGAGGGCTCTGGGTTTAAGTTATAAAACTGATTATTATTAATAAGTCTATATAGTGAATTGTAATAAGTAACTGCAGTGAAATACGCATTCCCCGATAACCTGCCTAACATGATTATCTGCGGGCCGTGATCTTTTTAGCACAATGCGTATGGGAGGCGTGTGTCGCAGTGGAATAGTGCGTTGGTGTTCGGATCAGGGGAGCACAGGTTCAAACCCCACTGCATTCAGCATGTCGTTGTGTCCCTGGGCAAGACACTTCACCCCAGATTGCTCCTGAGGGAATTGTCCACAGTGTTGAGTATGTAAGTCGCTTTGGATAAAAGCGTCTAACAAGTATCATGTAATGTAAAATGTTCATATGTCACACAGTTAAGTCAACAATACAAAGACATTCAACACAAAAGGAGCTGCAGCAGTAAATTGTGTTTTTTCACAAGGGTATCACTTGAACTGTACACGTGCATGAATACTCACATGTCTCACTTGCTCGCAAGCTTTTTAAAATCTTTTCAGATTAAAACATTTTAATTGATATATTGCTGAATTGATATATTGCTGACTTATCAACAACTCCGGTCCTTAAGAGCAAAATGAACTGTAACAATAAAGAGTGAGCATCCCATTGAGATCAATAATATCCTTCACAATGAAGACCTTGCTAAGACCGGCAGCAGCATAGACAAACGTATATGACACATAGTCCCAGACAGAAAAACTAAACAAAAAACAACCAAAAAAAGGAATACAAAATCAAGCAAAGGCCACCCACACTGGAAAAGGTACATTCAGTTTTGCAACAGGTCAACTTAAAATTATTGACATCAAAAGGAATCCGTCTCTATTTCTTAAATGTTTTGATTCATCAAGATAATCAAAATCAGTTTCAAGTCTTTCTCCCACATACTTCATGCCAAGGGTTCGAAATACACAAATGCCCTTTTTAAAATGTCCATATGGGCATTTGAGATAGAAAACATTATAATGGTTAAGTGAATTTTTCATATTTTAGGTGTTGATCATCCATGAAGATAAGGGGCGTGGTGTAATTATAGTGAAAGTGACTCTGATATAATCTTTGATATTTAAATAGTGTTCTATTTTATACATTGGTTATGAAGCACCTCGTTGCTAGGAGTTTCAACAAAAACTCAATAACTGGTTAGTTTTTTTAGCCTTTTGTAATGAGCTGTCATATCTCAACTTCTAGTCTTCAAGTCTATACAAATGCATTTACTAACATCAATCAGCCATAGTAAGTCCGAAAAAGAAAATGTTTTAGATTTTGTTGGGCTGACAAATGAAAACAGCTTTTGGCCGGGGATTATAAGGGTTAATGTCAGATTATTCATCACAATGTTTGACGCCTCGCCATCTGAATGCAGAAGAGAAATGTAGAGAAGTCGCAGCTGTTGACAGTGTCTTTAATAAACCGACATCACAAAGGTCCTACTGTACTGAACACAATACTGTGGCACTTAAGAGTCAGCATGCTTGTAGATACTGAAAAAGAGGGAGAAAGCCTTAATTCAGAGTAAGGAGAAACGTTTAACAGTCATTTTGTTTCTTCACTGTTTCATACAAACTCACATTTCCAATTTGACCAGCTAAACATAAACTTCCAAAATAGAAAAAAGGAAAAATGTGTATAATCAGCGAAAAACTGCTACTAAACAGAAATTCCTCAAATAAATAAAACGTTCAGGTCCTGTTTTATCACCCGGTTCAGCACAGATGAGAACAATACAAGGTGGGATATATATCTATCTATAACTATTAACTATACATATATACATACACACCAGTGGTGTTTCAGGTGCAGGTATATACAGTGTCTTTACTTCAGGCGCATATGATACATAGTCATAAAACTGTAGTGCAAGCTAATTCCACATCACATATTTGATGACAAACATGCTTTACATTATTTCTCTCTTTTTTTCTTGATTTAATTTTAACTTACTAGTTCACTTCATCTGGTTCTTAAAGACTTTTGAGGAAACAGGAGGTTTGTGTGTGTTTATGTGTGTTGGTGTGTGTGTGTGTGTGTGTGTGTGTGTGTGTGTGTGTGTGTGTGTGTGAGAGAGAGACAGATTAGTGCTTTTAGCTCATATCCTTGTGTGCTCAGGTCAGAGGATTATTGTGACCATCTCCATATCTTGTTGATTATTTTGGTCTGACGATAAATCTCGGGAAGATTTTCAGTTTTCTTCATTTAGGACACAAAAACACACTTGACAGATGGGGAATTTTTTCCCCGGAAGCTCTTCTCTTCTTCTGTCCGTATCAGTCTTTTCAATCCAGAAGCAGTTTGCAGGATACAGCGAAAGGAGCGTAGCGAGACATAGAAAGAAAAAAAAGTCTAGTTCCTATGCCTTTAGAGTACCTACATTATGTGCCAGGGTGAGTTTGAGGTGGGCGCGCTTTGTATTAGTGTCTTGTGCAGGAGGGTTCCCTTATATCACATTCTCAAACAGCTGCATGGAGTTCATGATATTCTCGTCCTGGAAAATCAAGCAGAAAAACATCTGTCACCAAAAGTCTGAAGTAGAGAAGTTTCAGATTTACAATCTTAGACATTACACTTTTAATTGATGTATGACATAGATACAGTTTAAGTCATCACCTTCTGACAGGTCTCAATGAACTCCTCAATGGTCACTACTCCATCTCGGTTTTTATCCATTTTCTGTTGGAGAAATACACAGACAGAGGACACATTGGAGAAAATAATTTAAAGGGTCTTTTTTATTTTCAAAAAGAAGTGTTGTAGCAAAGTGTGTGTTTTGAATTGGTGTGCATTCAGGACCTGGAAGAACTTGTCCACGTGTTCAGAGGGTGCTTCATCTCGCACACAGGGGTAAGTGTACCTCCCCATCATGTCGTAGATAGACTGCATAATTGCCAGCATCTCCTGATGAGGAGAAGACAAAAGCAGAGAGAAGTCAGGAATAAACATTGGATCTCTCATGATAGATACAGCTCAGTCAGAAAGCATTAAGTAATAAGGAGAAGCATGGATGTTATTGTAACATGCACAATTTCCTGGATTTTGTTAAAATTCTGGAGATGTCCCAAACAAACCTCTTTGGTGATGTAGCCGTCTTTATTAATGTCATAAAGGTTGAAGGCCCAGTTGAGCTTCTCGGTGACTGATCCTCTGAGCAGCACCGACAGGCCGATGACAAAGTCCTCGAAGCGGATTGAACCGTTTCTGTCTATGTCAAATGCGTTGAAGAGGAAGTGAGCGTAGGTTGTGGCATCTGTGCGCAAAAAAAGTTGTATTTATGTCAGAGGGAAATATCTTACTTTCACTCGATCACAGCTATTTGACAGCTCAAATTACTTATTGTAATCTTGATGCCTTACCAAATTATTTTAGTCCCCTTATTTTGTAAAACTACACTACTTTTACGTCTGCCATTTCTTAAAATGTAGAAGTTTTACTTGTACAAAATGGATTAACTCTACTTTATCCACACACGAATGCTGTCAGTTAAACCGGAGATATCAGTGTCTTTTATACTATGTCAAATGACTTCCACTTCTGTTCCTGTCATAATTACTAGTTTGTATTTGTGTAGCAGGCCCCTTCTGAACTACATCTACAGTATAAGGCTGATAACCAATGAGCATATTGCCGTATCAAATAACTGTATTTTTACAGTAAATCTTATGAAGAGTTTGAGAGAAAATATTCTTTCCTAAATATTTCAGACCAAGACATAACACATAAACCTTCTCTTCCCCACATCATCCGAAGTCATTTTCAAACAGTCCCTAAGAAGAAATGACAGAAAGAAGAGAGATTGTTTTAACGTCTAACCTCCTTGGGGAAAGAACTGAGAATAGATGGTCTTGAATGTCTCCTCATCAACCAGCCCACTGGGACACTCCTGCTCAAAAGAGGAAGAAAAAGAAGATATATGCAGAATAACCCAAGTCTATATAAAGCCTAGTAATGGTGGTAAAGCCATGAAGAGGACGTACGTTCTTGAAGCCTCGGTAGAGGGACTGCAGCTCCTTCCTGGTGAACTTGGTCTGAGCCTGCAGCTGGTCGAGACCCTCCGGCTGGTGACGCACCGTAGACAGCTCCAGGTCACTGTCGCTGCTGTCTGTGGGAGGAAGAGACAGACAAACAGGAAGAGATGTAGAGGGAGAAAGATGGAGAGAAAAAGAGGGGAGGATGGGGCAGAAATTCAGCGTGTGGATGCAGGTCAACATTCGGGGAGGGGTGGGATCACACATTCAACAGAGAGGCATTTGTTAAAGAGCAGGTGGGGAAAACGTGCCAGTGTAAGAGAGAGATTTAGAAAAAACTATAGAGGGAAAAGAAGGGGAGTAAAAAAAGAAGAGGAGGCACTTTCTTTGTGGTGGAAATGTTGATCTGTCTGCTTTAAAAAACGAGCCACTCAAATCAAATTGGTTTCAACACACTTAGAGAAAGTACTTTACGAGTGGGAAAAAAGGAACCATTCAAAAAAGGGGGGAGAGAAGTGTTCTCAAAGTTGGTGTTGTTACTATACTCACCATCTTTAGACAGAGAGAACAGAGGAGGAGGAGGAGGAGGAGGAGGAGGAGGGGTGTTGAAACCAAGATGGAGTGAAAGAGAGTAAATGGAGAACAGTAAGAGAGCGATAGTAAGAGGAAGAAAAGAAAAAACAAAGAAAACACGTCAGATCACGCTGAGCGGTCCAATGTAAAATACTGATCAAGTTATATTCTGATAAAACCTCCAGCAGAGCAGTGAGATACAATACTTGTGTGAAAAATAAAAACCAAGGAGAGGAAGTTTAAAGATTTCTTGATATTGGATCGTGTGGAGATCAGCGGGAAGCAGACAGCAGGAGACGACCTTCTGACCTCCTTCAAAAATGAAAAAGGTAGCCCGCCGTGGAACATAAAAGGTCATACATTCAATGTTGGCCTTAACATATCATCTTCAAACATGTAAAACTCTTTGAACCTTAAGTTAAGATTTGCGTAAAATGGGCCCTTGGTGTTGTCAATACTCACTAGAGCACTAAAGATGTGTTCAATCCTATCTGGAAATAGTTCCCAATAAATAAACAATTTAGTTTGGGACGCTCCTGTTTGTTTAACATTTTAAACAATACACCTCTTAAAATAAGTATAGGGTTCAGATGAAGAAGTGGAAGGAGTATCTGATCATGGGATTTGCTGACAATAACAAATAGTCTATTATTATTATCATCCCTTTTAAGTCATATCGGTTTTTCTATAGTAGCCTTTTACATGATCCGAGATGATCAGAGAGCTTTATATGAACTCTTGTTGAATTTCACCAACTACTACGGTCACAGTTTACTCAGATTTGCATCAAAAACATTCACAAACATATACTTCTAAGTGGATAAGAGTAAAACAAATGTAAGTCCAGCCTCCTCCTCGCTCCCTTCTCCTCCTGTCCCGTCTCACCGGTCTCTGTGATGTCGATGAGGCCCAGCAGGTGCATCAGTTTGAGGAACATGATCACCAGGCAGACGATGCCCACAGTCTGGAGTCCCTCTGTCTCCCACCTCACAATCATCTTCCCCTCTCCTTCTGTCGGACCCTCCATGGTTATTCTCTTTCTTTCCCTTTTTACTACATACTTGGACTTTCTAAAAGTCCATCCGTCTCTCGGCTCTCCTCCTCCTGTCTCTGAAACAATGTCACTCACTCATCACTCCTTTTCTGTCTCATTTTTTTCCCTGCAGTTTCTGTCGCTCCATTTAACTCTGCCTATTTTTAATTGACTGCCGTTTTCTTGCCCCTCGTGTTCTCTCCTACTCTTGTGGATCGTTCAGGATATTCTCCGCAGCTAAGAGCATGGTCTGAGCGTCCAACTCCTTTATAAGGCCAACAGATTACTGCAGTAAAAATATCTCTAAAAAAAGAGAGGGATAAGAAAATCCCTTCCAAAAATCTGGACTACATCGTTAATCCATGGGAAATCCAACGGGAAAGAGATGAAGCTCAGACACACACATGCAGGTTATAAGAACAAGTTGATTTGGGGTCCCTCTGAAGAAGATACCTCCTCTACTTGGTGACAAAGCTCTTAAATAAAAACACAGCATCCAACATCCTCCACTGATTGATTGAGTGATGCTCTGCAGCTTCCTCCTCTTATCCCTCCCTCCATCTCACATCTTATTTTCTGCTAATTAACCTGTGAACACCCGGGGAACCAGCTGCATTTCTACATGTCCCATTAAACTAACTGATACATTACAGAAAGGCATAAACACCGACGCTTTAAATGGGCAAAATTAACAGAGATGATTGTTTTTTTTCTAAATGTGACACACACAAAACAATTTGTTTTAAGAAACCGGAGAGTGCAGAGAGAAAAGATAACAGGTGTCCTGAATCCAATTTTCCCAGCCAGGCTGTGATCCACTTTCTAATTGTTCCCGTCTCTCCTGGGGTCCCTAACACAGATTCAATAGTGTCACACACTCACACTCATGTAATAAATACTCCCTCTAGTGGAGACAAATGAAACAACAGGCACAGACACCTTGTAGTTTGAACAGGGAACCTCATCATAGAAAAACATGTATCACTTTCTCTATTCACCATTAAGGTCCTTTGCTCTGTGGATGCAATGACCTAACGGTGACAGAATCACCCTTCACGTGAAAAATGTACCCAATTATAAACTGTACCAATAGAAAGACAGATACATTATAGACAGACAGATGGATTTAACTAAATGACTAGTTACATTTTTTAGAGAGCTGATGTGTTTGGTGAGGTGACATAGAGCACTACTTTGAGCATCTTTTAGGAGAATATCAACATAGATGCTCATCCTTTTTTTTGCACTTTCAGAGGAGTAAACCGTATTTTTTTCAGCCCTAAGATCTACCTGCAGAATTCCTCTCAGGATGTACAGCCCCCGCTAATACGGGCTGGGGGACTCTGTGGTACACAAAAAGTCTATAAATCAGTTACTGCTGCTCCTTCAGCAGGCTGCTGTGATTGAAGATTGTAATCATCAATGCATCTATGTGTACATCACTTGTATGTTGTTGCTTGAGGCATATTTTATTTACTTTATATACTGCTAGGTTAACCTATAACAATACTTTAATAGTTTATTAGTTGACTTATTTATTTATAGTAATAATTTCAAATCCTCAAGTCGAAGTCAACTCAAAAATAACAAAAGTACAAAAAATGACCTGAAAAGTCCTGCATTCAAAATCTAATTCTGAAAAGAAATTCATCAAAATACACTTAAATGCACTTGTGGCTCACCAGTAAGAGTGAGTTCGATATTTTGCTCACTTTGTTTACTGCAGGGCAGCTTGTGAATTTAACCAGAGATAACAATGTTTTATTTTACCTGATGATTATACTTGGTATTATCAATCTTAATTTCAATCTTTGAGGTAATAAAGCTGTCAAATAAAAACTGTGAAATAAAATACTAGCCAGTGACGTGTATAGAAGCATAAAGTAGAACAAAATGGAATGGGATGGAATATTCCATGTACCAATCATGGAAAGAGCCACAAATAAATAAAGAAACTACTCATTTCCTCCGCGTCTCTTTATAGTATATCAATGTTACTCACTACTAAAATATCCTACACGAGAGGGTCAAATGCGGGGTCAAAATACCAGATGTTGTTATCAGACCACCTCAGGATACATCTCTACAGACGAGGCTACCGCTGGCATCACATTTCTCCCCAAAATAGGAGCGAGCTGGACTGATCCCAAAATCGACATCCGAGCAGACCTGACTGAGACATCAGCGACAGACCATTTAACTGAACATCAAACACGTGCACACACACACACCAAACACAAACACACACATTTTTTATCATCAACAATTTGTGTCTTGAGTGCTGATGACCAATGCACCATATCAGCTACCAGGCTTGATTGGGCTGTTGGTGAATAAAATACATCTAATGCGCCGATGTTTATGCTAAAAGTGGAAAATCTGAGAGCACAGAATCAAAATTGTCTTTCGGACATGCGTTAAACTTATTACAAATAAAACTACTCTGCTAGAACAATTGTTGTTATTTTGAGAGGTGGGGCTATAGCTGAGTTTTCCTCAATGGACAGTAAAGTACTTTTACTATCTTCCATTGTCTGTTTTTCTTTTTAGAAAGCTACAAAAGCCGGAAGAGCCCACACAACTTTTTGGAACTGATTCAGTCAGTCACTTCTTCAACACAGCATTTTTGGTCAGTCAAACCTAAATACTGAATTCTACTTAATCCATTACATTGCTATTATGAAATTGTAGATACATAAGAGTAATAGGATGTATAAATGTACATGATATGTAAACATTTAATCAATATATCAATAAAATTACCAACTGACAAATACCTGGCAATCATGTTGATCATCCTGTTTATTTTTTGTGTATTTTTTCCCAGTAACTTTTGATTTCAGCTTAGTTGGTGTGACACTTTGACCACTTTTCTTAGTTTGACATTATAAAATAAAAATATTTGGGTTTTATACCGTTCATTGATCTTCTACCCTTTTGCAAATGTAACAGTTTTTTTAAAGACTCAACAAGAAAGATCTGAAATTGACAGCAGACCCGAATCTGCACCACAGCGTGAGTCTCGATAACATTTCTATATTTATAGCAGGGCTGTGTTTATAATCTAATTCTCACAAATTCCGGTAAACAAAGAGCTCAACATCTGGACTTGTAAATCCTGAAAATCGTGAGGGTCCTACGAGTGACTTTTCTCTAATTGTAATGCAGGCAGCTGAACATTTGAGGGACAAAATATATCAAATATCTGCCGCCAAACAGTTAAAATGTTAATGAGAAGATGCTGAAGAGATAATGAAGACAGTAGATGACTCTCACTGGGAAAGGATGAAGTAATTAAAGGATTAAAGATGCATGTTGAGTATTTTGTCCTTCAGGATCCTGGAGGAGTACTCCAGGCTCCATATTTAGGCGGCCTCAGAGAAAGCCTGTTCGATACTGCATGTATAATTGATGTGAAGTAATGCTAAACCAGGGTGTGGGCAGTGCCACAGTGGGAGGAGGAGGAGGAGGAATATAAAGTTGGAAGGTTTGAGAAGAGTGATAAATTATGAAAGGACATTACTTGTGTTTTTGTTGAATTTATTACTTATGATGCAGAACTATACGAGAAGCACTAATGTGCTGGCGGGAGCCTTCCTGCTGTAATTGTCTTGGCACAGCAGCTGCAGGGCACTCTGACTGGCTGGCCTTCAGCCCAAACCTCTAATCAAAGAGCGTAGCTTTCAAAAAGCATCTGATGTCTCTGGTACTGTCCCAAACCTACACTGTCAAGTGGCCCATCAAGGGTTTTTGGTATTTTTCTTTGTAGGCAAAATAAAACACTTAGCCATTAACCTTTTTCCACTCTGGTGCTTTTTCTGATAAAAACATAACTTTCATGCTTGAGCATACTAAAAAAGTACGTACATGTTTCTATAGTTATACTATATACATTTTTGTTTCTTTATGTTTACTTATTACATAGTAGAGAGCTGACAGGTTAATGAGGGGACAGAGCACAGAGAGCTGTAAAAACATTGAGGTTACATCGTCAGCTTACTAGACACCTTGGAAACAATTCATTTATTTTTGTATTAATTTATTCTTGAAGATCAACTTTGAAACACACATTTTCAAATGTTGTCCCTGTTGGCCAGATGTTAAATTAGCCATTCAAACCTGCACGCCCAATCTTTGTTTAATGTATTACTCTCATATTGTGTATGTACTTTATGACTCACTTTAGTGTGAAGCATCTTGTGATGTATGATCTAGACAGGGAAATATAAATAAACGTTACTTTAGCTACTACTTTAGTATGGAAGGCAAAGTGGAAAGATAATGACTTGGTCACATTGGTCGAAGCACTAGCTCTTTCCCAAAGATCTCTCCTAGGGTATATTTAAACCATAATAAGTGCTTGTATGGGCTTTAAAAATAAGGAATAATAAATTATAACATAAAATATATGCTACTTTCAGATAATTCAATGTTTTTTAGGAACTGTATTATCTTAAAAAGTAATAGTAGGAACTTCATCTTGTAACAACATTATGTTATTTGTTTTACCAAAACTGTAGTATAAAAAACATAGCTGCAGGTTTAATAGATAAAATGTAAATGTTATAACTTTTATCTCACTCTAGCCCTGTATTTACCAATGGAAGGCAGTATATGAACTTGTAAATAAATAAATAGATTATAAAGACACTATTGTAGTTATTAGCAGATATATAAATACTGAATGACCACATACTTAAACCTTAAATTAAACCAGTTTTTATTAAGGATTTATAATATACATTTTATTGGATCTTGATACATCCTCCTCTTTGCATAACAAATCAATTATAGTGTGTTATAAGCCTTCTATTAACTCCTATATAGTGTTTCTACAGCAGACAGCAGTGAGTCATCATAGTGGGCTCAGATGGGCCCTTACCTTCAAATGAGGACATGGGCTCCAAGATGCCAAACTGCTTGAGAACTGCCATGAAAAGGATGATGACCACGCCGATGGCAAACAGCTCCATGCCCTGGATCCCCATGGCTTCCCGGGTGGGGGGGCCCACTCAGGGCCAAGCCTGCCTCAGAAGGCCTGGCCCCGGAGAGAGAGGAGAGGGAGCCTGGGCCGGCACGAGCACTGCTAGACCAGGCCAGTCAACAACAAGTGTTTTCAACAGAGGGGGCCCAGCAAGTGACAGGAATCAAGTCTGGTTGGGGAGTGACGGCATGGGTTTGTTTCCAGGCCCAGGAGAGCACATGAGAACGAGGCCAAGCAGGCTGGACGAAGGCTGCTGTAATGTCAACACTGATGCTGAAGTGGAAAATATGTGGAAGCCGACATATATGGAAAACTTCCCTCTCTAGACCCATGAGGGAAAACGGGGGTTGTGTCACAAGCCATTTATTACGGTGCATTAAAGGAGACGTTTAGACTCACTTTCTAGACTTTGCTCCTGCACGCAGTCTCAGGAGCAAAGTCAAAAACACAAGTTACTGCTCACCTCTTAATCTAAACAGCTATTATCAGTCCTCACGTCATAGTTTACTCTCCTGAATCACAACTTGGTTTCAGTTTAAAACGTCTTTTGAGAAAAAGCTAAGAATTTGGCGCATACAACTGACTTGATGAAATACAGGACAGGCAATACCAGAGTCTTCTCATCTTCCATGCCATAAACGCAATAACAACATTAGTCATTAATAATAATTCACCTCATTATTTGCACCAACCACGAGCAAAAAACTAAACAAAACATACTGTAGATTATCTCTATCTGCAGGCAGGGAACACTCTGACTCTGTGGTTTTAGCGACATCCGCTCAACAATATTCAGGATGAGATAATGCTTTAAAAACTGACCTGTCAGGCTAGATACAAAAATCAGTTTTTCATGCAAAGGGAAAAGTGCATAGAACAGTCTCTGTTGTCTAAAAAAAACAAGTATATATCAAATATTTACCAATACAGCCTAATAATGCTGATTCTGTCACTAATTCCTTGGCCTACTTAAAACCTCAAAGGACAGACATGAATTGACCACAAATACTTCAACTTTCAACGCAGCGTTCCCGTCTGATTGTGTCCACTTCACTGTTTGTCCAAATCCAGGTCCCGATATGGAAGAGTATGGCCCTGTAGAGAAGGCACTTAGAGCAGCAGCGTCCAGGGAGGGAAATCCTGATAAACTGAGAGGAGCTGTGGGGAATGAAACCTCCCTTGGCGTCTACCTCCTCCACACATATTTTTCCATTTCTTTCCTCTCTCTGCTGCTTCCTGAATGTATCTGTTGCTGCTTCTTGTTGCAACTTTTCCTCCCTCGACTCACTTAGTACGCTCACTCCGGCTGAGGTTTGAAACTGGAGTGCGCTGTCCACCAAGAACCCATCCCGTTCTTCTTGTGGTCTCTCCTTACTCCACCACACTCCTCCTTTTTCTCCGTCTTTCCATCTGATTCGCCTTTGCGCCTCCTCCTCCTCCTCCCTCCATCCCCCCTGTCATTCCATAACTTTGGCCAACCGCTGACTTTCTCCCCCCTCTGCTTGGCTCTCTGTTTCCTGCTCCACAGTGTCCAGGGGCAGACTGGCCATTGGGAATACCGGGAGTTTCCCCGGTGGGCCGGTGCTGTGTGTGGGCCAGAGGGCCAACAACTATTTTTTTTTTTTTAAATATTTAAAAAAAAAAAAAAAAAGTTCTTTTTTTTTTTGCCTGAATCCTACCGGCTCACATTTGTAAGTGTTGGGCTGGGCCGTTTTGATAGGCTACCTTTGTTCTATCTATCAGTTTCAATTTCACACATCAGGCCCGTAGCAGCTGTCACTGTGCAGTGAACGATCAGGAGTGAGTGACTGAGAGACCTAGCTGGCAGTTGCTTACAGATGGATAAACAAGCTCCAAAGCGTAAAGGCGTTTTTGTATAGTTTGACGTCTGACTCAGAGGTCGCGCGGCTGTTACTGAGTTTAGGCTAGTTAGCTAGCAGGTTTATTGTTTTGGGTGCAGTCACTTTTGCCTCCACTTGC
>NW_011351999.1:0-5188 GCF_000735185.1 Notothenia coriiceps | reverse complement strand
CCGGGGATTAATTGACAGACAGGCCCACTTAATGCGCGGCATGCATCGGCCGGCCGGCGACGAAAATATGTTACTTAACAAAAAACCCTATGCATTTTATGTTACATTTAATAGTTAGAGCATATATTTAGTGATTTTAATGGTAACAGATCATTGATGCAATAACATTTTGACCCAATTTGCCTGACTTGACACATGGAATAAAACATGGGCGTAGGAAGCATCCTCAATGTGGGTGAGACAATTTAACGGGGTGTGGGCAGGTGGTGGACCTCACCTCCTCTAGGGGGTCCGGGGGCAAGCTCTCCCGGGAAGATTTTTTTTTAAATGTTGAAGTTAAATGCATCAATCTGGTGCACTTTGAGAGCAAAATTAGGAACTAAATCTATGGCAGTCAGTAGGGGCTTGGACTGTGAGCCGTAGGGTCGCCAGTTCAAGTCCCCGACCAGACTTACATTTGGAGTGTGGACTTCTAGGTCCCAGTTCACCTCCTGCCCTGCCGTGGTGCCCTTGAGCAAGGCACCGGACATCCCCCTTCCCCCCTCACTCCCATTGCTCCCCGGGCGCTGTACAATAGCTGCCCACTGCTCCTAGTACTAGACTCCTGGTACTAGGATGGGTTAAAAACAGAGAACGCATTTCACTGTGTGTGCTCTGTGCTCTGCATGTGTNTCCCAGCTCCAACCAAGTCAATGCATTAAAACACACACACACACACACACACACACACACACACACACACACACACACACACACACACACACACACACACACCCCTCCATTCCCCGTGTTATCCTGATGCATTAGCGAGTGCAGTCATCAGTTATCCTCTACTGACCCGCTAAACACACAGTCACCACATGTATACACACTAATGCTCACAAACACTCATCATACTTCTGCATGTTATCTATGACAAACTGTTGTTCATGTTCCAGGAATCTTAATAATAGATTTGTGTGTGTGTGTGTGTGTGTGTGTGTGTGTGTGTGTGTGTGTGTGTGTGTGTGTGTGTGTGTGTGTGTGTTTTAATGCATTGACTTGGTTGGAGCTGGGAGACGCAGATGGGAGGCCAGAGTGAGAGAGATCAATATATCTTTGTGGTGTGGAGCTGGTGGTGGAGCTTCCCCCTTTCTCTTCATCTGCTTCTTACACTTCCAAAATCCAAGCAAGCATCAATAATAAAATCACAAATCTATTTTCAGTCTCCACCGCCATTCCTTAATAAGTGAGCCTCTGCGGGGGTTAATTTTACAGTGGATAAAGGTCAAGTTTATATTTTAGTTACCACTTTGTTGAGGAGTGTGGATCAGGTGACATCCACACACAACACAACACACCATGCATGTACAGCAGCTATTATGGGATGCATTAGGGTTTGGGTTTGAGTCTATTTATGTGCAATTATGTTTGTTCTTTTCTATATTGATGCTGGTGTAGTGAGCTTAGGGTCTAGTATATGTGTGAGCATGATGGTTCTTTTGATACATCAGCAGGCCATTAGGACACTAACAGGTTTTTAAAAGGTAGGCTTGGCTCTGCCTGCTGACACAATAGTCTGCTTCCTCTCAGTCAGACACCTCAGCAAGATCAAGCTAAACAATACCATGCTATCATATATGCAGCTCAATGTTGTTTACACATGACATTTATCTTTCAGATTGTCCTAGTGGGCTGATAAGAATTGCATAGCAAAGCAAGGCTTTATCAAAATGTAATTAATAATGATAAATTAAAGATAAATTCTTGACTATTTCCATTTTAAGTAAAAGCAATTCCACCATATGACGTATTCAATTACAAGTAAAATGCTATTGCATTCGAGATCTACCACTACATAAGTACAAAGAGAGCAGACAAAATATGTAATTAAAGTGTCAAACGTTGAAGTACTCGATTACTGCCTTTGGCATTTTAAAAATTGATAGAGATAGTCGATAATCAGTAGATAAAAGTAAAACATTTGACATTTCGTTGTGTAAAGCCATATTAAATCTAAACAAATCTAATCATGTACTTACCTCAACTTTGCAGTAAATGTACTTTGTAAGTGTACTATTCAGCGAACAATAATGTAGAAATGGATTTAATGTTCACAGTTAGTGGGAATAGTCATGACTGAACCAAAACTAATTTAGAATACAGCGGAAACGATTTCACAGACCTGTTCAACTAAAGTATTTTCTTGGAAGTTTAGAGCGTAAACACCACAAAACTGTTTACTTATCAGCAGAGACCAATTCCATAAGAATCAAGACAGCCTCTGGATTACTGCTTTTAGAAAGAGAAGTAAGAGTGAAAAAAAGAGAGACAACGTGAGAGAGTGAAGAAGTGAATGAAAGGTTGAATGAAGACAGACAATAGTTGGGGAAGTGAAACCATACGAGCGCCTACCTGAGCGATGGTACCTGGCTGCATTGTGGCCGCAGTGAGAGAGACGCCTCCTGGCCTCCACAGAGAGAGCGACCATCATGGCTCCCATAATGCAACTGGAATAACACCACTAACAGGCTGCTCTGAAATACTCTAAATACTGCTGGAGATCCCGAGATTAGAGCAAAGTCTAAAAAGACACGATCCAGACTAAAAAAGACTTTAACAGGCGTGAATCCGTTGATCAATGCTAACAAAGTGCTCACCTCTCTCATCTCAGGGCAAAGCTTGAAAGTCTGACTGTCATGTACACAGACAACTGCCAAGCACTGTGGAAAAGGTGACAGGGGAGAGAGTGTTTCACTGCGTGTTTCTGTGCACGTGGCCACATTTGTGAATCTGTTTGAGTTTGTGACAACACATCGCAGTGAGAAGAGAGAGATGAAAAAGAGGAAGGATCAAAGCTTATGACCTTTCACATCACACACCTCCACGTTTCCTTTAGAAGAAGTCTGTCTGTCTCACTCCCTTCCTCTCGTCTGATCGTACTCCATAGAGAAGCCCAATAATAAAACTTCTACACACTGTTTCACCCTCTCTGTTATACAAATATCTACAATCCAGCCTCTATCCTCTATCTTCACAATACTACGCTGCCGATTCAATTATTTTTAGATTTATTTTAAAAAAAATCAACAGTAGACCATGGGGATAATACTAAATGGTACTGTTCTACTATGAGAGAATAGATGGAAAAAATGCTTTGAGATTTTACAATTTAGATACGCATAACCCACAAAGTGTTGGTGAGGTTGATAATCTTCTTAATTTCTATCCTTTTCCAAGATAAACTCACACTACTGAAAACAATGTATTTGTGTGTCACTATACAATTGCCAGTTTCAAGTTCTTTGAGTGTCTACACACACTTGATATGAACAGACTTTACAACCCTCAATCAGACCAGAAAATAATAAATAAATATCTAAAAAAGAAGAATGGTTTAGTGCCATGTTGATACCCTATTGTATAAAGAAGAGGAACTGTTTGGTTAAAGTATTGAAACATCACAGCAAATACATTTTGTATGGAAGAATTTAAAGTCAAGGACTGCTGTTTCTAATATTAATGCTAAGCTAAGCTAACCAACTGCTAGCCTGTTAAGCCCCAAGCCTGTTTTTCAGGTCTCAGGCTCGAAAAGGACATTTCCAGAACAAATGACCATAACTGCACTTCTAAAAGGGGAAAATTAATAATCTTTTTTCTCAAAAGTAATGATAAACCTGTGAGTTGGGTGTAGAAAAGTCAGAATCAATATAGATGTTTTTTATTTTTAAGAAAATTCAATTTGAACACCATAAAACTCACCCTTGGATGATGGGTTAGTACAGCCTTTCCCAAACTCAGGGTCGCGACGGACCCGTTTTGATTGGGTCGCCAGTTAAATGCATTGCTACACACACACAGCGTCAGAGCTGATTGGCTGCGTTGCAAATACAATTTTTAAATAATTTTTGTATTTTATTTTGAAAATGAAATTATGCAATATAGCATTGTATATTGAATGATTACATTTTTCTAAATACAAATAAACTAAAAATAAAAGATTGTATTTGTATCAGCTCTGACGCGTCCCCCGCGAAAGTTTTCGCGCTGTCTGTTTATTGTCTGTTGATTAATCCCGATCGTACATGATGGCAAAAAGACGATACAAATAGGAGTTTTTAAACGTTGGCTTCACAAAAGCTGTTAGAAATGGAGAGGAGCGGCCTCAGTGTGTTTTATGTGGAGAGGTGCTCAGTAACGAAAGCTTGAAAATGAATAAATTGGACCGGCATCTCCAAACAAAACATCCTCTGCATCGGGACAAATCGAAGGATTTTTTCATCTGCAAAGAAGAGTCTTTCAAGAAGCAGTGTTTTGACGGCGGAAAAGTAAGTCACTCTTTTTAATCATTTGTTTTGTGTTTTTGTGAGTTTGTCAGGGTCTGTTGTGAAATTGTTTCGTTAATGCAAAGTTGGATGAAATGCAGACTGAGCCCCGGAGCGGACCGCCAGCTGCGCGCTCTTGCGCGTCCTCTACTCGCTCCCGCGAGTCCACTACATTCTGCAGCGGCAGAGAGCGGTGTTTCGAAACAATAACCATTGGAAGATTAGAGGGAAAGTGACAGGCAGTATGAGAAGGAAAGCGAGAGAAAGTATCAGCCGCACGGACGTGACTGCTGCAGTGTGATATAGGAATACATATGGGGGTTATTCCCTATCTTTATTCAAGAGCGTGGTCTTTAAATTTGAGAGCATACTTTATTGATTTCACGTTCAGAATATGTATTTCTTTCCCTCAAACCCTGTCCTCACACTCAAATAGTGCCTGCTTGCGCTTAGATTTGCTCTGCTTCTGCTCAAACTGTACGCTTGCACTCAGATATATTGCTGCGCTTACAGGTTTCCTGTGTTCCAGTTTAAAACCTTCTCCTCGCACTCAGGCTGTTTCAGTGCGCTCGTGAAATGTCTGCTCTCAGATTTCTTCTGTGCGCGCTTGGATCTTTTGTGCAACAACCCTGTCAAAATCCCTCCGTGGGGATTCTCCACAGTATTGAGTAAGTAAGTCGCTTTGGATAAAAGCGTCTAACATGTAATGTAATGCGCTATAAATGCGGTTGCCAGGTCCACATTGGGTATACAGCGTACGCCGGCTGGTGTTAAAAATCACCCAATAACCCAGCATTGTTATTGATAATATCTTCTCTGTTATTTTCAGGCATTCAAAGGGAACAGAGGGGCACTGAGGGCATCCTATCAAGGGAACAGAGGGG
>NW_011351998.1:10173-15476 GCF_000735185.1 Notothenia coriiceps | reverse complement strand
AGCATAAGAGAAAATCGAACGGTGGCGACCCACTTTGATTCATTCAAACATTGCTTTCTGCTGCTGCGGACAAGAAAGCCATTCAACTCCCGTTCACCGAGGCATCAACCTCCAAAACCCTTTCGAGGGCTACAAGAAACAAAGTGAGTAGCCTACAAGATCGAAGCTGGTCAGATAATGAACGAGTAAATGAAAACAGAATGAGGCGGAGAAGTGTGTGTTTGTGTGTGTGTGTGTGTGTGTGAGATTAAAATAGCCCAATTGCTTTTACAATAAATAAACATTGAATTTGTTTAATTGAATAGTAAAGGGGTTTAACGTTAGTGGCAGGTTGTGTGTGAGAGAGAATAAATAAGACAGCCCAATATTTTAAAAAATTGTTATTCTTTTCCCCCGCATATTTAGCATATTTCGCAACTTTCCGCATATTTCGCAACTTTCCGCATATTTCGCAACTTCCCGCAATTTCACCGCATAAAATCACATAAAAACCCTGCATGTTTAATCGCTAAATCGCATAAGCAAGAATTTTAGCCCGCATAATCAAGGATTTTTGCCCGCGTTTTTCTGGAGGGTCTAAGATATGTACATTCAGTTACGTACCTTTGACTTGACTTTCTGATAACATTTTACTGATGTCAGTTTTTTTCATTTATTGTATCGCCTCGTTTTAGGTAAAAAAATAGAAGCACCTGGCCCATTTATCGTTGAAATAAAAGATATTGATTACCTAGACAGTATCCGGAATATCCGGTGCAATGTTTTTTTCAAGCAGATTCAGTGAGGGATTGATTTATAAAAAGTATTTTCTGTGTGTCTGCTTAGCCTCACCCAACCTCAATGCTCATAATTTCAGTCACACCCATGTTTTAACAAGCTTGAGGGGCATTACTTTAAAGACTGAAATCCATGTTATGGCTATATTTATTCTGCCTTCAAGTAATGTGAACAACACTACAGAATACTAATGCACCTCTTGGTTAAAAACAACATAATAATTGACTGGGGTAAAATATGATCGATATTCCTTCACATAATTCCGGATTGTTTTATTCTGAACAACTTCCTGCTTGAGGGTAATCAGTAGTCTGGGATTGCTATGAGCATTTACATTATGCTGCTCCTGTGTGGGGGGCAAACTGAAAGCCTTCTAGAAAGTTCAATACACTCAACAAGGGTCTCCCAAATGTTTTAACAGCTCAGGTCTTCCCTAAGTTCGATTGAAGTGCTCAAAGCCCTTCTGGCTCTCTGTGTGGGTTGGAAATAACAAGCTTCCTCCCCCTAGCGGTTTTTCTCACAGGCTCTTATTCTGTTTTATAAGGTCTATACGGGACTAATCACGTGAATAAAACTCGGAAGAAGGTCATCTAAGGGTCAGGCTGTCTTGAGCCACTATCTCAGGGCTGCGAGGAAGCTTAAAGTTCTCAAAAACTAAATATTTCTAAATATAATGCACTTAAATAATCAGGCAATCTGCTCCTATGTAAATTAATGAATGTGTAATATGTGAATCATTAATATATGCCTATTTAACACCAGACCAAATGTTAAATTCCCTAACACTTGCCATAAGTGGAATAATTGCTCGTTCTGGGGGATAATGAGTAGCTTGCAATGCCCCACACATATCAATGTAAACATGTTTTAAATGCTTTCAATATGTGTGAAGATATGGAGGGAAAAAAATCTAATTTTAATTGCCAGGAGGCCAAGTTCTACATTAACGGCCTAGCCAATGAATGTTATATGCATCTGCGATTTGGAAAGAGGTGGTGTAAGTTTGCTTAGCGACTTCATTTTATATTCCCCCCGGATATTTTCATCCTGGTGAATTAATAGCCCAACCAGGGTTTTGCTAATGGGAAATCGTGATGCTGTGCTGTTGCTGTTGTTATGATCAACATAAATGTGGAGACACAGATGAGTGTACACACGATACATCATGACACACAGAATTTATTCATTTATGAGGGACACAGAGATTATCCGTAACATTAAAACAACATTTTGAAGAATACAAACTGGCTTTCTTTGAGATGATAGGACGATATTTGCATGTGTTTGTGTTAAATGTGTATTACCGAGTTTTTCGTTCTAACAAAACTCAAGTTTACATTCAATGTTAAACCTCACATTTTTTTAATTTGGTGTGTGTTCCTTTTGTTTTCCTAGGGCTTAATTTAGTGGTGGTAAAAGTACTCCTTTACTTAAAGTGGACCTATCATGCTATATTTGAATAATATATTGTAGGGCCATACCTATATAAAACATGTCAAGTTTTTTTTTCAAAATACCAAACAGATAATGCATTTTAGCCTCATGCCTCATTTCGCTCTATTTGCTCTATTCCAGCCCTGTCTTCACAAGGGTTGATTCTGTGGCAAATGAGAAGAGCTGACCACAGGGGGGCGAGGCACGAGCGTCATGTTATCATGCTGTTACCATGCCATGCAACCTCTCATTGCCCATATAGGCAGAGCACCCCGTTTCTGACGTCAGAACAATTTCAAATCTGTATCAGTCTGTATCAGATCCATTGCAGCCCGGTTTTTAGAGATTTGGGTATGGAGGAAAATAGAGAGGGTTGTGTTTTCTGACACTTGGTGAGTTCCCTGACACAGCGGGGACACATATTCATGTATAAAAAACAATTTACTCAAGTACCAAAAGTAAAAATACCTTTTATGTTTCATGCCGAATGACCCTTTTAAGAGATGTATTTTTTATAGAAAATGGGGAAACAAATTTGGCAAATCATGTATGCTTTCTGTACTACGGAGTAAATTAGTAGGATATCATATAAACACATCATGCTTATAATGTAAATAACTAAATGTGTCTTTAACATTTATTTAGTGGAGTAAAATAAATTTGAGATGTAGTGAAACAAAGTAGCAGAAAATGGAAACGCTCGAGTGCGCTAGAATTTGAAAGTACGCAGCCGAACAAAATCTGCCACTTCCTTACAGAGCCCCTCCTCCAAAACACACAAACATGCACATGACCAATGGGGGTACGAGATAAGTTTGTGCACGAGATGGAAGGCTGACAGGCAGGTAGGCCATCCAATTATCTGACCCGGGGCAGATAATTGGTCTAGCTTTTTACAGCACCACTGCTTCCACAGATCAAATATTTGAATATATTTATTGTCAAAGCATTTAATTTATTCATTGCTATCGAGATGTTAAGAGCATTCCCTCCTAGAAATGTTTGGTTCTAAAAGCATTCTGAGAATGTTACCATTCACTGTTCTAGGAATGTTTTCAGCGGGAAGTTTTCTTTTGGTTCCCAGAATGTTCTTCTGAAAGGTAGGAAAGCGTTCTCTAAAAATATTCTTAAAATGTTTGGTGATAACTTTCTTAAGATGTTTTTGATAACATTGTTCAAACATTATGCATTGCTATTCTTAAAACGTTTTCAGCTGGACGGTTTATTTTGGTTCCCAGAATGTTCTTCTGAAAGGTTAGGATATTCTCTCTAAACATTCCTAAAATATTTTTGATGACCTTCTTCCAAAATGTTTTTTGATAACGATTATGCACTTACTATTCTTCAAAACGTTTTCAGCTGGACGTTTTTATTTGGTTCCCAGAATTTTCTTCTGTGAAAGTCAGGGATAACGTCTCTAAAAAACTTCTTAAATGTTTGGTCGATAACCTTAAGATGTTTTGATAATTTAGATAATTTATCAGAAGTATTTTCTTTTTTGCTTATGCGACAGCAGCGTATAAAGTCACTGTTGGTGTCACATGTACTTTGAGACCCAGAATCAGACTCGGAATCAGCAAAGATTGGTTATTAGAAAAGGGAGCTGTCAGTGGAGGTTGGTGTTATTGGACTGGGGGGGAAGAGAGAGAGGGAACAACCCAACAACCCACTAACAGGGGTTTCAGCGGAACGGGCACGTGACGTCGGTTCTGTTCTCTATATGTCTGTCGGTCTCAAATCTAAACGATTTTTATCCAAATATGCATAAACAGCGGACACTGTTTATATGCAGCCTCACCAACCCACAATGGCCAAATAGCTTAATCTACCAGTTGAACCTAAAATACGAGACACACCTTCTATAGTCAGTGCATGTGAGTGAATATTGGTATTTGCAGAATTCGTTTTTATATGTCCTATTCATTGTCTCAATGTCATAACATCTTTAGAAAGTTATCACCAAAAATGTAGAATGTTTTTAGAGGAATGTTTCCTACCTTTCAGAAGAACATTCTTGGAACCAACATAAAACGTCCCGCTGAAAACGTTTTAAGAACAGTAGGGCATAATGTTCTAACAAGGTTATACCCAAACATTTTAAGAATGTTTTTCGAGCACGTTATCCTACGTTATACAATTCTGGGAACCAAAATAAAACGGTCCGGCTGAAACATTCCTAGAACATGAATGGTAACATTCTCAAGAATGTTCTTAGACCAAAAGATGTCTTAGCTGAGGAACTCACCATTGCCAGCAGAAAACATGCATATCTGTTTGCAGCTTATCATGAATTACGTGCCTTGTTTGTTTTTTTCAAAGAAGAATTATGGTGACAGTCAGGATTCTTTAAACTCCTTCTCAACACAATGCAACAAGTTTGTTTTTAAAGCGCTCAGAGAAATAAATCTGACGTTGCCATGGACCGTGTTAATATTTACCATCACAGGAACGTTTTATAAAAAAAGAATACCTCCTGAAAAACATTATCCGAATGTTGCTTTGAAAATGTTCTTTCTTTTGTTATCATGTAACCATTAGGAATTTTTAAAAAAAGAACATATGTAATGTGTTACCAAAAACATCCAAAACACACCTTAGAATTTGTGCAGGCAAAACGTTCTCACCTTTTGTAACATTCACATTAAAGGAACGGGTTTTATAAAAAACACATTCTGTCATCCAGCCTCATAGATCACTGAAAACATTTTCTGAATTGTTGCTTTGGAGAATGTTCTTCTTTGTTATCGTGTAACGATTAAGGGAACGTTTATAAGAACATCTTTAATGTGGTTACCCCAACAATGTCCAAAACACATCTTAGAATGTTGCGGCAAAACGTTCCATCTTTGTTATACATATCACATTAAGGAATTTTTATAAAAAAAGATTCTGTCATCTCAGGCCTCAATAACATCCTTAAAACGTTATGTCTTAAATACCTTAAACTTTATAGAACATTATTTGAAATAATAAACACTCCTAAAAAAGGATTCTTTGTGTCATTATTAGAACCTGTAGGTAAGATTAGCCAAAGTTGTGAGAACGTTCCCCGCTAGCTGGGATGTGCAGGTAAAAAAAAGGTCATTTGTTTC
>NW_011351998.1:2987-3233 GCF_000735185.1 Notothenia coriiceps | reverse complement strand
CTATTTTTCTCAGCGGATGCATGTCAATTTAAATCAATACTTACAACTATTTTTCAAATCAATAAAATCATTTTCTAAATCCACAAAAGCATTTCAATTAATATTGGGAGTCATGTCGTTACTTTGTTGAGAATGTGTCCATGTAATAAGCGGAATAATGTGCAGCGGCGCGGTCATTATGGGGAAAATAACACCGACAGGCTGATCAGGAGCCCAACGCGAAGCGGAGGGATCTAGATCGGCAGG
>NW_011351998.1:0-2912 GCF_000735185.1 Notothenia coriiceps | reverse complement strand
TTACACGACACTGTTCAACACTTAATTCTGATTTACTCTTTAACTAAAGAAACGCGGATGTCTTGAAAGACTCTTTCGCTAAAGATTTTTGAAGATATCCGCCTTCTTGTGACACGTAAATACTGCGCTTCCTATGTTTTGGTGCGGACTGCCTTCACACCAGCAATGAACCGCTCCAGAGTTCGCAAGCAAGCGCTCCGAGACCACCTATTTTAGCGGACCAAAGTCCGGTTGTTTAGTTCACTTAAGAGGTCTCGGACAACGACCCAAATGAACCGCACCAAGCGGCTAAACGCACCAGGGTTCGATTCAACCGGACTATACAAGGCAGGTGTGAACGCACCCATTAGGTAGCTAAAACATGTAGCTTACGTATTTGCAAGGCCAGAGTTGAGATCTAATTCAATGTCACAACTTAATAGGGACAATTCTGTTGAATGCAGAGCATGGAAAGTCAGACTTTACTTCCTTAAGTGACACTGACCTCATCTCTGGGAGTTACAAGTCTTTTTCTATGTGTCAAGGAGGCAGATAACATGTCACGGCCTGCAATTATGCTCAAAATTACTTTGTGCCATTTCATTCATGTCAAAGATAATATACATTTTTGGCGGGCACCCTCAAAGACCCCACAAGATCAGATACCGAACACATCAATGAAACACATTGCACCCTGGTGTAAGATAGTGCAACAATGTGTCTCATTTGTATGTTAATACACCACTGTGCTCCTGTTCCTTATTTTATTTTTGGTCCCAATGATTAGGCTGATTTGGTTAACCCCAACACAAATTAAGAAAATGTTCGCTCTCATTACATCGCTGAACTACTTTGATAGCAGTAATAACTTGATTTCATTACATGCCCAGATAGATAGGCATTGTGAGTTGAGGCATTCACGGAAGGAGAGGAAGAGCTCTAGAGTTAAATTCATGAAGTGAAGTGAAGCAGCGGAAGGCGAATGAATGATCTGAGGGACCTTCATCATCACAAGAAACTTTTTCCTTTAAAGAGATCCAGAGTTACAGAAGCGTTTTTTTTTCATCATTAGATGCTGGAATAAAAAGATTGCACTATAAAATAATTAAACTGTCAGGGACAGGTTTTTCAGTCACACCGCTATCGTCTCTTTGCAACAAAATTCTTGACCTTGGACGAGAAAAGGATTTCAATTAACATCTCTCATGTAGTGTTTTCACAGCTGAGGACAAAAAACTGAAGAGTCGAGGATCGATTTGTTTCCATTATTAAAAATATCACATCTATGCAGTGTATTGTCTGTTGCCAGGCTTGGCAGGGTGTTTCACGCACAGTGGAAAGTCATCTCTCCCAGGAGTGCGGTACACTGAAAATCCCCAGCATAACTAAATAGACTGGCCTTTGCCATTATGTTTGCTCCAATATAACCTTCAACGTTTGGCAGAGGCTCCTTCTCAACAGCACGGACCCCCTGCTACTGCTCTGCAGAGGGGAAATCCTAACTGAGAGAAACATTTGGTCATTTTTAGAAGCTAGCAGACATCCCTTTGGCAGGGAAGTGTATCTATAGAGACAGTGTCATTAACCAGCAGCCATGTAAAACTGAGCTATTACAGTTTATCATTATTTCTAGACCAGCATAGAATCTGCTTCTCCATTAAATGAATAGTTAATAATTTTAGGAGATGATAAGATTATTAATACCACTTTCATATGTATCGATCAATTGCACTCTCATATTGAGCTAGGAACCACTGGGCTCCATTCGAAGATTAAAAAAAAACACTGACCAGAACATTCAAAGCCTACAAATGTACATGTTGTATTTAATTTGAATCCAGAAAAATGTAAAGTAAATAACACTATGCAATGTTGTTGTAACTGCAAGGTTGCTATGCCAAGAGCAGAGGCATATTTTTGACAACTCAAAGCCTTTAGATGTTTGTTCTTCACTTTCCAAATGTAGTTAATAGGAACACCAAAGCAGGATTACTGCCAGTATCAGCCAGATGTTTAAGTGGGGCATTCTGCTAAGATGTTGCCCGATTTGTATTTTTTCCATGCATGTGGATTTCCTTGTTTACATTACCGCCAAACTTCTGACTAATAAGAAAGACATTCTACATGTAATTGCTAGCTCTGCTGCTTTGTACATGCCCTTCAGAAAATTACATTTCTAAAGTGCTCTGCTTTTATTTGTGCATTGTGAGGTTGAACAAGACTAAATAGAAAATCAACCAAAAGTAATAACGCAATATGACTTGTAAAAGTGAATTATTCCTTTAAGGCCTAGTCACATCAATGTCTAAAACAGTTTGGCTATGTGTCAAACTTAAGCAATTTCCAAGGATGTTTTCAAAACTTGTTTTAAGGAGCAATGAAAACCTGTTCGTTATTGAGCTTTGGTGAAGTTTGATATGTGAATTTGACTGTAACAGAGTCCAAAAAGGAGACGCTATTGTAAGTTGTTAGCTGTGTGTGTGTGTGTGTGTGTGTGTGTGTGTGTGTGTGTGTGTGTGTGTGTGTGTGTGAGTGAAGAAGAAGCCTTCATCACAGTTGGCATAGGGGCATGGTAAAAGACACACTGAGGGAAACACATTAATAACTTAGCTGGACATTGATAAAATAAAACCCAAGTCATTGTTTGTTCAAAACAGATTTATTGGAAGTCATATACAAGTAACCTGCTTACCCTCTCCTTCAAGGTTGTGAAGGCCAAACAGAGCAACAGAAAGAAGCAGCCTTAAGTAGAGGCTCAATTATTGGGAACACCTGTGCTCAATTGGAGCATACCATGTAGTGCATGGGCACGGTGTTATTGTTTGGGGCTTGAGAGTGTAAACATTTTATTGTTTGGGGCTTCTGTGGTCAGAGATATGGAATATGTTGGCCTGTTTGATTTGTTGTGTTTGGGTAATTTGCCTTGCATTTTG
>NW_011351997.1:8959-20830 GCF_000735185.1 Notothenia coriiceps | reverse complement strand
GGCTCAATTTATGCTGCGTTTCCATTACAGTTTAGTAGCTGGGGCAGTAACTATAGTAACGCAATGTAGGCGGAGCCGTGACGTCATCTTCAATGCGAACTACAGAAAAACAACATTAGCTGTTAGCCCTCAAGCTCACAGCTCCTCATATCTTTTCAGAAACTAGACAAAAGTTAAACAAGTACAAACCACAGACTGTCTGTGTCATGGCGAATACAGTCGCTGGTTTATTTATGTCTGTATAGGCCGTTGTTGTGAGTGTGGACGGTCGGAGCATTTACAACGTTAGCTTAGCCAAATCTCCATTAGAAAACACGCATTTTAAAAGGTTTTTCGCCTGCCGTCTGTCCGCAGACTTGTCAAAGCATTAATTCATGGTTTTTACTAACCGGTATCAGTATGTTGTTACTTCGGCATCATTTTGAAATGTGTATTACAATTAAATCACGGTCAAATATTTTCATTTTGTTGTAGTTGTAGCCCCCTTGCCAGCGATTCTCTCACTAGTTTAGCATACTCAGCCCGGACAGAAAAACTGTGAAACAGTATCCGTTAGCCGGAACTACCCCTAGTGGAAACGCAACAAAGAACGGCCGGGTTTGGGACGGCACACTTTAACCGTGCTACGCGCTGCAGTGGAAATGCGCCATTAAATGCCTGCTTGTCAAATACATTTGATCGTTTAAAGAAACACTAAAGAAAGATTTACATTAAAGTCACAATACCTTCCATAGGATATAATCTGCTTGTTGAAATCCGAAAACATAAAAATATGAAACAGAAATAGAACTCAAAATAAAGTGCAGCTGAGGCACCCGTCAGCGAATATTACGCATGGGTTAATAAACTAGGTCTGGGCAAAAGTTGTTTCTGTGCATTTTATTTGATTGATCCCAGATCATAAAGTGCAACTGTTTTCTTGTCTCTTGCTCACCTCGTGCTTACCCTATGGAAAAAAAACCTTATGGCACCGAGGCCACCACCACCTGTTCCAAAATAATCACCAGGTCCCCAATAAGGCCTTGTACAATAACCACTGGTACAGTGCAGAGTCCTTCTTATGTGACACTTGGTCACTTATAGTATTTTGTGACCAAAGAGACTTGAGACTAATCTAGTATTGTTCCCAAAAAACCTCTGAGTTTATCCAAAAATATGTCTCTTCCTATTTCCTCCATTCAGACACCATGATCCAGGTGGCCTCTAGCTTCAGCACAGAGCCAAGCCTCGATGTGGTTCTCTCCTCTATCCCTGCTCGAATATATGAGGCTGTTCACTTCCTGCAGGAAAACCTGGACAAATTCACAGACAAGGTAAGACACCTTACTTTGTCTGATCACTCAATATATTTCCCTCTCCAGTGTAATTCTAGTTTATGTCTGCAATCATGTTCCCTTAGAATTATTAGTGAAACCTTTCAACTGTTTATTAGATTCTTCCCTTGGTAAATACAATTAAGGAGTGTGCAATTTCACATTTACTATCCTCAAGGAGTGCTTACCTTGAGAATATTAGAAGCAAAGCTGCAGCAGCAACACGCTCACCCTCTCACCACTAGATTTATTGGTTTTATAGATGCATCCTTCAAATTAGGCTGCTGGGCAGCATTATTAAATTGCTGGGTTGCCATAATTATACCGAACTATATATCACCGTCACATTTATTGGACAAGCAGTCATTGCAGCTATAAGCGTTCTTGACCTTGTTTTAATACCAGCAGTGTTATATTCTCATATTTGTATTATAGTGGAATGTTTTTAGAGTCTGTTTATGTCTGTCCCCAAGCAAAGATGTCTCTATTGTGACCTCTAGTGGACATTTTCAATATCGCATAAATGTTGCAATGCATCGTTGTGTTGATGACTGTCTGTAAATGTGTGTGTGTGTGTGTGTGTGTGTGTGTGTGCGTGTAGGTGTACCAGACATGTGGAAACCCAGGTGAACTAGGAACAGGAAGTCCCAGTGTTCACGAGCAGAGGAAAAAGAGCAGCTCTCTGACCGCATCCGAGTACAAACCCTCTCCAACCGCTGGGCTCAGACTGGAGATGCAGGTTTGTGCGCGTACAAGTATCATGTATGTCTACACATGTCTCACTCTGAATGACGAGATTTAAAATAAATTAATAGAAATTGTTTTAATGTGCTTTTACGTGAAAGATTTTAGGGCACAGCAGGATTTAGTTTTAAAGGTAAAGATGTAATGAGTGAAAAGTGATGAAAGGGTTATTATGAGATGAGTTTAATCACTGATTTTTTTGTTTTGTTTATGAATCATGTTTTTTTATAGAAAACAGATACATTCCTGGCTATATCTTGTTGATGATTTACTATTCTGCCCCGGTTACATTTTGAAATGATATTACATGTGATTTAAAATGTATTATTTGTTTTGGATTGTATAGCCAGAAATTAAAAAAATATTGTCCTTGTCCTTAGGTGTCCGATCTGTCCAGTAAGCTGAGGGAGATGCGGCAGTACTGGATCCAGCTCCCTGTGGCTCTCTGCAGCAAACTGGCAGCAGGGGGCGCCAATCAGGAAAAATGCTGGAACGGGGTTACTAAAGCCAGGTGAGGAAGAAACCTGCTGACCTGACTGACCTCACACAAGTTATTTCATCTTTAAATGTGACATCTACTTTACCTGATCCTCAATCTTCAAAATGACCATCAAATCTCTACAACGTCCAAACATCACATTACATGTTTTTTTATCCAAAGCAACGTACAATAAGTAGATACAGAATAGCAACTAAGACACCGCAGATTCAGTTCCAAAGTTGAGATAAGATTTATATCAAGATTTATATGGGGGGGTAAAAGACCTAGGATAAGATATACCTCACTGCAATTGCCTAAAGAAAAAGGGGGACTGGCACTTCCAAACCTAAAGGAATATTATCATGCAGCGCAACTACGTCCTCTCATTTACTGGTGCAACTCATAGACTGGTGCAACTCATAGACTGGTGCAACTCATAGACTGGTGCAACTCCGATTATATGGCCCGCTGGAAAGACATCAAAATACTTACATATGAGTGCCCAATTCAAAGAGAAATGCCTCCCCATATTAAAGAAAAGGGAGACCTAGATCCAATAACAACATTTACACTTGAAAAATGGTATTCTATTATTAAACAATTGAAATTTGGAAGGGAACTTTGACTATTAGACTGGATAGCCTATGACAAAGGATTCAAACCAGGAAGCTATGACATTCAAGCAATGGACAGAAAAGGGTTTAACAGCCATATGCACGGTTATCCAAAAGGGAGAAATGAGAAGCTTCCAAGACCTGAAAAACATTTTTGACCTAGAAAATAAATACTTATTCAAATATATGCAAATAAGGGACTACTATACAAAAAAGCTTAAAAAAATTAAGATGACATACAACCTATTGTAAAGATTATTGCACGAGCTTACCATGCTGATATTTCCAAACTTGTGTCTACCCTGTATTCATGCTATGGAAGCCAAAAGAGATTCAACACTCTATGTAAAAACTAAATGGGATAAAGAACTAAACGAAAGAATCTCAGAAGAGATGTGGTATGATATGTGGAAAATGGTTAAGGTACATAACAAAGGAGTCATAAAAAACCAAGCAATATTATGTAGATTGTCTCCGTACAGGCACTGTTCTCTCTGAAATGTAATATTTGTTTGTGTGTAATTTTACCTTGTGAAAAAATCCATAAAAGAAAGTAAAAAATAAATAAAAAGAATAGCAACTAGGATCAGCTTTAAACATTAGAATACTTTTTTGTAACCAAAACTTACTTTGACAATCCATTTCTTCTGAAGTTAATTCAAATATTTTAGGTTGTTTTTTCTTTGCTGTTATGCATTTTTGATTAGAATCCTTTAACCCATGTTGAAGTTAACATTGTTCATGCAGCAAAGCTTTTAAACAAACAACTCCTTTTCATCCTTCCACATAATACTGGAGTGTGTAATAATACACTTTCAGGGTCTGTAATCTGTTCTTCACAAGTGTCATTTATGCAGCACATAGACAACAAGACATTACAGACAGAAAACCTGTGTCCTGCAGCACTTAAAGACACTTCTGAGGTCAGGAATATAAGAGTAGGCAGCAACTAGCTTCTGGTAACGTCGCAATTAAACATGCCAGATTTCTTCTCGTTGAAGGCCATGTCTATACTTTGTGTGGTAACAAAAGATGCAATAGATAGATACTTTATTGATCCCAATTTGGGAAATTATTTTAATATCAATCAATAGGCTATTTCTTAAAATGTTTTAATAAATGTTAATCTATTTTAAGGTGGTATTACATGACATTTCTTCCACATACAGTGATTTTAAATCCTGCCGAGATTCACATCCAGAACACTCGCAGTCATCGCCACCCCCACAGCCTCCTTTATCTATGTGTAAATGGGTTATAAAATAATGTAACCCCCCCCCCCCCACAACACACATACACCTCACATATGTTTAAGTGGTTGGATTACAGCTAAGTGTTTAAACACAAGAATCAGAGATAGGCATTTGTTTTCAAATAAACAAATAATGACATAGAACTGTGCTTAAAACACCTTTCAACAACCAGAGCCTCTCCCTTACACCCTTACATATTTCTTTTAAAAACCATATCTGCCCTTTTGTTGTTGCCACACATTGTTCACCTATCCCTCCATTCCTCAAATCAGGTACCTTCCAGAGGTGATGGGTGACGGCCTGGCCAATCAGATCAACAACCCTGAAGTGGAGCTGGACATCACAAAGCCAGACATGACTATCCGGCAGCAGATCATGCAACTCAAAATCATGAGCAACAGGCTGAAAAACGCAATGGAAGGCAACGACGTGGACTTCCAGGATGCCAGTGGGTCATCTTCTTACAATTGCACTGAAAGCAGTTTTATACTTGACAAACCTTGTCTATTCTGTTATGTTTTTGATGAGATTATTTTATTGCCTGATTCTTTATGTTAAACCAGAACAAGGGCTTCTAACTAATGACACATCATCTTAATTCAAACATTGATTCCATTCATGAAGGTCAAAACGTCCCCAATCAAGAGATTGCCACTTAGAAACATGTAATAAGGAAAAAATGAGAAAAAGGAATCTCCTCATCTGTTTTTTGAAAAAGTAAAGTATTAAACAACTTCCTATTAAAAATGTGTTTCCTCTCTCTCTGTAATCGTCTCCCTAGGTGATGACATCAGCGGCTCAGGGAGCGGGATGTGTTTCGGTGTTCAGTGTCATCGGAATAGAGCATTCGACTTCTCACCAGACACAACCCGAGCCAGGGGGGCCGCCACGTTTCAAACCCGCCTCTTTGGACTCCTACTCCTGCTCCCATTGGCCAGCCTGCTGCTTCAGCGATGATGGACCGCCGCCTACTCCAGTCAGACTCTGAAGCGTAGAGGAGGGCTGAACCACGGGACGGACAAAAAGGGGTTTGGTGGGGAGGGGGGTGTTACGTAACTTTGCCAAAAAAATTAAATGAAAAAGACATTTTGGGGAATGAATGGACGACATTTTCTTTGACCACGAGGGGCAACATTTGACAGTGACAATTTGTCTTTATTTCGTTTTGCTCAGTTATTATGTCTTAGTTTGAGTGTGATTCAGTTTGTTGAGCTGGTTTCAATGGATTGTCGGAAGAAGAAGGAGGCGAGGAAGACGAAAAGAATGACTGCTGTTGATGATGAAGATGATGATGATGGGGATATTGGTAATGATGTATTGACACTCTATCAGGTCCATTTAGCTCCAGTTTCCAGTCAGCAGGCGGCAGAGCTCAAAATATGTTTTGCTCCGACATGTGGTGCGATCAAGGTTTTAGTTCTTTTTACTTCTACGGTTTTTAAGTTGAGTCAAGTTGTCTACCTTAACAAAAATTGTGTACATTGTAAATGTTTGCATACTTTAGCTAAAAGACTGGCACCATATTGAGCCATGAATGTACAGTATAATACTCTATTGGCAATGAATCCCCCCATTATCTGTGATGTACTGTAGTCGTCCGGATGTTTTCATGTGTGTTGGCATAAGCAGTCAGTATGATTTGTCTGAAATACAAATGATCCCACTCCTGTGATGTTGTGATTGCAAGAGTTTACCTCACTTTTACTGTACACCCAACCATTTAAAAAAAAATTTGGGAAAATTATTCATCTCCTATGAAAAGAAATATCAGTCTCTTCAAAGGATGTAAACAAACACAGGACACCGTTTTCCTTAAGTCCTGTAATGATTTCCTTCAATGAAAATCTACACAGGAAACATTTCATGACACAGTAATCCTCCTAACAAGGACTCCTTGTTGAGAGCACACCAACATAAGGTAACTGTAAATGAAGTCTTAGAAGCAACACATTGGTTCAAACCAAAGCACTTATTACACTGAACACTTTTTTACAAATGTCAACATCGCCCCAATTATGTTGAACATTTGTAACAACCAGTTTACCAGGTTTTGTGACTGCATATGTTGATGGGAAACAATTATTACTAAGAAAACATGTGTTGTACATACAGAACAGGATATCTGCCGAATATTGACAACATGTATACATTTGCCTGGTTATACATCATTTACTCGGCATGCCTTTTTCCATACAACACTTTACTGGTACATACGAGACTCGCAAAAGTCTCATGCACATACACACTGGGGTTGTGTATTAATCTGTATTTAATCACTTTTCATCCATTAAACTCTGTTTGATTATAGCAGTGGCTTTTGAAATGTACATTTTGATTTGATTGGTATAATTAGCATATATTTAAAAAAAAAAAAGCTAGCTCTTTATTTAAAGGGCACTTGAGAAAATAAGCAAAAGGATGTCATGGGGATGTTATCAGCGTGGGTTTTGGGGCTTGAACAGAAAGACTGCATTTAAAATTGGGAGCATTGAGATTTAACGTGCATTTTTAACAGGCAAGGAGGGTCAAACTAAAATATTGACATTCATTATGGCGAATATAGCCTCCAATATTTATGGATCTTCAGGGACTAAAAGTTTTAGCCATGCTAGAGTCATGTTTGTCAGTTAGTTCACCATTTTGGTAAAAACAATTATATCTAAACAACAATTACAACTGCAATATCATTTTGTATGGACATTCATGCTCCAAATGATGGACTCCAATGATTTGTTGCTGCCTTGACTTTTCGTGTAGCAACACAATTTGGTTGACAGTGTCTCAACAACCATTGGCTGGATTGCCAATTCAATGTCATTCTTATTACTTTGGTGATCGTCAACCTCTTCATCTGGTGCCATAAACTGCCAAACTGATTAAAATCTGCTCCAGCTGTAAGTGAACTTAAGGTTAACTTAAATGATAAACATGGTAAACATGCCACCTGCTTGTAATTATTCAGTATGTCATTATAATGATGTTCACATCAAGCACCACTGAGACACTAGCTTGAAAGGTTGTTTAAACGTCTCCTGCAAGTTCCACAGACTTTATGGAAGTGCTACACTTAATCTCTGGAAAACCCCTTTAAGGCTATTCTGAGTCAGCTGATGCAACTCCTCAGGCATGTATCCAAGGATCCATTCATTAGAAACAGAGATGAGAACAAGACCAGTTGCTCTCGTCTTCATTTTTTCCGTTTCTGAGGCTCTGTGGCCACCACATAGTCATGACTCAGTCCCTAATTGTGCTTGTTTTTTTAGAAAAACTAAACTTGCCAGATGCTCTACAGCTATAAATAAACATATAACTCTTTATAACAGGCACTGACAAGCTGTATGTGTCCCTGCTGGAGAAAAATAGGGCCATGTGTTGTGTGGGATCAGTGTTGGGTGTAACAAGATACAAAAGTAACGGAGTTACAGTAATGTATTACTTTTTGCTGTAACGAAGTAATGTAACGCATAATGAAATGTGGGTAATTTACTACCCGTTACAACACATTTTTAACCCAAAATTAAATGGTGTTTTGTTTTTTAAGAATTTACCAACATCGAGAGACATTCCGACACCAGAGAAAAATTGTGCGGATTAGTAAACCTGGTGTTTACCCTTCAGGCTCATCAAGAGCCCTCCGCTTCACATTGGGTTCCCTGATCAGCCTGTCGGGTGTTCTTTTCCCCGTAATGACCGCCTCGCTGCACATTATCCCGCTTATTACACGGCCATATACTAAACAAACTACAGAGCCCATTCCATGTTCCTGTTATTGTTTACTTCCTCTCTGCCTTCTTCTGGTGATTTATCTGACGTCCAGCCCTTCGTCTTTTAACCTATTTTCCTTTCTCTTTCTTGATCCTCCTTAGCAACTTTTATAGTCCTTGACAGTGGTCTGTACTGCTGTATTAACAACGTGTCACATGTTAAGAATTTACAATCGGAATTGAGTATTCAACTAAGCCGTGTAATAAAAGTTTTTAGTAGCCTTAATGGCCTACACAGTTGTTATGCTATACCACATTGCCCTTCACTGGATGTATAATCAGGGCCGTCCCTCCCTAGAGGCCGATCATGCAGACTGCGTGGGGCCTCACCTTGCGGAGGAGGCCTCATCTTGCGGAGAGAGCCGAAAATGCGGCGCAATGCGAGACAGTAATATTATAATGTAACTTATTACTTAAAAAAGACAGTAATAAGTAATATGCACTGTATTACATTTTGAAAGTAAGTTGGCCAACACTGGTGGGGATGACTATCCTGCACCAGTCAGGGGGTTTGGAGTTAATAAATGATGTATCTTCCTGATGCATACAACAGAATGAGGCAGAGCAGCAGGCACATAAGCAAACACTTCACTGCACGTCTCTGTCTTTAAAAATCTTAAAAGTTTCATGTGTCTTCTCCTGTAATTGTGAATGATGTGGAAGTAAAGGTATAATCTGAACTGACTTTTCCTGAGAGGTGGGAGGACAGGTGTAGCAGCCACATTATGCCTCTGTTGACTTTACTTGTCTAGACATGATTTATCGGCGTTGAGCCCCCTGAGCTGAACTGTCTGTCCGTGATCACCGTTTTCCCCTAGGTACGTCTGAATAAAAGCTGCTACAAATCTTGCTGCACACATTTTTAAAACTCTGGAGACAGCTTAGACAAAATTGTTCTGCTCATGTGGTCTAGAATTGATTTTTGCGCCTACACCTGTGCGTTGAAAAGAAATTAAAATGTGTTTTACTGGAGATATGGCTGCTTCCGTTAAACTATTTCAAATGCGCCCAACTGCTAACTTTAAGATAAGAAGCATCTCTAACTTTGAGTCTGCTCTTCACTTAAATACATATACACAACTCTTTAAGATACTGGTCAATAGGTACAAGGATGCAGGAGCCACTGAATAAAGGGGATTGATGTGTCCATGGTGAAATGTCAGGTTGAGAGAATGCAAACGGACTGTCGGGCCAGGAAATGCAGTGTCACAGAAATTATATGTACTGTTGTGTTATTGAGCAACTTTTCCCTTGGTAAGGGACAGGAAGCTGCAGGAAATGAAGGAGGCGTGAGACAGAAAAGGATCTTCAAGAGAAAATTGATCCACAGCCATTGGGGGATGAAATGTATCAAAGTTTCCAAACTGCTGTTGTCATTAAAACTTTTAGCTTGTTCTTGTAAAGGAAAAAAAAACTTTCTTTCTGTTCACTCATGATCCATAATATTGCTACAAAGGATGCACCTGTCCAACTTTTCTCTCCTGGTATCAATTGAAGTTCCTGTATGTATCGGACTGTTCAAGTCCCAAATAAATACCCTATTTTCCCTATCTCACTAAGGGGAAACTGAGGAAAACTATGGCATTAAAAACTGAATATGTCGTGATGGAAACATTCGTTTTTTTAATGACATTCACAGATACATTTTGTTTAATGTCACCGAGCTGGAATAACTGCTTCATTAAACTAATTAACCTTTTACCACACACTCTCTTCCTACAGTATGAGGCTGGAACTATCAAGAATCTTGAGCATGTGTTATGTGTACTGATATATCATTTTGGTTCATGGGTAATTTTGCCACTCAATCCAGGGCAGTTGTGTAATACATCCTTGAAAGCTATTTGTCTAATCTTGAGAGAGTAATGATAAAAACATGTTTTCATTTTTTTTAAAACATGTCCGAAAAAGGGAGAATGGCTATTAAAGGGTCAAAGTTGAGCTGAAAGAGTGGGTGGTTACTAGAGACCCAGCACCCCCACACAGGTGTTTCCACTTTACCTGCTGATTAAGCTTCTCAGATTGAGGTATGGTGGAGCTGTGTTGTGGTCCTCAAAGGTAAAAATAAACAGATGATTGCAGACATTATCAATGTGTAAAATGTCCTACCAGTAAAGGCACTGCAAAACCAACTCAAATCGAACAAACAGATACCTGAGAGGATGTCTCTCTAAGTGAAAATGTATAGGTTTGCTCTGATGAGGGCCTTTACTGCTGTTGGTGAACAAAAGAAGCAACAACACAACATTAAACTTGTGTAGCTTAAAGGTGGGGTAGGTCATTTACTTCAGAAACACTTTTTGTTATATTCCATGGAATGCTCTTAACATCCCGATAGTAATGAATATATGAAATGCTTTGACAATAAATACATAAAAACATTTCATCTGTGGAAGCCGTGGCGCTGTAAAAAGCACGACCAATTATTTTAGCCGGCCCGGCTAAAATAACTGGATGGCCTACCTGCCTGTCAGCCTTCCAACTCGTGCACAAACCTATAACGTGCCCTCATTGGTCATGTGCACGTTTGTGTGTGTTGGAGGAGGGGCTCTGTAAGGAAGTGTGAAGGGAGGGGCAGATTTTTTTTCTTCCAAATTCTAGCGCACTCGAGCTGGTTTCTCCATTCTTATTTACCCTACTTTTAGACTTTAGAAAATGTATGCAAATAGTGTATTTTAGATATACTCAGTGTTTCAGTGTCTGGCTTTAGAGGTGACTACTGGTTGGAGTGTGTTTTAATATATTATTAATGTAATACAATTTGTGGTAAACTGAAAAGACCTGTGGGAGTACAGTATACACTTTTGGAAATCAGGAATCAATATAGTCATTTTCAACACCAACGATGGCTGTGACATATTCAAGTGTGAGAATAAGACAGCATGCACAAACTAGAGAATGCAATTCCTGAAGAAATTGCAAGTGGGAATGCTTTATGCTGAAAAGCTGATGCTAAACTGCTATGCTGAAATGTAATGTTTAAGAAGAAAGTGAAGAATTTAGATTGAAATGATACACGAACACTGGTTCTTGAATGTGTGATGAAAGAAGAAAAGAAAGTAAAAAGGCTTGGAAAAGCAGCAGAATATTTGAACTGCAAACTTTTGAACTAAATTGATGGCGAATGATCTGTCGCCATGCCAATGGCATTTGATGACATCCCATATTATGCTTATGCGTTGATGGCTGCATCGTTACCAAACTTGTGAAACGGCATATGATGACACCCCATAATTGACGTAGAGCTGTTAAGGGCAGGACCATTAACCATTATCTGAAGTCTGCTGCTGTTTTATGGCGAGGGATGCGTTGCCATAGTAACACCACATTACGTAACATCAGATCTGATGTAGGGCTGTGTTAACTATTATCTGAAGTCTGCTGCTCTGAGCATGTCAGTTGGAGTTATGACATCATCGTGTTCCATGAAACATGTGTTCATATTTGAGCTAACGACGTGTTCAGAGATCAAAGGTTTCCATGGTGATCAGTGAGAGGAGAGCATTTTCATTGTTCTGAATGAGAGATAAACCTCTTACATGTGAACGTTTTGTTGAAGAACCGTAACAGATATCGGTGAAATTTCAAAGCGTGAAGCATGTCAAGGAACTTGAGCATCTGAAGTGTACTTTTTGTGTACTTTCGGGTTAATAATGTGGCCTTTTTGGCAGATTAACTAAAGGTGTGTGGCTGCTGTGGTGG
>NW_011351997.1:5982-8450 GCF_000735185.1 Notothenia coriiceps | reverse complement strand
AGATAGTTATAGATAGAGATAAAAGAGATTTGTACCTAAACAAAAACACAAGTCTAACACCAAGCGTTTAAATCAGCACTCTTAGCGATATTTTATACTTCATGCTATCTGCACAAACTATAGCATATGAAAAGCTGAGAGTCCACAGATTCTATTGGTATACGTTTCATCCCTGTGCGATCAAAACTCACTGTTCTGTATGATAAATAAAAGAACATTGTACCTTGCAAATCAATAGCGGGTACATTTTACCCGTTGGCGGTTTTAGGTATACAGCGACCTCTGGCGGTTCTAGTGTTAAAATCAAACAAAACACCCAAACCCCGAAAAACTATTTTTTTACAAAAATCCACGTTTATTTTTAAATGAGCCATTGCGACTTCCGACTGATTTCGATAGAGCAGGTCACATATGTGTAATTCGTGGCACAATTCAAACGGGATCGAAAGATAACTTTTCTCTCGCCATTGACTTTAATACATAATTTTTCCGAAATAAGGTCCCATGGAAGTCCACAATATTTGAATGTTTTCAAATATAATTTTTTAGAATATCTTAGGCCCTCAGAGATGGCCTAGAGGGCCCTGACGGCTCGCCACTGATCAAACTATAGACCCTACACATCCACTGGACGTGGATTCTAAAAGTACAATATACACTTTTCGCTAGAAATCAAATCAAAAAGCATTTTAATGGCCAAACTATTCTAACATTTAGGATTTTCCAGAGAGGTTTATTTGTGAACATACGACCCTCTTGAGCATTTGCAATCAACGGGAGCATCAGCCCATATGCCACAAATTGTTGTTTCCTACACGACCACTAGAGGTGCTAAACTTTAAAACGTGACTATAGGTCCTAATAAGCTGCTGAACAACCAAACAAAGTCCATTGGTTGAAAAATGTGACCGGGGTCACCATAGATGCAAAATATAAAAAAACATATAACATTATTGTACTATTTGAGCATAAAAAAATAGTTTTTGCTAAGGATTTATATTTTAAGTCTCCATGATGATCAATAAGTAACATACATCATGTATTGCCTAATGTCTATCAAGGAGACTACATAATGAACTATTGTGAAGGCATGATACATGTAGCAGAAGAAGCAGGAAAACCATAGTGTAAGAGTTGTGCTTTTTTTATGTGGATGCACTTTTGGTGCAATAGGTTATCAAATGTCCTGAATCAATGTTTAACTTCTCAGTTTAAGAGAAGATACACGTTAATTAATCACTGTAGTGAACATGTAACCGTTTGAATACAAATAATGATACAGAAAACATGAATTAGCTTCATTTGCTTTAACACAGATATGAGTGGAGTCTGATGCTTGTATTGCTGTACTTCGGTTTGACCACTAGGGGTCACTGTCCCGTCACAGAAGCCACCATGCCGGGTTTGGTGGGGGCTAACCATTAGGCATTCAGTCTGGGTCAGGTGGAACAGAACGGGTGATTGGTTTACGATCCGCCATGCTGTCTCCTGATTGGTCAGAGAGGTGTGAGAGGCGAGAGAGCCCAGCGCCAGCAGCAGTGTATCTGCTCCAGTCCCCGCTGACAGCCGGTGCAGCATACACACACTGAGGGCTGCGATGTGACTGTTTACCAGAGGAATACAGCGTGTTTCTGTGGGATTTTCTCTCTACTGTCAGCCGGATAATGCGAGAGGACAGGCGGGGAGTCATGTTGGCCATGCGGGCCACTTGTGTTGCGGCTCTTCTCTGTGTGCTGAGTTCGGTGTGCGCAGTCGAAGGTAGGTGTGCTTAATGTTTCACTGTTCATTTGGCTAATTGTGATTCAAGCTGCCCCACTGCTAACAACCATTGTTCTAATAGTCTCACAGTTTAACTTTTTGTAGACCAACATAAACTTATTTTGTCATAAATGTCAGGTGCTTCAGTATTTATCGGTAAGTTGTCTTTTTAGGGAGGCATTCATATGAAGGCTAATTTTCGACAGTAAAGGTATGCAATGTGTCATATATTATTTGTTTTGCTGCTGCTCTACCAATAGGCTATGTTGTTAGTCTACTGTAGAATACACATTTGTATTTACACCTAGATTTATAGCATCATCATTATTAAATCGTCTTGAGAGGAATAATATACATGCAACTAACCACCAAGCATGAAATAGCATAATAATGTTAATTTCATTTTCATTTTTTAATCATAGTGAGTGATGTTATAGGCTTAAATTACATCAGGGATTCACTCCTAACCAATATCTTATGATGTGTATTGTCTGTGTCATATATTGTGTGGTGTTTAGTGCCAAACAACACTGTTTCTTCCTCTCTAGTGCACTGTGATGGGCTATTAAATCCCCCCTGCTGCTCACCTGGAGCAGCAACGTGAATCATAATTATAGCTCACAGGTGCTCAGTCACTCCATGTAGCTCCACCCCCTCCCCTGGTTCTCCCCCTCATGCCCAACATAACCTCCTGCTGCCCCCCTCGCCCC
>NW_011351997.1:0-5010 GCF_000735185.1 Notothenia coriiceps | reverse complement strand
CCCCGCCCCGCCCCGCCTCCCTTTAAGGCATCATCTCCCCCTGCTTTTTGGCAAACATCACCTTCCGCCTCTTTTGTTGCCCATCTACAAGTATGATCTCCTGCTACGTCTCCCGAGCATTACCAGCTGATTCTCCTGCTGCTTCTCTTAAATCCTCTCCCACCGCCACTGCTCAATTTCCAGCGTCACATTTGACTCCTGCTGCTCCTTCTGATCGTCCAACATCCCCTCCTGGTGCTCTTGCTGCTCCTTCTCATCCTCCAACGCCACCTCCTGCTTCTTTTGCTGCACCTCAACAAGTATGCCATCCTGCTACTTCTCCCAAAACATGATCAACTCATGCCCCTTCTGCTTCTTCACGAGCATCCTTCCTCCTGCTCCTTCGTAGACCGCTGTACCTGTTGCTGCCCATTTGCAAGCATTGCTCCTGCTATTTCTCCTCAAACACTGTGTTGCTGCTTCTTCTTCCTAAGCTCCACCTTCTGTTCCTTTCCGAGCATCACATTTGACTCCTGCTGTCCTACTTCTCCTTTTTCTCAAGATCAACTTATTCCTCTTCCAGCATTTCCGCTTCCCTACCAGCTCTTTCTTCTGATCTTACAGTCTCCTGTTGCTCACCCCTAAGAATCTATAACCTTCCACCATTACCTCCTCCTCTTCTGTTACATTACTATTGATCCTTCCAGTGTAACATTACTATGACTTGTGTGTTGCTCCTGCTTGTTATTCCCAAAGATCACTACTGGAACTGCACCTGTCCAAGCATGTCCTCCATGTGGCACAGCAAATTATACTCCTGCTGCTCTTCCTCAAGTATCGTTTTGTTTTCCTTCCAAATCATAGCATACTGTTTCTCCCTTTGCTCCCGTTCAAGTATTTTCCTCCTACTCTTCCTCCCCATGCATCACTTCACTTCTTCACCTGCTGCGTTTCTAGCTCACTCCACCCATGCTAACTGCTTCTTTTCTGTTCTTCTTGAATGCGACTCAAATTCAAAGCATATCCCTCTGCTCATGCCAACGCTGCTCCACCACCTTAAGGTCCTCTTTCTCTTCTTATTTCCTTACATCTTGTTTTCCAGTATTTTCCGGCTTGCTACTCCCCGCGTCCTCACCTTTACCTCCTGCTGTATTTAGCTTACACTCCCTTGTACTCTATCGTGTCCCTTCTTCCTCCTCCTCCTCCTCCTGCTGTCCCTTATGGAAGCGCTAGATTAGTCTACTGCTGTGTTTTAATGGTGCGTGTAATGACGGGCTGCGCAGTAAGTTTCCCTCATTATGAGACATGTAAATGTGTTGAAGGGTAGGTCTGCTTTGATTACACAGAAAGGTCTGTGTGGGCGAGAGGTATGAGGTTAAGATAAAGGAGAGACAAATATGTACAGTGGGTGGGGGGTTGTTTTGTGGTCACGGTGGCCTTTTCATGGCAAGTAAGTGCTTAATGAACTGATGTTCAAGTGAGTGTTGGTGTAAATAGATCCTCTGCTGACAGTCACTGCCGCGCGTTGCACACTTTCATATTCCCATCTGCACACTTCCACACTTTATTTTCACCGTAATAATGGAATATCAAAATTGTTGCTGATTGTGCACCTGCTAATTTACCGTAATTAATCAAGGGGTGGTTTGTGTTGACCTGCAGTGTTTTATATTTCCCTGTGTCAAATAAAAACACTAGAACAAATGAAAGCCTTTTAATATATTAGTGAGGTTCTGATCAAATGTTGCTCGAAAGTGAATTAATTTTTTACAAAAGGCTTGCTCTTTTTATAGTTCAGTACTCGACTCCAAATAAACACATTTTCATAATAAATTAAAATGATTATGTTTTTTAACCATTTGTATGAAAAAAGTCTATTATTATTTTCAGGATCCCAAGAAGGAGTCTTCATATTCATTGTTTTGTCAGACCTTCTCCAGAAAACTCCAAAAATATTTAGTGTCCTGTGAAATGACAGTTAAGAAAAGCAGCAAAACCTCAAGATGGTACTTTATGTTGTGCTTAAATTTGCTTTAAAAGTCAAGTATCATACTAGTTTGCCCTATCTTCTTCTGTTTTTCTGCCATTTCTGAAATGTAGTTATGCCCTCACCCGGCTGACTGAAATGAGAAATGTGCCAGTTTTGAAATCTCTCATCTTGATCATACCCAGCTACCTGGTCAGTACCTGCCAGACAGCAGCTTTTTGAAAGCACGAAATCAGGCACTCTTTCAGATTTTTGGGCTAGAATACTGGAGAAGTTTCCTTTTTGATGAAGAAAAATCACTCTCACCACTCACTTTGCTTTTCTCTGTGTAGTCTGAAATGGCTGCCCAAATGCATTGACCTTTACATTCCTTCTGGATTTACACTCTTTCATAGAGCCCACAATGCAGTACAGTAATCCAGCATTTGACCCTGTCATTTTGAAAGTCAATGCCAACCCTGACCCAGCGGATATTGTTGGGTATAAGTGCTACATATCCCACAAACAAGCCTTGGGAGGGGGTGGCAAAGTCATGTGTCTGCACCAAACACCCAGTCAGCGGCGGGCTCTGAAATCACTGAAATTGCTGATTTGTGTCCGTGTTGAGTGTCGACTAGGGGTCGAGGAGTTAATTTCTCTCGACTTTTTGAATGTAAATGCTGCTATTTAATTTAGAAACCCTGAGTTTGGTTGCTGCTAAGATATGGCTACATGTAAAATATGCACTGTACACACGATAAACCTGCACATATAATTTCTGCTCCTAGATGTAAACTATTTTTGTCCTTTTCCCCGGAGCCTGTACACGTACGTGTGGTGCCCCATCTGTCATCTTCTGGGAACGCTAAAGGTTAAAGCTCCTAGATCCTGTTTTTAGATGCTTGAATTAACATGACGAGCTGCAATTTGTGACTTTGTGTTTGTGTGTGCAACTAATGATGAACAAATTATCTCCTCAGGGAAAGCTATCACACACTTATTGCAAAGAGATATGCAGATGACTTGCTGCACATACACTGACAGCACTGCTGCTGCCACACACACCATATATGCACATACTGTACGCTGCACCATGCTCTGCCAGCTCATGTTTTAAAGATGTGCTTTCTATATTCATCTGGTGACAGGTTATGAATGTGTGACAGACATATAGTTGAACTGGGGAAAACTAGGAGCCTGGAAGAAGATCCTTCTTACCAGTTTTTGCTCCAGTGTTGGTATTTTTCCTCAGGGCATCCTGTTGGTATTAAATATTTATTTCCGCGTAGCTTTCATAGTTTTTCAGAATACATTTTCTGCTGTAAGGTACTTGAAACCTGTGAGAATATTTACCTTTTGCACAGAAACTCAGAGTCCTGGGCTTTGGTGGTGTGTTTCCCACGGCGATTTGGGCATCAAGAGGCAATTTCAGATGAGTCAGTCTGGCATTAATACCATGCTTCTCTGTACCCACAGGCTGTCAGACATCAATATCACAGCTTTCAGTGCTTCAGGAAGTCATTTCTAACAAAACACCCTCAATGTTTACTGAGATGTGATTAATACGTTCCATTAGTGTGAAAATAAATCCTTATCTTCACACATTGGCTGTGATTTTTCACACAACTCTACGATCCTCTTGTTAAATTTGAGGACAAACTTGCTGTGTTGAGCCATGTCAATTACTGAGGAAAGATAACTTTTTTTTACTGCATACCTTTCACAGAATTTCAATATCAAATGTTTGAGTGTCTGCTGTGGATTCTGGATGAAAAATAGTTATGTACTGTATTATATCTATTTTAGTTTAGTAGGTGTTTTTTAAGTGTGGTCTTTTTGTTCCAATTCTCAAGTCCGTTAGTGCAAGACTCAGTCAACCAAAGATCATAATTTTCAAATCATCCGAGTCAAGTTACAAGTATTTTAAATCCATTGGAGTCGCTTAGCATTTTTCATTTAGTGCTGTATGAACACAACCCTGCAATGCGTTGGCCAAATAATTATATATTCAGACTTTGCAAGGCCTGCCTGGCATGCCGTTAGGTATTTTTCATTATTTGACCGTTCATAATGTGAGAGTTGGAAAGTATCTTTTGGTTGAGTATCGGGCAACTTAACGCGACCTCGGTTTGGTTCCCCAACAACTCCTGAGGGAAATATCTCAATCTTCAGCTTCGTAATACTCCACTATGTTCACCAAATAGTTGCCAACTTTTCCCGCCTATCATTTGGTGCTCTGCAATTGTATGATCAGTTTAAGGCATTTTTGCAGCTGCCTGTTGGAAATTATGTTGAGCATTAAGGGGTGAACGCAAAGACCAAAACATTTGGCCTCATTTAACAGCATTGTCCCGTGTTTCCTTTTTCTTAAATCTGTTTTTGCGATCACATGGTCCTTTCTAAATTGAAGTCCCAGCAAGTTCATCCTAAAGGAGGTAAACAACCTGACTTGGGTTGCGGTCGAATTGTAAGTTATACTAGGAACCTTCCTAACCGATTGAATTGACCCGGAAGTACTTCAGTGGCAGCCATGATAAGCAGGGCTCGACATTAAGGGCTGCCCGATGGCCCGGGGCCATCTAGTATTTAGCTCGGGCAATGAAGCCTCACCTGCTGGTTGCCCGATCGGGCAATCTATTATGCCAGCAGCTCGCGGATCCAGTAATGAGTGACCCGACAGTAAAACTAAACATATCTATAACTAGTTTAGGTAGTTTGAGAGGTAATTAGAATAGCTACGTGTGATATTCTAACCTGAAGTGTGTGTTTTGTCCGCTCACCGCTGCATGTGATCATGCAGTGCTGCGTGTCGACTCGTCAGCAGCAGCTGATCTCTCTCTCCCGTCAGATTAGACTTCACTCGCGTTTATGTCCATATTGATCAGATCTAGCTAGTTCTAGCTAATGATAGGACTACCTGCTTATTAAAAGACACCTAAACAATAAGTGTCGCTATGCAACTGGGTGAGGCCACAAAGTATAGCGCAGCATTATGCATTTGTTTACATGCCCACCGGAACCCCGAGGCATTACCAACAGATCAACGCACAATCAACCCATACAGG
>NW_011351996.1:0-4065 GCF_000735185.1 Notothenia coriiceps | reverse complement strand
CATCAACATGTGTCCTGATCTACCTGATCTTACCTGATCTTACGTGGATCTTACCTAGATCTTACCTGATCTTACCTGATCTTACCTGGATCTTACCTGATCTTACCTAGATCTTACCTGATCTTACCTGGATCTTACCTGTTACCTTCTTACCTGATCTACCTGCTTACCTATCTTACCTGGATCTTACCTGATCTTACCTGATCTTACTGGATCTTACCTGATCTTACCTGATCTTACCTGATCTTACCTGATCTTACCTGATCTTACCTGATCTTACCTGATCTTACCTGATCTTACCTATCTTACCTGATCTTACCTGATCTTACCTGATCTTACCTGATCTTACCTGATCTTACCTGGATCTTACCTGATCTTACCTGGATCTTACCTGATCTTACCTGATCTTACCTGGATCTTACCTGATCTTACCTGATCTTACCTGGATCTTACCTGGATCTTACCTGATCTTACCTGATCTTACCTGATCTTACTGGATCTTACCTGGATCTTACCTGATCTTATCTGATCTTACTGGATCTTACCTGATCTTACCTGGATCTTACCTGATCTTACCTGGATCTTACCTGATCTTACCTGATCTTACCTGATCACCTGATCTTACCTGATCTTACTGGATCTTACCTGGATCTTACCTGATCTTACCTGATCTTACTGGATCTTACTTGGATCTTACCTGATCTTACTGGATCTTACCTGATCTTACCTGGATCTTACCTGGATCTTACCTGATCTTACCTGGATCTTACCTGGATCTTACCTGATCTTACCTGATCTTACTGGATCTTACCTGGATCTTACCTGATCTTACCTGATCTTACCTGGATCTCACCTGGATCTTACCTGTAATTGGTAACCTGTAATTGTAAAAAAAAAATAATACAATTGAAAAACAAGACAAATCTGAATTTTCTGAAAAAAATTGCATCATTTTGAAAAAGTCCAAATTCTGGAAAAAATACATTCAAAAATTCAAAACAAGTCAGAATTGTGAAAAAAGTATAAATTTTGAAAGAAAAGTAAAAATTATGTGAAAAATTCAAAAACTGAAAAACAAGAGAATTAAAAAAAAGGCACATTTCTGAAAAAAATGCAACATTTTGAAAAATCTGAAAAAAATCTGAGTAAAAATCTAAATAGAGAAAAGTCTAGATTCTGAAGAAAAAAAGTCAAAATTCAAAACAAGCCAGATTATGAAAAACAATATAAATTCTGAAAGAAAAAGAAAAATAATAATCTGAAAACAAATCAGAATTATGAAAAAAGTCAAAACTGTGTGAAAAGATTCAAAAACTGAAAAACAAGAGAGTTCTGCGAAAAAAGTCAAATTTCTGAAAAAAAATGCAACATTTTGAAAAAGTCTAAATTCTGAAAGAAACGAGAGAAAGAGAAAAGAGTGAAAAAGGGGCTCCATGATTGAACAAGGGAATTGTTGAAGCAGCATTTATTCTGGAAGGATCCTCTCTGGTAAGGTATCATCTTTAGAGCTGGCTGTAATTGTTTGCAGACTTCAGTTCTGGGTCCAGGAGAGATCTCTGGTTTCCTCTGAGATGACGGAGCAGAAATGGAGTAATGAAGGTCCTTCAGAATACCTGCCTCTCAGGTGGGGGTTCATTTTATCCAGCGCTCAAACGGAGAAATCTTGACTTGCTCTCAGGAAATAATTGCTCTCATTTCCTCGGTATCTGCCAGCAGAGTAATGGAAGTTCTGTGTCAGTTTCCCTCCAGCCGTCGACTCCTCAAAGAAAGGAGCTTAGTGAGGATTTACTGATGCATCGTTCCTCTTTTTCCCCGAGATCTGCCAGCCAGAGAACCAGATTATTGACGATCACTATTTTTAAAGTATGGATCCCAGGAGGAGCTGAGAGGCAGATGAAAACACGATTTAAGCTTTAGAGCGAAACTCCACCAGAGAAGGGACTGTTTGTATATCAATAACCTCCACCTTGTTTCCTTTAACTCTGGAAAACACTGGAGAAAAGTTTGAACTGAAGTAACTGATATTAAATACCTGAATATCTCGCATGTAGATTTGGCCTTGGTATTTCCGTTACAGAAACACTGCATCACAGGTCCCCATATCTTTGGTACATGTAGCTTTGTATGAGTGGAACACAATAACTATTATGTAGTGATATCAAATGCTAGTAAATGTAGCTTTGGTCTGGATTATTGCTTTTAAAAATGGTATGCTAACTATTATCTATAACTTCGTATGAAGATCTCGTACATGAATGTGGCCTTTGTATAAAAGTTTTCAAAAGAAAAAAGATTGTTATCCATCTCATGGTAAACATCTTACAAATATACCGTTTTTCATTTCAACTATTTTTTATATCGATAGCATACTGCTTTACAGATATGATTTTCCTATTGGCTCCAAGACCATAATGCTAATACTGGCACACAGTATGCTAATGCTAGGAATAGCTGCAGACTGTTAGCGTCCTCTGCTCCTTTAGCTGTGCAGATATTATTTCCCTTTAAGATCCAGGACCATAATGCTAACAAAAATGTAGCTTCCTATTGTTAGCCTTTTTTGGTCCTTTAGCTTTAAAGATATGTTTTTCCTATTGGCTCCAGGACCATAATGCTAACAAAGATGTTGCTTATGCTAACATTAGCTTCCTATTGTTAGCCTTTTTTGGTCCTTTAGCTTAGATGTTTTTCCTATTGGCTCCAGGACCATAATGCTAATGCTAGCAAACATAATGCTAATGCTAGGACTAGCTGCAGACTGTTAGTGTCCTCTGCTCCTTTAGCTGTGCAGATATTATTTCCCTTTAAGATCCAGGACCATAATGCTAACAAAAATGTTGCTTATGCTAACATTAGCTTCCTATTGTTAGCCTTTTTTGGTCCTTTAGCTTTAAAGATATATTTTTCCTATTGGCTCCAGGACCATAATGCTAATGCTAGCAAACATAATGCTAATGCTAGGACTAGCTGCTGACTGTTAGCCTGCTCTGCTCCTCTAGCTTTACAGATATATTTCCCTCTCAGCTCCAGGACAGTAAACGTGTCTGGACTTATTTATTATATTTATTATAACAGGAGGTTTTCTGAGCCTCTGATAGTTCCTCTAATTTAATTTTCCGCAAGATTCTCCAGCCCTTTCCCCATGTGCATTAATGTAACAGTCGGTATGCTGCATCCCTCCAGAACAACAGTGTGCATTCTGACTTAGCGGAGGATCATCACTGAGAGACAAATCAGGAGCTGGTCGATCTGCATTCTGCCTCCTTGTGATTGGCTGATCTCCTCTCTATGGGTCTGTGGAGATGAAGTGTGTGAGGCTAATGTTAAAAGCTGCTGAGTGTAACAGATACAGGAGCAGCTACACACTTCCTTGTTGTGACTCTGTGGTTATAAACTGTTTCAAGGCGTCTGGAGGAAGGCAGAGAGAGACCTGTGTTTGTGTGAGGGAGGAAGCTAGCTCAGCGGTTCTCCATCTGCTCGAAGACATCTGAGAACTGAGAAGTAAAGAGTGGGCGTCTTCAGGTGAGGGTGGAGGCACTGATGCTTAGAACAGCCACCAAACATTATTTTAAGTTCACATATCATGCAAAATCCTCTTCTTCATGTCTTCTACATCAACATGTGTCCCCTCTTCTTCATGTCTCTTCTACATCAACATGTGTCCCCTCTTCTTCATGTCTCTTCTACATCAACATGTGTCCCCTCTTCTTCATGTCTCTTCTACATCAACATGTGTCCCCTCTCCTTCATGTCTCTTCTACATCAACATGTGTCCCCTCTCCTTCATGTCTCTTCTACATCAACATGTGTCCCCTCTTCTTCATGTCTCTTCTACATCAACATGTGTCCCCTCTTCTTCATGTCTCTTCTACATCAACATGTGTCCCCTCTCCTTCATGTCTGTTCTACATCAACATGTGTCCCCTCTTCTTCATGTCTCTTCTACATCAACATGTGTCCCCTCTTCTTCATGTCTCTTCTACATCAACATGTGTCCCCTCTTCTTCATGTCTCTTCTACATCAACATGTGTCCCCTCTGTGGAAAGAGACTCTGAAAGTTTCAG
>NW_011351995.1:0-4138 GCF_000735185.1 Notothenia coriiceps | reverse complement strand
CTCCATGCCACGCCGCATTGATGCAGTAATCCGTGCAAAAGGATTCCCAACCAAGTACTGAGTGCATTAATGGACATTTTCAAATGTTTGATTGTGTTTTGCTGTTATAAATCTTTTTTTTTTACTTGGTCTGAGGAACTATTCTAATTTTTTGAGATAGGATTTTTGAGTTTTCTTAAGCTGTATGCCATAATCAGCAATATTAAAATAATAAAAGGCTTGCAATATTTCAGTTGATTTGTAATGAATCCAGAATGTATGACATTTTTGTTTTTTTAATTGCATTACAGAAAATAAAGAACTTTATCACAATATTCTAATTTTCTGAGACAGTCCTGTATAGACATTAATTTCACTTCCTTCTCCGACCGGTCCGGCGACTGGCTCTTTTGATAGAGGTTCTTAAGAGGATTTGATTGAGAGAAACCATTCACAGGTACACTTAATAAATACATGTGTCATTATTATTATTATTATTATTATTATTATAAAGAAGATCCACAATATAATTTACATAGCATTATTAGTTATTCATAGCCATCTGTTAATTGAACACAAGAACAACATTATAACTGTCCACAATAAATATAACTACATTCCCAACTAAGACAGAAACCCCTATGCGTATCTCGCCACTTGGTTCGTCCCGGAACCTTCTTTGACAGTGCTTGTTCCTCCCGAGGACCTTTTGGCCAAACACACTAGAGCGGACACAGGACGAAACAACATGGGTGAGTGATAGATGTACAGTGTGCACTTATACAATCAAAAGCAACTTTAACGTCATGTTATATACACGTCAATACATATTATTTGCACACAATGATTAATCTCAACCGCTGTCAATCTTACACAATCATAAACACTTTCGCGCTCTCGCTAACTCCCATCTCTTTTCAGGTGGAGCCCAGGACCCGACCAATATCTGCCAGACGACATTCCAATTAATACGGTTTAATCATTTCATAAATACTACCTCAATAATTAGTATAAAATATGTAAAAATGTGCAAATATGCAATGTCAAACTGTACTGCGCAATCACGCTAATAAAGTGCAAACTGTTCACTACTAAAGTGCTGAGTGACATTATTTCTGTGCAAAAGGAAGTTGTTATATAAAGTGCAAACCCCCATGTGCAATATTACAAGGGCCCAAAGACGTCACTCCATATTAACGAAGTTACCTTCGTTACACTCGTAGATAACACAGATAATACATATGAAAAGTATAATTTGCTCAGTCCAGAGACAGTTGTGGTTAGGAGAGGATTTGAAGGCTCCTCCCATTGAGTTCCATGTTAAAAAAAGAGTTAAAAAAGCTGAATATTTCAAAAAGTATGAAATATTTAGAAAAAGTTGAGAGTTTCCCATTGATTGCTGAAAAGGCTGAACAGTTTAATATTTGAATGGTTTCTGTAGCTGAAAGAAGGCTGAAGTTATGGAGAGCCAAAGTATCGGTTGAAATAATAATAAGGGGATTAAAGATTTGAAGAATAGTTAGTGTGAATGCTGTTGCACAGCATTCACACTAACTATTAGGCACCAGTCATACAGAACCACTGCTACACATGAACAATTTAAACTTTCTATTAGATTTCAACATTTGATCAACCTTTGTTCACTTTAGTTGCACAAATGTAAAAATGTACAATGGCTGCTTTAATGAATTTCAGTGTGTGCGTTTCAGTCCTTATTCACCGAGGTCACCATGTGGCCACATTCAGCCGCTGAATGGAGCTTGTTCCTGGTCTGGTGTTATTATCCGGTGGACGTGTCCCCATAATTAAAGCTGTGAGAAAGCCTGATAATGGTACAATGAATTAATAACTTCAAATAACCCACTAGAACTATGCCATTTGGGATTGGCAATGAGAAAGATTTTTTAAAAGGTTACTGGAGAGTTCAGGTATAGAAAATTAGAATGTATAACACATTTGTTAAGTTAGATCCACTGTGAACTCTGAGTCTGGTAAAGCATGATAGAAGCCACAACTCTTTGTGTTGAAATTAATTATTACTATATTATTATTAACTCCACATTGGGCTGACTGTAATAACAACAGGAACAATAAAAACAGATGTAAAATGTAATCCAAATCCACATTCTCCTCAGGATTCAGCTGGCATTGCTCACAATACGCCAGATAATTACAGTTCTAACCAACACAACGTTCACTGAATGGGGTAAAGGAGTGCCAAATTAGCTATTATACCGTATATAGGTTGTATTCATGAGAATATGAACATAACCACCGCTGACATTATCTACCTTACAAGGACTAAAGACACAGTTCTAGGGCAGAGCAATTAAAAGGGCATAATAATGAGCTTATGATATCTGTCATATTTAAGTGTGCATGCATTGTATGCAAATTATATGCCCTTTACCACGGATTAAAAACGCAGAGGGAAAATACAAAATTGTGGAAAATAAAAAATTGTGGAAAATTGCGCTAATTCTTTACTCAACTTCTTGACATTTTTAAATGCACAAATTCACTAAATGACTCATTACCAAGGACTTGAAATTGCTCTGGAACCAAAAAGAGGGAAAATAAGGGTTTAGAATTGAGTTTTTCCATCAGTTATCGAGGATGCATTTCAATCCCCAAACGCACACATCATCAGTTATTACAGGGGGGGTCCTGAGGGAGGTCACACATGTTGCAGAAATAACAAGCTCTCTCTCTGTCCTGGCAGTAATAATGCATAAACCAGCACATCTTCTTTTCACACTGCAGCTTATACCGACTCTAGGCTTTTATGTTCAGCTTTAGAGGAAAAGACACTGCAAACCTTGTTTGACAAGAAAACCAACTTCAGCTGTCAAAGCTCAATGGCATTGCAGACATCAATATTTTATTACTGGAAATCACGGGTAGGAAGAACACTTTCTCTTAGTTCTCTTTTTCTCTCTTGACATTCTGAATTCACTAAATACACTTTCTTTTCCCATAACCTTGGCCCAATTTATTTATTTCTCCTTGCTTTGGTTGCTGTTGGCATTTTCAATGGGGTGATAGAGGTCACGTTGGTGCTCAATTAAAATATGAAGTCATGTGCAATCTCTCAGCAATCGATCCAAAAACAAAGTCAGCCCAAGGTGACGTCCGACATCCCAGAGTGTGTTTCATAACCATGCTGTTCTGTTTGGAGCTGATCACAGCTGATCACAGCTGCTCCAAGTCAGTGAGCAGGATCCCAGACCGGGCCGTCTATAAGCTATATATAATCGCTGTCCCGCGAAAGTGTCTATTGGATAAATGTTGGCCCTTGGACAAATGTAGTTGGTGATCCCTGCTGTACTGCATGAACACTCATTTAACATCCTGTTTATTCAATTTAAATATATTTATTTTCATTGAACTCTTTTGGAAACTAGTTTGCAGGAATGGACTTGTACATTTTTGCTCTACATATAAAAAGTAATATTTGTATCCCGTTGCATAGCGGGGTATGTTAAGAGATTCTTTTGAAGAGATCAAAGAGAAGTATGTCACCAGCGCAGGACACAGGAGATGTGGACACGTTGCTGGTAGGTTGAGCAAGATAAGCCTTGGATTGCTGATAGATCACTGGAGCCAAGGTAAGCGAATGTCCCCTCCAGACAGACCCCAACCCCCCCGCCGCTGCCTCAGCCACTGATTGCATTTGCTGTTCCTTCCTCGGTAAGGTTTCCCGCCGCTGATGGATACCAGTCCAGCATCTAAGCTCAGTGCAAAAATCCATTTACATGAAACAGTTCCTCCTGTACATGGTCATTAGACAATCTGCAAAGGGGGGGGGTAAGTCAAGGTGGCATGGAGGGAATTACAAATTCAAGGTGCATAGCAACACAGGCGGCCCTTTCGCAGATGGAGAACTTCCTATACGTCAGAAAGTCATCAGGCGATGTATGGCTGAGTGCGGCCATGCAGAGGAAAGTCAGCTGCTCTAAGTAACGCAGCGTTCACACGGCAGCGTGCGTTGAAGCTTGCCGGCGGGCGTGTCTGAAACTCGACCAACAACCAATCACATGAATCTACCGCCCCGGACACCCAAGCACGGGGTTTGATTGGCTAGAGCTTGTCCTGGCATATGATTTGATTGGCTGACGCTTCCGTTGAAGCTTCAAAAGTTGAACATTGCTCAACTTTT
>NW_011351994.1:0-5973 GCF_000735185.1 Notothenia coriiceps | reverse complement strand
TAAAGGTGAGAAACTCAACTAGACGTGTTTGGAGGAGAAAGAATGCTGAGTTGAATCCAAAGAACACCTACTGTGAAACATGGGGGTGGAAACATCATGCTTTACAGAATGTAAAATGAAATATTGTACGGTAAGATTAAATTAAATACGGTTTATTACCGTGATAACTATTTAGATAAATAAGTAAATTGCAAGATGACAAACGGATGAATGTTTATGGAGGCACTTCACAGAGCTCAGGTGTTTAGCAGCCTGTGGGATACCTTACCTCTTGTATTTGTTTACAGTGCAACCAAACGAGACTTTTGAAAAGAAAGCCTTTTCAAAATGTGATGTTTTCCACGACGCCACAGGCAAAGAGCAACTGGTTTCATGATGCACACCATGTGATGTTTGTCACACAACAGCAGGGCAGAGTGGAGTTTTGTAGTTATGCAAATCTAACAGGTCAAGGTAATTTAGTTGTTCCTGCAGCGTTTAAACATGTTGGGAAATGACCTAAGTTGAATGCTTTTAGCAGGAGAGGCAGATTGTATTAACAGTAACTTAATCTGATGATGCTGTCGAAAAGTGAATATTAAATGACGCCGATATCAATGAGATCAAATGAAAACACTCTGGATTACATGCTTTATACCTTTCTGTGAAATCAAAAACACAGTATATTAAAGCTGCAACTATTCTATTCATAATCCTTTAATAGTTTCTATTATTGTGAGGAAAATATCACTCGACACCGGGATGAGAATCAACAGTCAGGTACTAATTTATTCTTGCGAGAAGAAGCAGAGTTAAGTCACATACAAAGGATATGGTTCAACTCACACACATGAGGTATGCTGCTCAAGGGAGCAGGAAACAACATCAAGCTTATATAGTCTAAAGTCAGGAGGTAACAACAAAGCCGTAAATCTGTTTGGCGTCATCAGGCGTCGGGACATCTCTGGAAAGGGAGTGTTGCTCTTTGCCCCTCAAAGACGAGAGGAGACAAAGTGTGTGTGCTCTCGTTGGAATCAACCACATGAATGATGCCCTGCCTTCTCCTATCTACGAAGAGGCAGCTGCAAGGTCACACTCAGTATCCTGCCCATCAGAAAACCCATAATAAAGAAGACACCTTGTATTTTCTCCAACAATTATTTAGAGAGAGAAATACTTACCAAATAATCTGTTTTCAGTTTCTTAAATGTGAAAAAGTGTTTGAGCTGTACAGTATATTGATGTCTCTTTTTGGACTGTTTCTCATGGAAAACAGAGCATTAAAGGTGGGGGAGGTAAGTTTGAGAAACCGGCTCGAGATACACTTTCTGTTATATTCCATGGAACGCTCTTAACATCCCGATAGCTTTGACAAAAAATCCATTAAAAAAAAGTCATCTGTGGAAGCCGTAGCGCTGTAAAAAGCACGACCAATCATCTGAGCCGGCCCGGCTAAAGTAACTGGATGGCCTACCTGCCTGTCAGCCTTCCATCTGTGCACAAACTCATCTCGTGCCCTCATTGGTCATGTGCTCGTACGTGTGTGTTGGAGGAGGGGCTCTGTAAGGAAGTGGCAGATTTGTTCCGGCTGTGTATTTTCAAATTCTAGCGCACTCGAGCTGGTTTCTCCAAAATGACCTACCCCACCTTTAAGAGACGTGAAGACATCTTTTGGGAACTGTGGTAGTTATTTTCTGCTGATCCCCGATTATTTACACCCCAAACAACTACTAGATTAGTCAAGAAGAACATCAAGTATGTGATTCGATAATGGGAATAATTGTTGTTGCCCTAAAGCAAAAATGTAATGGCTCAATAAACACTGTCGAAAACAGGGACTGATTTTATGCAAATCTTTTGGATATGACTCAGTTTATTGCCGCACCCTTTCTTGGTAATCTTCCTTCTATTTTTATCACACTGACTTTTGTTCTCACGAATAAAACCTGATATCTCTTCATGGTTTTAAAGCAATTACATAATCACACACTGCACACCTCCAGTTGTTGTAAGGGTAATCCAAAATACACAAAGTTATTTCATCACTGCTGATCTGTATTTCGTGCAGCAACTACCAACACCTAATCTTCATCAACAGTATTGAACAATGAAAGCAGCACACAATGCAACTCAGTTCAGTAACCCTGCAGAAAAAGGTTTCCATATGCATCATATATTATTGATTTTTACTGAATGAACCTCTGACACAAGTACAGTGTTTTGCATGTCTCTCTTTTACCATCTGTCCAGATTATTCCATGTTGCTTCTGTTTCTAATAAAACACAGAATGAATGTGTTTTCCTCTCATGCAGGTCCTGTGTATCGATGAAGCCACAGCCAGCGTGGATCAGAAGACGGACAAACTGCTGCAGCAGACCATCAGAGAGAAGTTTCGGGACAAGACCGTCCTCACTATCGCACACAGGTAGACGTTTTTCCTAAAATCCATGCCAATTTAACCCCCGAGTCAAAACTAAACAGAAGAAAGCCAAGTGTAGTTATTACGCTCCATATATATGAGCATAAATTAGCATCGTAAGGACTGCCTCGACAAAGAGCAACAGGATTTGTATATTGTATGTTTTAATATTTCAGAAAATCAAACAAATGTTTATGATACTTACACATACTCAGCAGCATAATCTCCACATATTAACACCACAACAAGCTAACGTTGGGCTGTAAAGGAACTACAGCACGGTCACATGACTTCACGTCACCACCGCTAAGCTAAAGGTGGCTAATGTTGGGCTATAAAGGAACTACAGCACGGTCACATGACTTCACGTCACCACCGCTAAGCTAAAGGTGGCTAATGTTGGGCTATAAAGGAACTACAGCACGGTCACATGACTTCACGTCACCACCGCTAAGCTAAAGGCGGCTAATGTTGGGCTATAAAGGAACTACAGCACGGTCACATGACTTCACGTCACCACCGCTAAGCTAAAGGGGCTAATGTTGGGCTATAAAGGAACTACAGCACGGTCACATGACTTCACGTCTCCCCCGCTAAGCTAAAGGTGGCTAATGTTGGGCTATAAAGGAACTACAGCACGGTCACATGACTTCACGTCACCCCCGCTAAGCTAAAGGTGGCTAATGTTGGGCTATAAAGGAACTACAGCACGGTCACATGCACAGGAACTACACACATCCCCTACAGACTGAGCTAGTGCCGCCCCTACGTTTTTGATCCAGTCTTTCTTTGTTGAATAAGAAATGTTTTCTATTTCTATTTGTGTGTGTGCAGGATCAACACCATCATGGACTGCGACAGGGTGCTGGTGATGCATGCTGGGAAGGTTGTGGAGTTTGACACCCCGGCCGCTCTCTGCCAATCAGACGACTCTATCTTCCAGAGAATGGTCGGTTAGAGGAGAGTGAGACGGATAAAAGACAATGAAAGAAGAGAAACAGATTTATTTGTATAGTTTTTTTTACCTTGAATAGCTTCCTGGAAACGTCCTGCTTTCTTCAGCTCCGTCCTGATCACAAGTGTTGCTGCTTTTTACTGTTTCTGCAGAGAAATGGGGAATTTTATGCTTCTTTTTGGACTTGGAAGCAAGGAGCAGTGCGTTTATGATCATATTTTCTTATTTCCAGCTGACATTTAGTTTCTTTAAAGTGATTATTGTAATACGTAGGTTTCTTACAATTGAATTGTGAGGAATTTAAGGTCCTTTATTATAATTTATTTACATAACCATTGCATCTTTTCTAATAAGAATTGCATAAAGATTGAAAATCCAAGCAGGGTGACCAACCAATCGACAACACACTTATTTATTATTTTGTTTTTATTTAACCAAAGTTTCTCATCTTTTGTTTTGTATTTTTAATTGTTATTATTCAGTTTTATGTCTTTATTGTTATTTGTTCCGAATGAAAAGCAGCTGCATTTGATGAGTGTTAATATTAAAGCCATAAACATGTGGGTCAACCTTATTAACATTTATCGTAAAATCACAAACTCACACGTTTTGGACGACACTACAACTTTTATAAGTGTGTTTTTTTTTTTTTAGAAACCACACAGTCTTTTTTTATAAGCAGAGGGCATGTTGTCACAATACATTATTTGTCTTCTCTGCAAATAATTGACCGTCAGTCACGCAGAATATCTACTCTTCCTGGAGACAGAGTTTAAATCCTTCAGTGTGTTTGTCCTCTCATATATCCGTTATAAACAACTGTTATTTAATTTTTCCAAACCTGTGTAAACATCGAAACATTTATCGCACGGTTTTATACTGTAAAAACATGTTTAAGGGACATAAATAAACCTTCAAATAACGGCTGTTTCCATCCCCTCATTAATCATTTTGTCTGTAAAGCTTTCAGAAACAGTGAAAAATGCCTATGTTCCAATTTCCTAGATACAGCACATGAACCTGTGAACACCCACAACCACCCCGACGGCACCCCACGTGGTGTGGAGGGGTCGTCACACTGACAACATTACATTGCTAAATTCCCAAAATAATAATTTAACTATAATAAAAAAGATGGTTTGAGAACCTAAAACCAGTGTCGTAGTCAAGTCACCAATTCACGAGTCCAAGTCACTCTCGAGTCCCCACTCTTCGAGTCAGAGTCCAAGTTCGAGTCACCAAGGAGTGTCCGAGCCGAGTCATCATTACCTGTGTTCGAGTCCAAGTCATCGTGCGCGAGAATTCATGAGTCCAAGTCCGAGTTGCGTCAATTAGTGCACGAGTCCGAGTCCCGAAAATCGACACTCGAGTCCGACCCGAGTCCAGGACTCGAGTAATCCATCTCTGCCTAAAACCATTTCATAATTTTGCATTTTTGCTATGAAATGGCTCCTAACAATTAAAGGTGGGGTAGGTAAGTTTGAGAAACCGGCTCGAGATACACTTTTTGTTATATTCCATGGAATGCTCTTAACATCTCGATAGCAATGAATATCTGAAGTGCTTTGACAACAAATCCATAAAAAAATGTAATCTGTGGAAGCCGTAGCGCTGTAAAAAGCACGACCAATCATCTGAGCCGGCTAAAGTAACTGGATGGCCTACCTGCCTGTCAGCCTTCCATCTGTGCACAAACTTATCTCGTGCCCTCATTGGTCATGTGCGCGTTCGTGTGTGTTGGAGGAGGGGCTCTGTAAGGAAGTGGCAGATTTTTTCCGGCTGTGTATTTTCAAATTCTAGCGCACTCGAGCTGGTTTCTCCAAAATGACCTACCCCACCTTTAATAGTGGATTCATATAGTGTGGATTTATGTTCCCAAACACATGTTTTCCGCTTATAGGAGTCTTTCAATCAAATAAATTACAAAAGCTAGGAGTTTGGTAGCGCGTTGAAGCTGCGTGCATTACATTTTTATTTATAAATGTGGCGTCATAGTTTTTATCAGACATCCGTTTCCTCGAATAGATCAAATCTATATTAGCATCTCTGTTTCCGATCCATTAGCAACTCATTCACCCCATTCTTTAGGATGTACAAAGCAAGAACAAAGTAACTCAGTTTTTTATTCAAGGATTATTAACTTTCATTTACCAATACAGGGTTGCACAATGAAACACAGCCTAGTCGAAAAACATGACAAAACAGAACATTTAATTTCTGAAGACCATCTTTTAAATTGAGGGAGGAATGGAAATGAAGCAACAACAGTAGAGCATTTTCCCCTGGATGATTATATAGCCAGCATCTAAACATTAAACAAATTGAAATCAGAGAAATATTGTCCAATGACTTCAACCTAGTAGTCCAACCTAACTTTTACTTTAACCCTATTGATGTAAACACAACTATGCACACATTCATGTTGCTGATTAGCCTTGATGCTATATCCCAATTAGTATGCTCTTGTTCTTGGTCTTGTTATTTTGTATATTTGTAAGCTGGCCTTGAATTTATCATCTCACTGGTTCCCTAGCAGGATGATCTCCACATATTAACACCACTTTATTTATACCAGATTTCTGAAGTAAAAAGCTAACGTTGGGCTATAAAGAACTACAG
>NW_011351993.1:0-6665 GCF_000735185.1 Notothenia coriiceps | reverse complement strand
TGAGTATTAGTAACCGCCACCTGTGAGGATCTTCCTCCGAATTCATGCGGAAAAGAAGTATGTGTTTGTGAATGTTAGTATCCACACACACACACACACACACACACACACACACACACACACACACACACACACACACACACACACACACACACACACACACACACACACACACACACACACACACACACACACACACAATATTTTCATCATTCTCAAAAGCAAAACAATAACGTGTGTGTATTCTAATAATGTCCCACCAACATGAAACTCCTGTAGTTAAATATAATGTTGTATTGTTATTCAGTTTCTTTGTTAATGTATTCAATGATGCCCAGTTCAACCTTTCTGCATGTATCGATCCATAGATTTTTTTTAAATAGTTTGTTCCATTATCTAATCTTTAAAACTATACCAGCCATTGTCTGTAGTTGTACTTATGTTGCACCATTATAGCATTGCATCCTTGTAAAAGCTGTTTTGTTCAAAATTTGAATCAGACTTCTCTCTTTTTTGTAAATTATTTTTGCCAAATTAGAAAGTGGAAGCTGATATATCTCAGAAGAAAATCAAATCAACTCAAGGCAACCCATAATCTCTGCTTCACAAGATGAATCTACACTAAAAGGGTATTTGAATGAAACATGTAAATGCCTTATGATCCTTATAACATTGCTTTAAATCACAGAACAATTGACATAACACTGGGCTGTGTATTCGGAACATATGGTGATACGATCGCCTTCTAGGGATGAAACCCTCTTTAATGGTCACACATGCAGAGCTCACAGCACACACAGTGACATGTATTCTCTGCTTTTAACCCATCCTAGTACCAGGAGTCTAGTACTAGGAGCAGTGGGCAGCAAATGTACAGCGCCTGGGGAGCAATGGGAGTGAGGGGGGAAGGGGGATGTCCGGTGCCTTGCTCAAGGGCACCACGGCAGGGCAGGAGGTGAACTGGGACCTCTCCAAGTAGCAGTCCACACTCCATATTTAGGTCTGTTTGGGGACTTGAACCGGCGACCCTACGGCTCACAGTCCAAGCCCCTACTGACTGAGCCACTGCCGGTGGCAGCGGCTGTAGATGAAAGGTATTTATTTACAGTAGTTTGGTTAAACCACTAAGTCCGACGACGCCACCCCGGGAATTTCACCCAGGGAAATATGACAAGTGTTAAGTCACTAGGACACACAGGTTCAGTTACTCATGGAACAAGAGACGTGTTTCAATTGTCAAAAATAGAACAGCTTATTTTGTACAATAGTAAAAATACAATTTAAAAACAGTCACACAGGGCTAGATCCAAAGGGGGAAACTAACAATGGCAGTTGCCAAGATACATATAGTGATTCAATATGTTGTGCTGTATTTCAATACTATAAGCAAGGCGACGTATTGAATTTGTTTTAATCTACCTGTTGTAAGTAGCACTATACCATGACCAAGTTCTAAATTGACTTTCAGTTGTGAGTCAGCTTTCTCAAATCTAAAGTCTGATAGAAATCCTGATACGAAAATTGACAATTGTCTTTCCAAAATGTAAGTGTGCGTTGTTGATATTATTTGAGAGACTGTGGGTGAAATGTTGTCATTAATCAGGGTTCCTGCAGGTTTCACCAGCTCAAATTTAAGACTTTTTAAGACTTTTTTAAGACTACTTTGAATAGAATTTAAGACCTATTTCACGGCAAGAAAGGAAAATTGCTATGAAAGAAGAAATACATACATGAAATGTATAAGAACGATGACTGAACATAACAGCATAACAGTACACTGTGTTAGCGTGTATAAAAAAAAAAGTGTCTTACATACACTTACACACAAAAAGTGTGTGTGTGTGTCTCTGTGTGTGTGTCTCTGTGTGTGTCTCTGTGTGCGCGCGCGCGTGCAGTGCTAGTAGATCGTATACCTCCTGGGTTTTAGTCGGCGGAAGTGACGTAATCGTGGATGAGAAGTCGGAAACTTTTGTATTAAAAGTTTAACGTTTACCCTAAATAGAGGAGAGTTCCGCTCACGCACGTCTTGTCACAAATATGAGGTTCATTAAGAGATGATACTCTATAACAACATTAAAATGTGTGAAATATACTTATATTTCAATAATAATGGTTTGATTATTAAATAATAACTTACAGTTCTTATTTATGTTGCATTTGTAGATAAACCGCAAAGAACATTTAGGATATATATAAATACTGGTCAGATATCCACCAGATCTTTTAGTGATTTGTGTCTCTCTTGGAGAAATTCAATTGCAACATCAAATACAAAAGTTAATCTGAAACAAACTCAAATACCATAATGAAATGAATCCACAAATTATGATTGTTATTATAACTTAAATGTTATACCTGGAAACACAAATGTAATATGCTCGTCTCTTGTCCTGGGTGGCAGATTACGTCACTTCCGCCGCCTAAAACCCAGGAGGGGATCTAGCCGCTGCTGCACTAGCTAACGCTACATTAGCAAGACAAACGCTAATTTCTTTTTGCAAAAGGTGCAGCGGGCTTCAAACACGTTCCCCTCAACTGGTTTCAACCAAGCACTTAATTCGATGTTTTCAAACCAAATATGGTTGATAGCAATATAAATGTAGGCCTAGTGTTCATTATAATTTTAGTGCTAATTTTGATTCCTTTTTCAAAGTAATGTCAATAATTGCCTTAAAATTCAGATAAAATTCAATATTCAAAACTACCAATAATGACAAAAATAATAATTACCACAAAAGATGAACTTGAATTTGTATCACTCTCGTAGTTATACTGGTAGTGTCTGTGGTCGTAGATGTTAACTATCGTGGGCACAACGTGCAGGGTAGTCCAACACGTCACCAGTATGCTCACAATACTGAGAGCCAGCGATATGGTTACCTGCATATAAACACAACCAGAGGGAGAAAGAGGAGGAAGAAACAAATGTTGGCAGTATATGGACAACATGAAGGAAAATCAATGATATCAATTCTTATTAATCGTTCAAAAAGACTACCATATCAGATATAAATGATCTTTCTAAGCATTTTTGGGGTCAATATCATTTGTCTGTTATATTTTGTATAGGCACAGGAAAATAGAAAGTTCTGTTTTGTTTAAAAATACAAAATACATCTTACTGTTTTCTTGGTTGGAATGTGCTCTGTCACAATATACAGAGTCCCACATATGACGAACTACAAGAAAGAGAACAAAAAAATACATGTTTTATTTTCCATCTCTTTAAGGATATGCATTTGATTTGAATTAGAAAACTAAGACAAAGCTTATTTTCGAGGCTTAAATATTAAAGTGAATACAAATTACTCTCAGCCTGTGATCAATTCTTAAAGAAATGTCAATAATTGCTGATTTCTTTGTTTTACTAGTTTGCTTCATCAGTAAAGGAATCCATAAAGCCCTTCATCGATTGGATCTCTTATCTTGCTACAAACCAGTGTTCCCAGAATGAAGCCAGGCGGGATGGCTGTCCACATGGAGTAGTCTTGTTCGGTTGTGATGCAAACATTGAAGAAGGACAAGCCCAAGACCAGCAACATGATCTAAGAGAGAATAAAAAACAACTTCAAGCATGACCCCTGTTTTATTTTTGATCTGTTTTAGCATAAGTAGTGACCCTCAAATGTTAGTCCTTTGGACAGTACTTGTGTATAGAAATATTTGACAGAGCATATTGTGAGCATTAGGGAGTGTGTGTGTGTGTGTGTGTGTGTGTGTGTGTGTGTGTGTGTGTGTGTGTGTGTGTGTGTGTGTGTGTGTGTGTGTGTGTGTGTGTGTGTCTGTGTGTGTATGTGTCTGTGTGGGTGTGTGTGTGTGTGTGTGTGTGTGTGTGTGTGTGTGTGTGTGTGTGTGTGTGTGTGTCTCTCTCACGCCAACAGTCTTTGGTTGCCTCTTAATGAAGCGGTGTAAAGGTTTGCTGCCCCCCACTGTGGTGCTTTGAAGACCTGCATTAGTTCCTCCTGGTTCACTCACAGGAAACAGCGCCACAGACATCTTACGGACAAACTGAGAGAATGAGTGAAAATCTTTACAGATATCAATTATGATGGACAAGTTTGTTCTGGTTCTTATCCATGCTTTGGGAAAATGCTGATAATAGATTTGACCTCCCTCACAAACGTACTTTGTAAAGTTTCAGTTTATCCTTTTTTGTCAAGATGTAAGTGTTATAAATCCAAGATTTACAAACACTTGTTTTCGTCACTTGATAAGCATAGCTGAAATGTGTGTTTCTTTCACAAAATATTGACACACTATATTTTGTACTTATCATAGGAACCAGCAAACCAAGTTCTCAATTCTGAATCAATGAGGACGGTTATTTAAATGTTTTATTTACATTTTAAAATATATTTATGTCTGCCTTTTTAGGTTGAAATGATTTCTTCCTCTTTCCACAAAAAGTAGAACAAAATGTTTGTGTGCAGTACATTCTACACTGAATGTCAACATCACAGTGCACATGGTATTAATTTAACATGCCACAATGGCCTCTATGAAGCTCTGACAGCAGAACATATAATGGCTGATTCTCATGAAATATCTGTCATGTTCAACTTTAAAATGGACTAAATAATACAAATTAACTCTCCAGATCAAAAATTGTAGTTCCCACGGAAAAAAAACCTACTGAGTTAAAGTCTGTAAAATGTTTGGGATTAAAGCCAACTGACATCTGCAAACATCAACAAGTCATAAATCCTGATGTTGACAACAAGCAATCATGCACTGAATAGACTGCCAAGGAAAACGTTGCCGCTGAAGTTGCAGAGATTGAAAAGTACGAGTTAAAAGTAATGCGATGTCAAAGTGTCAAATCCCATCAAAACTGTTAGAAACAAAATATATACTTGAGAACAAAAGTAGTCAGACCTTGTGTCGTCCTTTGATCGGTTGTGCAGCTCAGTGCTGGCTCTTGTAAAGATGCACATCGTGTTCACATCTGGATCAGCGTAAAGGGGAGTGGTGGAAGATCGGTTCATTTTGAACAAGAACATTCCCCTGTCAGATGGGCTTGTTTTAACTCATGACTAAGAGTTTAGTTGTTCAATGCCCTATATCAAGATTTATTTCATTTATCATTTATAAGATTAACTTTCTTAACTGACACCATTCAAAAAGAAAAAGCACAAATCTTGGTTGATCGGTCATTTCAGTGTGGTTCAACTAAAAAACATTGTAAACAATTACTATGTTGTCCCTTCCATTTTTTCTAAGCTAAGCTATTGCATAATAAAGGCAGATCAGTATCTTGTGAACAGATCACAAGACTAAGAAGTATTTCCCAGAGCCGACAGAGGTCTTTGACTCTGGCCCGAAGACCTTAGGCCGGGTGAGAGAAATACATGATTATGCAGTTGAGTGAACTTTTCCTTATCTTCTTAGTCTATCCACACATGAAAATTGGACACCTCGAGAAGTGTTTGTAGGTTACACAATTCTGACAAAAACAAAGTAAACGTGTGTTTACCCTGCACTACAATACTGTTGCTAAAATAACTGATGCTGTACTTTTTTTTGGGAGAGAAGTCTCTTATTTTATGTCAATTTAGTGTTTACTTTTACACACAAACTCAATGTATCTGTAATGCTAATGTAAGAAGTTAACAGTTATTGGAGGAATTTTGACATGCTGTTTCCTAGAGTAAACATCACTAGGAATGTGGTTTATTGTTTTGTTGAAGAAACAAAGAACCAACTAAATTAACATGCAACAAAATGGTTGAATCCTAAAAAGGATCCGAACTTCCTTACACTGAAGGGGGGGGGGGGGGCGGGTCGTTCACATAGGGTCGATTAGGGGCCGTGAAATGGAGAAGCAAAAGGAATGTGATGAAATAGTTTAAGGGAGAGGAGGAAAAAAAAAAGGAGAAGTGGTTTCCTGTATTTCAAAATCTGCCACAGCTGTGTGCTTTCGTCCAGCTCCAACCATTAAAGGGAAATAAAAAGGACAGAGAAGGAAAAGAAGAAGTGGGGGGTGGGAGAAGACAGGAGACATTACAATCAACACTTTACATAAAAGCACAACACGTTCTTCTCACTCCCAACCCGTCACATGTTGACAGACGGTCAGGGCCCCTCCCCGTCACTCTATTACGTACAGGGTACCCCTTGGAAGTCAGTTTTCAACGGGCAGGGCGTCCCATTGACTTGCATAGAGCTCCCTGAACGTTGGTAATAGAGGAGTTGGGATCGCGGCGAAATGCTCTCCGCAGATCCATCTCACAGCGTTTATCAACCTTTTTCTTACTCAATATCAAGCCACACTTATTGTTTTTACTTCTTTATTTTAATTGAATAATGTAGGACTTTTGTTGCCGTCAGTTATGGGGAGAGTAGGGGCTCAGAATACTGAAATCTGTTTTGTTTAATCGTTCTTTTTTTCCTTCTAATTTTGTATTAGTTTCTAAACCACACACTGTTATTTACACAACAATAACACATAATTATCCTTGTGTTTATTTGTTTGATTAATAAACACAAGTTGGAGTCCGTCAGGTTGCGTTTAGAGAATTTTACACCCGGAAGTAAGTATTCTCTCCGCTTCGCTTGACAAACCCGTGATAGTCCTCAAGCTCTGTGATTGGATATTTGAGCGTAGGCCGAGGGTTACGCCGAGCGTCGAACAGTACTTGAAATGGGATGGAACCACGGCAGACTGT
>NW_011351992.1:0-17334 GCF_000735185.1 Notothenia coriiceps | reverse complement strand
TTCCCCACTGAGTGTCGTCATTTTAAGTATTTTTCCCTGCTGTTGCTTGCTGGTTGCTTGTATCAAAACTCGTTTGTTGTTCATAAACTTGGCAAATTTGATTTTACCCATTTCTTTCTCAATTGATTTTGTCAGTTGAATCGGGTGGTAATGCCCACCATCCCGGTTGAATTCTATTATAACTTTCCACTCCTGCTCTAGTTCTGTATTCGAAATTGCTTGTTTTTCACTTTGACTGCCTTTTGGTTTTTTGTTTAAGCCTGCTCCACTCGACCAATCCGACCAACTTTGTGTTCTTGCTCTGCTAACTTTTTCCCTCAAAGCCCTTTTCTTCCTCACAGCTTTGGTTTCCTCCCATTCCATACCAGCTCTTTGGGTCCCATCTGAGCTGGTTGACATGATGATACAGTCAATGTACAGTTTATGCTAACCAGTCCAATGCTACCGTTTCTGTATGTTTCGATGATTTCCGACTCTCTCTGAACTTTCTGCAGCGTGTCTCCGACTTCACTTTCTTCTTCCGGCTTCCTCCGTCCGATTTCCCAAGATGGCGATCGAGCTCCCAGTGCCCAGGAATCTGCGAGGGGACTCTCAGCTCAAGACAAACCTGTTTGACTGATGCGTTTCTCCTAAGCTCCGCCCCCCGCCCTCTGCATTACTGCCCTCAGCAGGAAACCCTTGTTTTAACCTCAGTGACGATTCAGTTTATTTTTATATATCCATTTCGTGACTCTCATCATGTAATGTATTATCATTGTTGTTTTATATATCTTTATTGAACAATGACCATGCATAAAAATACATTCATCTCAAAAAGAGAAGAGTTGCTACATGCCAGATTGTAGCTCATTTCCATCTGCAGTCCCTGGGCAGGTACACATACTGTATACAATCAACAACATTAAAACATGTCCAAGTACCTATCACACTAACAATTAAAATAGATCAAAATACAGATATATAAAATATAAATACTAATACATGTGTCAATATAAATATAATTTTGCAATTCATGTAAATGAACATCTCAAATTAAAATAAAATTAATGTTGGCTAGGCTGGTTGCCCTATATCCATTTTCTTTTTGCATTATGGGAACAAATGTGAAAATCTGAGGTTTCAAGATCAGCTTGAATCATAATCCAATGTTTGATGGCCATAAATAAGAAAGTAGTGCAAATTGAGTTCATGATGTCAAAATCTTCTTTTTGAAAGGTACATCTAAGAACCATGCATGCCTACAAATAAAGAAAGTTAAACTTTAGTAACCTTATTGGTAAAGGTTAAAGACGAGTCTTTTAAAATGATATCTAAATATTACACTGTCTGCCAATCAATACATGCAGAAAAATATAATAATAAAAAAAGCCACCAACTTCCAACCAATGACTATTCACAAACCGTTATACACTTGTTTGGCATGTTTCTTGCAACAAAACGGTTAGCCTTTGAATATCTGTGATTGATCATATTTGCCAGAGTTTACATTGTACTGGGAAAATGTTGTGTTTGCCAGGAGCTTCAGGATCACATTTTTGCAGAATGAAACACACAGAATCACCTGGCTGCCTTCCATTTTTCTGTAAATGTCCCTCTGGATTAATTTGGAAAATGGTGTGGAATAACTGAAACTTGAAGTTGTTATATGAAGTTGAGGACGTGTGATGTGATCAAGGTGGATATGCAAGTGTGAAAAGATGTGTTTTGAGACGTGATTTAAAAAATCGATGTTGTTCTTGCCTTGAAAGCCAAAACTTGAATTTCAAGGAAAAATAGATCTGAGCTCCATACAAATCTGTTCAGTCATGAAAAGTGTGCCTGGAAAAAGTACGTCTTTTGCAACACTTGTGCATTAGGTTCACACATAAGTTGAACATTACTGATTTTATGGTGCCGCACCCAAAGCAGCAGTGTACAAAGTGTAAAGAGCAGAAATAGACTTCTAAGATTAAGCAGACTGCAGCTGGATGATGAGGTGAGCTTCTGACTTTGTATGTTATTTCTGAAGTCAGTCACAATTTGAATATGTATAACATTTTGGATCCATAGTCACTGATCTGATTTAGTCCTCCATTGTCTCTCGGCTTGAGATTTTAGATACCTGTCTATACAAAAACGTTGATTTATTCAGTTTTATAGTTTTACATATTTTTATTAGGTTATATAATATAATTAATTATAACACTGATACTGCCGTCTAATATATATGTATTTGATACTCTGTTGTATATCCTATACTATATTGCTGATTACTTGATATAATGCTGTATAATATTTCTACCTTTCACCATATACTATACCTTATCATATATTATACATTATATCATATGTTACAAATTGTTCAAATCTTATTCTGTGTTTAGTATTTGCTTGTTTAAAGTTTATTTTGTAATTTTCTTTATTTAGTTTTACACCTCTTATTATGTATTTCCCTACATCAATTTCTCTACTGTGCTGTCATTTCTTTTCCTTCTATAATGTCCTTCTTGGTTTTATCCATTCTTTGCTATTTATGGTTTCCTTCCGTTGTTAACTTGTCTTTCTTATTTATTTTTCCCTTTTTTGTTTGTCTATTTCTTTCCCTACTTTTCCTCTCTCCTTTTTACTTCCTCTCTACCATTGAAACTTGTCTTTTTTTAACTTTATTTCCATGTCAATCTTCTTATGTTCACAACTTTGCTTTCCTTCATCACTCTCCGCTCATTTCATTTATTATTTACTTTTCTGCTGTCTTTCGGTCCTTCTTTTCTGTTGTTTTCATTCAATCAATCAAACAAACAAAACAGCAGTGGTCGTTGAAGAAACACCGGGATCTGCACTCTACCGAGCACACTATTGGCGCGTTTCCACTGCAGCGCGGAGCTCGCTTTAAGCGTGCCAAGCCGTGCGGGGCCCGTTTTTGGTTGCGTTTCCAATTGGCCTAGTACCGGCTAGAGGGTCCTAATTCACAAGATGGTAGGCGAAAAACCTTTTAAAATGCGTGTTGTCTAAATGGAGATTGGCTAAGCTAACGTTGTAAATGCTCTGACCGTCCACACTCACAACAACGGCCTATACAGACATAAATAAACCAGCGACTGTATTCGCCATGACACAGACAGTCTGTGGTTTGTACTTGTTTAACTTTTGTCTAGTTACTGAACAGATATGAGGAGCTGTGAGCTCTGAGTGCTAACAGATAACGGCTGTGTTGTTTTTCTGGGGCTCTCATTGAAGATGACGTCACGGCTCCGCCTACACTGTGTTACTATAGATACTACCCCAGTTCCTAAACTGTAATGGAAATGCGCCATAAAGTGAGCCAGTCATAACGAGGCCTAGCCATACCGAGCGAGGCCATGTAGTGGAAATGCGCAATATTATTCCCTCGGACACTCCTTCCTTCCTGTTGATTAAATGTTTCATCTTCCTTCATTCTTTCAGATTATGATAATAACTGTGATCATGCTTACATTCCGAATGCAGATCGCAGAGCACTTTATATTACTGTACAGCACAAGAGCTCAGACACTTTTTATTTTGTATCTCTTCCAGTGCTGCTCAGAGTCAAACAGGACAGGAGGCCCAACTGGAGGCCCTGCAGTGCCACTTCACCTGGGATCTGGACCCGAGCAGTTCCAAGCTTTTCTGTCTCAGGGACAAGCTAGAGGACATCGGCACAGAGGAGGGATACAGCTGGCTGGGTCACATTTACAACCTGCAGGGGTTCATCCACTACCAGCTGGGCTTCAGCGATGACGCCTACCGTTTCTTCAGCAGGGCTGCAGAGGCCTTCCGTCAGATTAAAAACACTGTCTCAGATGAGGGTCCTTGGTTGGTGGTGAACCACGGGAACCTGGCTTGGCTGCACTACCATGAGGGAGAACAAGCAGAGAGTGAGGCTCACCTGTCTAAAGTGAAGTTCCTGATGAATGAATATCCATCTCCATCCCAGGAGGAGCTCCATCCAGAGATCTGTGCTGAAAAAGCCTGGACCCTGATGAAGTTCAGCGCAGACAAAATGCTGCTTGCTGCGGATAACTTCCAGAGAGCCATCAGGATGCAGCCAGACATGGTGGAGTGGCACACCAGCAACGTCATAGGGTTGGAGAATGCTCTTAGGCACAGAGAGAAAAACATGGGGGCTGATATCTTTGATAAATTGAATATCGCCAAGAAACATGATCCAGATAATTTGTACCTCACTGCGCTGTACTTTGAGGCATGTGCCAAGAGAGGGAAAAAAATGGAAACTGAAGCACGGGAGTTGGCTAGAAGAGTTTTAAGAAAGCCCATCAGCAGCTACAGTGGTTTAAAACCGTTACTAAGGCTGTACAGAATCTATGTATCCATGGATGAGGCCATTGACTTGGCAGAGGAGGTTCTGGAAAGACATCCACATGAGCGTTACCTCAAGAGATGTGCTGCAATCTGCTACAAGAAGAAGATCTTTCTGCACAGGGACAATCCCTTGGAGAACGGTATGATCGATCGAGCAATCAGTCTCCATAAAGAAGTGATTACTCTTTACCCTTTTTCTTCACTTACAAGGAAAATATCTCTTGCAAACATCTATGCCGAGTCCAATGACCAAGGAAAAGCTGATGAGATATACGAGGAACTGCTGGGAAGTGACTTGGATGCAGAAGGGGCACAGATGCTTTACAACAACTACGCACAATATGTACACCGCTTTCGAAAGGAGAGCTACAAGTCGATAGAATATCACATAAGGGCAGCAGCAATAACGCAACAATCTTGCTATCGTGAGAACAGCCTCAGAACTCTGGAGAAGATCAGAGTAAGGGGAAGAAACAGAATGTGCAGAGAAATAGATGAGTTTCTGAAAAACATACAAGACTGAGAGCTTCTAAGTTGGACTCCTATTCATGGTGGTAGCAGTAAATGCAAGATAACCCAGGCCTGGACAGGTCTTCCAGCTTCTCTTGGGATCCCCCCAACACTTTTCCACAACAGATAAGATATACAGGAGTTGAAGGAGAACCAAAAGGAGAGGTCATTGGTTCCATATTTGTCAGGTGGATATCGTAAATGGACCGTCCATCTTGCCCAAGACACCTAAACATGTCGAAAGCAAGGGCTGGGAAAAGGTGGACGTGAAAAGAGCCACCGTGAAATGAGCAACCGCACATTTTCTTAATCGTCTTTTTTTCCCCTGTTTTTGTGATTTTACATAAGAAGAGCTAGAATTGGAAGGTTTAAAAATGCCAATGTTTACGATGTGACATACTGCCTCATGTCTTTACAGCTATGCATGGTTTTCTAGATTAGTTTTCTACAACAACCTTGTTATTAGTCTACTTGTGGATTCTTGGACTGATACACTTTTCCACTGCTTTTGTTGGGTCAATGTATTTGAATTTGTTTTTGTAATGACTTTTTTGCTATCAAAGACCTTCGATTGTTTGAACATGTTGATTTCCATACCGCAGTCAAAATGAGCCGAAACCCATGGCTTCCTGGACTAAATTATAACATTATTCCTTCCTACAGCTGATTACAAATGTCCATCCTTCAGACTTTCTCCTAGCTGGAGCTGGGCCAAAATACTGTCGTTAACCCTGTTAACCATTTCAAAGCATTCTAACGTATTAATATTGGAAATGTCTGCAAGTTTTGGAGATATATTAAAGTTGATATGCACAGTAGCCCCTTACTTGAGCTTTAACATGAGTAACAAAATATCGCAAGGTGGTCTTTTTATTTATATTTTTATTTCTGAGATGGAAACACACCTTTGCTTGTCTGACTTTGCTTAGATAATCGAAAAATATTAGGCTTATACAGTTCTGGTATGTGTGCAATATCAAAGATCACAACATCAAAACAATTCTGTATCAGGAAATGTAAAAAAAGAATGTGATTAAAGTTTATAATATAAATATTTTATTTTATTCTTATCACATATAATATATACTAATCGAATGTAGCCGTATGGTTACATTGGTAGATCCGTATAGCTCAATGCTAAAGCCATAGAGCTCAGTGGGGAATTATGTGTGCTACTAGATGTGGTAGGACTACCTGATGTGATAACTTAAGAATATTTTACTTTTCCAGGGATCCCAAAACTACACCAATCAGTATTTCTTATTAACAGTTAATCAAATGATTATTTAGGATGTTAAAGGGATTGCTAGCAATAAACCAACAGAGTGTTATCACCAGCACAGCAGCTCAACAAAGCTTTAAAGTCATTGTTACCTTTTTCTAGCACAGTATGCGATTGTGGTCTGAGGATTTCTCTTAGCAACAAAGATAGAAGCTTGTAGTTGAAGCTTTATTATGGTGAGTACTTATTACAGTAGGTATTCATATATATGCCAGAGATAACTGCACACAAATAACAAGAAAGTTAAATCGATAATTTCTATATCTAAACAGCTGATTCATGGTGTGGATTTAACATGATTTTACACTTTTACACTTACACTTTATGGATATATACACATTCACATCCAGAAAGTGGAAACCAGCACAAAAAGAAGAGTACATTTTCAACTTACTCATCATGTAACACAAATGTGAATTTAAAAGAATGTTGATATGTCCAAAATACACATGTGATTATATCTGGTAAATAATGAAAGCTCCTATTAAATCATCGCTTATACATACATATTCTTTCTCCATCTCCCTAATTCATTTGCAAAAAAAGCAGAACAAGAAACATAGTTAAATATTAATTTGACATATCATTGGTTTGGTATCATTTGTTTTTCTAAATGTCTTTGGCTATTACAATAATACCCTTATGATGAATAATTGTGGCCACGATAGAAAGGAAATTGCTTACAAGTACAATACAAGAATTTGACTTTGTATATTTATTTGGATTTGTTTTTTGTAATCGGCAGGTTCTGTATTCATTTGAGTATTTCAATCAATAATCAGTAATTTTATCATTTCAATCTGTGTAAAAACTTTGGAAGTAGACATTATTGGTTAGAATGTGTATGACTGTACCATCACTGATCAAAAGGAGATATTATATTGACTAATATTATTAATTTTCTTTGATAAATAATAATAAACACATCACTAACAAATATCAATAATAATTGGTACGTTGTGATATTTTTATCAGCTGCTTTTTGCTCTAAAGGACAACAAACAGAAGGAGTCCGACCCAAAAGGGAACAACACTCAGTTTGACAGTCCAGGCTGAATTACAGAGCTTGGTGTCACAGCAGTGTGGTCCATTGTCGAATTTCAGAGCGCCAGTCAGGAAGCCCAGCTGAGAAGCAGCTCCACACGTGTTTTTAGAGGCACAGCCAGAGAATTTCTCAGAGTCCTTTCCATCAACATGAGCTGTGGATGACAGAATCACTGTTATAGTAGACCACAGTTTTTACAGATCTCTGAAACCACACACATGGTGGAATAGTTGAAGGCAGCAGTAACCAGTGGTGAAATGAAGCAAGGTACATTAACTAAAGTATTGTTCTTAAGTACTCTTTTAACATATTTGTACTTTTCTTTAGTGTTTCAATGTTATGCCACATTATATGTCTACTCCACTACATTTTGAAGGCAAACATTGTACATTTTACTCCACTACTTGGTTCACATGATTCGCTCATACTATATGATATGCTGTACTTTTAATCTACCCAGTATTTTTTTTTAAATAACTAGAATGTGCTCAACATTGATGGTGATATTACAGAATAACAATATAAAAAATGTTTATAAAAAAACTAGCAAATCGTCCATACTGAGTACTTTTACTTTTGATACTTGAAGTTATCTTTGCTGGTAATACTTCTGTACTTCTACTTAAGTCAAATGTTCAATTCAAGTGTTCTAAACCCATAGTATTTCTGAGTGTTTCTTCCACCACTGGTGTTACAAATGCTAAGGAATTTGCTGAATATGCAGAATGAGATCTCACCAGTCCCTTTAACGCAGCGGTCCTCGTTTCCCTTACACTGTACTGTTTTGTTACAGACAGTACTTTGATCACCATCACACATATAACACATCAGATTGTTTTCTGTCTTATTTATAGTGGCTGAAACAGAACAGGAGAGGAGACACGTCAAAAAAGGCCAAAACCAGTCATTTTTGTATGTATTCTGATATATAAATGGCACTTCCTTTCCTTAATTGTATTACTTCTTTTCACTTACCAGACACATTAACACTGTTGCAGTTATCTGTCTTGCAGCAGTGAACAAATGCAGTGAGTTGAGCTTGACCAGATTTGAATGAAAATGTCTGATTGTTGGGTTCGCAGACGGAGGATGACACACATGATTTTTTTCCTCCTGACAGGCCTGTTAAATATATTTGCAATTAGTAAATTGTAAAAAACAAATGTGAAAAGATCTTTATTATGAAATATTGTTTAAAAAAAACACTGACATGAGGAAACAACACATTTCTTTTAAATATTTGTACACTTACCTTGTATAGTAGCTCTAACCATAGCTGTTGCACACTGTTCATTGGATTTACAGGTCACACTGGTTGCAGTATCATTTTTACACATAAGAGCTCCAGCTGCACCAGAGAATATTCAGTCAAATGATGAAGGGAAGCTGAACAATAAACATATTTTACCATAAAATCACTGATTTACTATTTTAAATACCTGAACTTACTTACTGGTATTTAAAGGCAACTCGTTAATTTATATAGCTGCAGTTTTACTAAAGTCTATGGTGACTCCTGTACTGTCCTGTTCTCCATCAGCCTCACTAACAGTTCCATATTTAAATATTTACTTCTGACTTTACCTATAGGTCACTGACATGCTATCTGGATTAAAGGCATTTTTGTGACTGGTAAAGTTAGCCTCATGGTCATGTTTACGAAAAGTTATTTCCCTCAAATATTTTTTATTAAATTCAGAACTTCATTCCATATAGCGTTTTGTATCTTTAAAAAATACCTGAATAAACTCAGTTAAAGAGTGAGTTACCTGAGCTGGAGAGCATCCAGATGACAGTGAGGGACAGAATCAGCTTCATCGTGATGTGAAAATGTTGCATTGCTCTTTTGACAGTGGAATCACATCTTGTATACAAACCTGTGTTTAAAAAGAGGAGGATACTACACCTTGCACAAGAAGAAGGAACAGGAACTGTATGCATTACTTTGAATTTGAAAGTAGGGAAAAAACTTGTATATTTTTTTGAATAATTTGCATTGGTCAGTTTCCCCTTCTCTACTTCCTTTTTATGTGAGTCTGTTTGGGTAACGGTGAACTCCATACGTGCGTTTTACAATGTGTTAGGTCACAGAGAAAACCAAACACAACACGCTCTCACCGGGGCGTCTCTCACTGACAGTTATTTGTCTAATTATAGTCAACAGTTGAACATCTTGTATATTTGTCAAAAGGCATTCGAGCATCTTATTCTGAGTGACAAAAGAAAGCTGGAAAGACACAGTTGTCACTTAGTGGAGCTCAGCAATGGGACAGGTCTTAACTAAATACCATATCTACCTCAATATACCAATATCTATTTTCCCCTTTTAAAGGTAAGATTTTAAAAAGGGGGATAACTTCTCTATTTGACGAGCAGATTGAGCACTGAAAAAACGTTTTCCCAACAATATAATTTAATTTTAAAATAAAGAGAATCACACAAGCTCTTCTGCATTGTTTTGTTAAGGGTTTTTAGCCTAGGTGTCCTTTTGTGCTTTATTGGGTTGTGCTTGTTTTGAACTGTGTAATATGTTTTTATGTTTATGAGAAAAATAAACACCTTTTTGAAAATAAAAACATGTAAACATGTCAAAGTAGAGGCACAAAAAAAAAATGAAATGTGAACCTGAGAATTAGCACAATAGCGCCCCTTTAATGTTGCTGGCTAATGTCTATGGTGTCTCCGTTTGGATAATTTGACAAGCCATAGTGTCTTTACTTAGCTTTAGATTACTACTCTAAGTGAAATTACTGTGGCATTAATGTTAATCGAGGGCTGTATACTCCGTGGAAAGGTATCTTGGTTTAGTTTTTTTGACTAAATCCAAAGTCACAGAAACAAAACAAACTTTGTCACGGCCCCACGGCAGTCCCTTGCTAACGCGTCAAAGGGCCGCAACTAGTGATTAAACATGCTAATTTCAGTAGATATAACTACAACATAAAATATAAATATATTTGACCTAACAACAAACACTGATTCCTTTTCACATTCTGTTAATAATGTAAATTATTTTTGGGAATGTTTTTAACCTGAATCTAGCATGTCTTTCACAATGCACTTTTAACGTTGGTCTTTGACAGCAAAATCGTGTGCGAGTCCCTAACATCAACTGAGTTCCCAGGAGCATATTTGACTGTGTCTCATATGAAGTTCCTCATACTTTTGCATGAATTCAAAATAGTTTTGACATAATTGAGCCTGTGTGGACTGCAAAAACAAAGCAGTGCGTTTATAAAATAAAATGAATATACGTATTTCAGAAAGGAAATAAATATACAGTATCAGGGTCTACTTAAAAGAAAAAATTAAGTCAAAGATGAGTGTACAAGTTTTATGTGTATGTCTGAAACTTCAACCAATGCCATACACCACCATAGGCCACATATTGTATGTATAAGGTGCAAAAAATTCTACACAGCCAAAGTTTATTTAGGTTCTAAGTAAAAAGTGGCTCTATTCTTCAAGCAGTTTAATTGTAGCGACTGTCACCCCCAATTTAAAAGTCTAAAAAGAGGAACTCTCAGTCTTTCTTAAAGGAAGAACAGGTAGCAGATAAACCACATCCTAATTCTCAGTAAATATTTGCCACAGCTTTTACCACTTGATGACAACTCCTTTCCTGTGTTTACTAGTGAGTATACATTCAGTACTGTCTCTGGTATGGTGAGCGTCCGTGCCAGAACTGTATGTAGTACAGTGAGTATCCATGCGCTGCTCGAAGTATAACTGTATATCAGTGTGTAGTACAATAATTATTACTAAACCATCCTCTCCCCTTAGTCTATAATTTAACTCCTCACACTTTCTTCTGGTTGGCCAGTGCTTTGAGGAAACAGTAATACCTTTGGGATTTATAAATTAGGTTTAAAGTTCGAACAGAGGTGATGAGTTCATGCAGGCTGGGATATGTATGATTAAATCAAACGTGACGACTGGATCAAACTAAAAAGAGACTGAATGAATGACATGAAAAAATGCCAGTTTTGCATGGTTCATATAATAGGTTTAATAAAGTATTTGTATAAAACCTTCCTGCCTCAGACTCTGCATTTGGCTTCTTCTCTTCTTAAGAAAAGTGCCAAATATTTGTGTTCTGAACATTTCCGTTCAATAAAACAGTGACAATAGCAAGGTTTCACTCATCACAGTTTAAGTTTATTCAACAAATTAGAATGAATACAAAATCTAAAACATTATCAACATGTCTAACAGAAAGGATAGAAGTAATTTTGCTTAAGGCTGCAGCTTTAAATTATCATCCATCTGATATGAAATTTGACATTAAATATAAAAACATAGTGGTGTTTCAGCAGTGCCTTCAGAAGGCATGTAGAATTTGCTTTGGCCATGTTACTTGGATATAATTGAATATTCAAAGAAGGTCCAAATCTACCAGCGAAATATCTCTTTGGTTCATGTACCAACGCATGTAAATCTAACCCACACACTAAAGGGTCATGTGACAGATCATATCTAAAGCTCTTCCTTCTTCTTTAGGATTATCTGTCGCACCATTTCAGCTATTTTAGGTCGGATTTCTCGCACGGAAACTTTTGGTCCCCATGCATCCACCACTTTGCCGTCGACATCAATAAGATACTTCCAGAAATTCCAGTCAGGCTCCATTTCAGAAGACTCTGCAATGAATAAAAGCATTCACAATTTAAAACATTGTCTCTTTAATACATTGTCATTTCTTAGCCTCAGCCTAGAGACACTTCCTGCCCTTCTTCATAGTTTGTTTTCTATTCATTCCTTTTGTTTTAACAGATTTTTTTCTTGTCCTTTTTTACACATTTCAACGAAGCTTCTATAGGCAGATTTGACCACTTCCTTTTATTTTGATGTACTTATTTCTTCCTCCTCTTAATCTCCTCTAATTGTTTTACTTCCTGTTCCTTTTTCTGTCTGACATGTTTTGTTTGTCTTCTTTCCTCCCTGTTATTCTTTGCTTATATAGAGTGGTGCAGTGATGATGTATTTGTAATGATGACCCGAAAGTTAGCATAGCAAGGATAATAAGCTATGTAGCTAACACACGTTTATGATACATCACAAGTTTCGATCAGCAGTATAAGCTCCACGTTACGGTCACCTCCAACGCTAGATCAAGTTCTTTTTATACATCCATGTTTCGTCAGTTTATTTAGTGACTTGTAAGCAGTTATAGTTTTTTTGACACATATGTACATTCATGAGTGGGCTACAACTCCAGTACTTTATGTTGTTTAACTTGTGTTAACCACAGAACTTATTTCAGGCCTCTAAGCCATGAACACATTCAGAAAGACGTTCACTTCGAGAAGAGGGACCGGAAGTTATAAAATGCTAAATCATTTCTGGGTTTTTGGACTCATTCCTGCACCTGTCTATATTTCTTAGCTCTCTGTATCTTAGTACTTTTAATGCTGTGTCATACACACTGTAAAAAATGGCTGTAGATTTTACGGTGTAAAACTGTCAAACCACGACAGTAAAAGACCGTAAACTCGTACTCGTATTTTCGTATGATTATTTCGATTATGAATGAGTTTGCGCAGCTTTGGTCGCACACCAAAGTATAGTTAATGTTTAGCTAGGCTAATACTGTTCAGACGTCTTTGGGAGAAGGGGTAAATTGATTGATGAATTGAATTTTTTTCTTTGTAACAAGATTGTCCGAGTGTAGTGACTCTTGCAAAAGTGCTTTGAAAAAAGTGTTGCCCGTTCCCAGGCATGCCTGGACACATTTCAGGCTAAAATGCCATTGCCCGTCAAATTTGAGCGGAGGTTGTGGACAGACTGGGCGCTTGAATTCAAACATTAATGGTTGCCTCTCTGATGTGTCGCTCCTGTGTCGCAGTGATTTGAACTACTCTCCAGCAGGTACTTCGTCTGATTATTCTGGACTTGTCTGAACGTTGCAGCTTGTCTTCAGTTAACACGGTAAGGTGAAGTCAATTTTTGCCCGTCAAATTTGAGTGGAGGTTGTGGACAGAAAGGGCGCTTGAATTGAAACATTAACGGTTGCCTATTTGATGTGCCGCTCCCGTGTCGTGCTAAGTGCAGTGCTAGGCTAATAATGTTCAGACCTCTTTCTGAGACATGGTAAAATAGAATGTGGTAACGAGATTTTCTGTGTTTTGTGGCTCTTGCAAACAAAAACGTGGTGCCCGATCCGAGGCATGCCTGGACATATTTCTACTTGTTAGTTTTATGGTGGATATATGCCTGTTTGACCATTCCTGTTGCATTTGTGGAGAATCTGTTCAGTCTCTTAAGGGGTATGTTGTACATTGCAAACTCCACCGCAATGAACCTCGTTGTATTTTCAAGTGTGTTGGAATTGATTGTAAGCAGGTGTTTTCTGGATATGCATCATTAAAGTCTCACTTCTATCGCCACCATAATGGCACATCGTCGGTTGCTCAGGATATGGCTTTGGCAACGTTAAAATGTGCACTTTCACTTTGTGAACGCCAGTGTGACGGAGTCAAAGAGCTGGTTGCACACCTGAAGGAGCACATAGCAGAGGGGCGTCTTGTGAAGTGTCCTGTGAGAGGATGCAAAAGTGTGTTTACTGTAAAATCTTTGTTTACTTCCCATTTGTCCAGAAAACACAGACATTGTTCTGTAAATATGATTTGCGGCTCATTCGAAAATGCATGTCCTTCTACAAGTGAGCAGAGTGCCACTACCATACAGGAAACTGCCAGTATGTCAGATGATGAAGACACTGTTGGGGACATGTGTAATTTCAGTGACTTGTACCACAGAAATGTGTGTATGTTTTACATAAAATTGCAGGGACAACATCTTATTCCAGCATCTACTATTCAGAACATTGTTGAAGAGATTCAGAATATACATGAGTTGGGACAGACATATACTCTGAATAGATTAAACTTGCTTCTGAAAGATTTGCCAGTATCGGATGAGGACATTGTAAAAATCTGTGATACAGTGAAGGAATCTGAATTGTTCTCAGCTTGCCACACAGGGCCTATGAGAACATCCTACTCTAGAGCCAAGTGCTTTAGAGAAGTGTTTAAATATGTTGAGCCCAAAAGGGTGTTTTTAGGCAGAGATGAGAACAGAATAGAAAGATGTGCATATTATGTTCCTGTGTTAAACACTTTGAAGAATATGCTAGGGTCAGTATTTTTGGCAGGGACTCATGTCGGGAGTATTCTAATGATGTCTCCATACCAGATNAAAACAGCTGTGATCATTACTGCCCTCTTCTTCTTCTTCTTCTCTTTTTTTGTACAGTAGGTGGCGGTATGCAACCAAAAGCTGTTTGCGACCCGCCATTAAAAAAGAGAAGAAGAAGAAGAAGAGGGCAGTAATGATCACAGCTGTTTTTAAAGGCGAAGAAGAAGAAGAAGCGCGGTGACGTAGGTGCTCTGCGACACAAACACCGTTATTTTTAATACATCCCTGTTAGCATGTAGCAGCTGTACAAGCGACTTTTCTGAATTGTTTTACTGTCTACGATATTTAAACGATAATGAGAGATTTACCGACGACCCAGTGAGTGGTACCTATTTTATTTCTGCAGAGGGCAGACGTTTAGAGAGTCTCATACTTAGCTAATATACTAAAAGTGCCTAGTTACTCTACTTGTGTAGAAATATTCAGCTATAGCTACCGTTAGCTATACTTGGTGATGAGCTAACTTAACTTCTGACCCCTGGGGTGCTTTACTCGTGTGTTTCAGATGATGATGTGACACCCAGCCTCGTCTCAGTCGGTGGTGTTGTGGAGCAGTGCATGCCCCGGCCGCAGGAGGTGGAGCAGGGCAGGTGGAGGGTCTGAGCTCTGTTGTCCGGGATGGACGCCTGGACCCCCAATCCCCGAGCCAAGCCTTTCATCCCACGCCAGCAAAGAAGCTTGTACCTGACCTGGAAATACAAGCTGACCAACAAGAGGGCGGTTCGTCGCTTCTGTCAGGTAAGTTAGAAACAACTGTCTGTCCACATGGAGGTGTGTCAAAGATGGTCTTGGTTTGTGTTGCAGGCAGCCTTGAACAAAATGTACACTCTTTGATGCAAACAAATTAAATACCTAAATACTGGTGTTAGGTTTACAAAAAACAGAGGTGGGAGAAGTACTCCTTTCGTGTACTTAAGTAAAAGTAGAAATACCAAAGTGTAGGGAAGGGATACTCTGTTACAAGTAAAAGTCCTGCATGGCAAATGCAAAAGTAAAGGTAGAAAAGTATGAGCAACAAAACATACTTTAAGTACCAAAAGTAAAAGTACTCATTATGCAGATTGGCACATTCCAAAATAATATTTGTTATATGTTTTGATTATAATTATTGATGAATTAATAGGTTTATTAAAGCTGGGATAGGTGGAGCTACTTTGAATTAATTTGCATACTGCAGGGAAGCTTGTAGATTTTACTCCTGGTGTAACTCAAGTCTTAAAATTGTACTTGATTACAGTAATTGAGTACATTTACTTAGTTGCTTTACAAGGATGAAAACAACTCAAATAGGGTAGTTATGCTTCTTCACCAAAATGCACTTGCTTACTCTTTTAATGGCTCAACTGTGTCTATAATGTTTGAATTTCCAAGTTCCTTTTGTTATTTATTCAGCTGGCAATGACAGTCTAACATGTCATGCTCTCACAACAATGCACCCCTTACATTTGCATGATTATATACAAATATATCATGAAAGTTACAAATCAGAATCAGATACATAGGATAGTGAGGTAGTTATAATTCAGAGATGGAGTACTCGAGTCCTGGACTCGGACTCGAGTGCCGATTTTCGGGACTCGTGACTCGACTCGGACTCGGACTCGCGCACTGATTGACGCGACTCGGACTCGTGAATTCTCGCGTACACTGACTTGGACTCGGACTCGTGAATTCCCCCCCCCACGATGACTCGGACTCGACTTGTACATTGACGCTCTGACTTGGACTTGGACTCGGACTCGGGCTCGAGCAAGTTTTCTCTGGAGTCTGATGTCCTCTATCCTGGCATGTGCACCTGTGAGGCGAGTTCGCGGACTGGGCTCCGCTATTCCAGTCTAGAGACACACCCCGCATCGTACTGTATGCTTTCACACATTCTGCTTCCACATTGGAGGCTCCGTAACACATTACTCTAAGAATCGAGTTCAGACATGCTGTCTTGCACACTATCATCAGAGTAACGTGATCTAATCAATAAATAAAGATTCAGCCATAACACAAAAGCACATGGCTACTTAACATGCAGAATGACGTCATTTTGCATGCTAAGTAGCCATGTGCTTTCTGGGGCTAAATCTTTATCAGTAAACCGATTTAACCGGTAAAAGTTCCTTCAAAATAAGATTCCCGATCTTATTACTATCAAAATAAAAGTGCAAAACGAAAACTTTAACATAGGAAAATATTGGCATACAAATATAATCACTTCTCTAAAAGGTAACTCATTTTAAATAAAGTTAGACATATTAAAGGTCATTTACAATAATAACAAATATATTAATAATAATGCTGTCAAAATTATCGCGTTAACGGCGGTAATTCATTTTTTGAATTAATTGGGTTAAAATATTTAACGCATGCGCAGAATGGCCCGCCCCATACATCCCACCAGTGGCAGCGCCAGGGTATGGCTGGGGTAGGCTACAGCCATACCAAGAAAATGATGTTAAAGTAAGCAAAATAAAGTCCGCCAACTCGCGCGGAGTAAATTGCACAGACAGCAGTTAGTAGGATTGATTTCAGTAGCCACTTGTCTGGAAATACCGAAGACTAGAAACGGTTTTGAAAACTTTTGTCACGTAGTGATCGTCTTCTCAATAGAACATCTTTGATAATGTCTTCTGGCCAATCAGAATCAAGATAACAGCGTGGTGTTGTTGCAAGAAGTCCCGACGGAGAATACTTTTGCTGTAGTACATCTCTATACAGTATACATCGATACAACATTACGTGTTGATATAAATCAACACGTAATGAAATAAGACCCCACGGTTTGATGATTGATAAGTGTGTGGGCTGTTTTTCATTTTGACACACAGAACAATGTTATAATAAACATACATACTAGGGATGGGAACGATTAATCGAATATTCGAAATGATTCATGTATTCCAATATGAGTTATGAATATTTTTATTAACTTTTTTTTTTTTTTTTGGGAGTGATGCCTAAGTTGATTACATGTTATCAAATTTAATAA
>NW_011351991.1:0-4967 GCF_000735185.1 Notothenia coriiceps | reverse complement strand
GTCCAGGTGTATATCAGTATGTAGTGTCTCTACTTTAAAGAGTCCTCTCCTGCTGATGTCCAGGTGTATATCAGTATGTAGTGTCTCTACTTTAAAGAGTCCTCTCCTGCTGATGTTCAGGTGTATATCAGTATGTAGTGTCTCTACTTTAAAGAGTCCTCTCCTGCTGATGTTCAGGTGTAGATCAGTATGTAGTGTCTCAGTGGAATCAGAAGACTGTCACTTTTTAGTTTTCGTGACAAAATGCAGTTTGGGGTCAGCCTTACTCTTTGAAAACCTCATGACTGGATTACATTACAGGACGGCAGGTTGAACAGTGATCTGAGAACTGTGTGAAAAAAGTCATCGTTATGTTGATTCCACATTTTCTGTCTTATTTAAAGCTCAGTCTTGTGTTCATCTTTGTGTTTCTGTAGCTGTCAAACAGTTCTTCAAGGTCCACATCAGTGCCCCCCCCCATGAGGACCCCCCCAATGAGGACCCCCCAAAAGACCTGCAACCTAAAAACTGCGTCTCTACAATCGACCCGTTCCCATGTAATGTGCGTGAGAATCCTTTATGACCAAGATATCTATATTCCTGACTTCCTTTTACCTTTAAGGGTTACAGTCTGCAATCTGTTTGTAATTTAATGAGAGGACTAGCACAATTCAATGAGTAATAATCCTTTATTTTGGATTAAAAAGCAACACTTAGTATATTTATTTGTGGGACACTTCAAGCCAAAACGTCAGGGTAATTAATGTCGAATGAAGGAACTCATCCAAACCAATACTGTACCTTATTATCTTATGAAAGCATTTAATCAAGAGGTTTGTTTGCTTTATTCCTTATTTCTTTCCAGGGTGTCTGGTTATTTATCTTCCTGCATGTTTACTTTATAATGTTTGACCTTATAGTTAAAACTGACAACCCTTAAGATCGTCAGCATAAACACATTCCAGTCAAACGTCCAACAAAAATGTGCATCTTTTAAATGTAAGAAAGCCAAAACATGTGCCCACTCTGTATTCAGTGTGTTATATATGATCAATGCTTCTTCCTGTAAACTGTGCTATGCATAGTGTTTGGTGACTACTGTTTGATATATCCATATTTTATTGTGAGATTTGCCTTTGACCGAAGTATTAAAAGTGCTCTTGTTAGTTGACAGTGCCTGTAATGGTTTTGAATGTGTTGAAGTGAACAGGGATGGTCACACCAGGGTTCAAAATGTTATTATTCCAATGAAAACGCTGCTAATGGGTATTTGCTCAATGGGGGGGAAAGGTGAATCAGCTCAGATGTTTCACATTAAGTCCAACTTTGGTGAATTTGACTCTTAAATTAGCTTTTTTTATCCAAAAGAAAGGCATCTTGACAACGCTTTAAAGGAATCAGGAGTTGGAAGGGTGGCTAATAAGCTGTCGTAGCTTCCATAGCTTCCGTAGCTAAATAGCTTCCGTAGATAATTAGCTGCTGTTTTGTACCTCAACGTTTCTAAGCTGCTGTCTTTATTCAGACATTTAATGAGTTGAGCTAAACACAGAAGTTGTTGAAAAGCACATTTTAATCTTCACTTGAATCCACAATGTTAAGTCACCCAAAACAATTAAATAAGAAAATAAAATGTCTAAGAACGAATGCACTAAGCGAACAATTCCCATTGGACACCTTCTTTAAATCTGGTGTCCAGTTTAAATAATGTTTTTAATGGTCAATCCGACAAGTATGTCCTTTGAATTAACCATGAATTTATTCTCCCGTTAGCTACTAAGCTAAGCTAAAAACAGCCCGTTATCGAGCGTGCTATTTCTGAATGCTTCATTCTTCCCTCTTTAATAACTATTTATTTATTTAAAATGGTCCACACTGAGGATTAAAGCACAAGTGGGAGTAAACAGAACTTTAAAGGTAAAATCTGGGTTATCGCCAGAGTTAGCGGTTTGCTAGTCGGAGTTAGAGGTTTGCGAGCCAGAGTTAGTTGTTTGCTAGCCAGAGTTAGTTGTTTGCTAGCCAGAATTAGAGGTTTGCTAGCCAGAGTTAGTCGCTGGCCAGAGTTAGCGGTTTGCTAGCCAGAGTTAGCAGTTTGCTAGCCAGAGTTAGAGGTTTGCTAGCCAGAGTTAGCAGCTAGCCAGAGTTGGAGGTTTGCTAGCCAGAGTTAGTAGCTGGACAGAGTTAGCGGTTTGCTAGCCAGAGTTAGCAGTTTGCTAGTCACAGTTAGAGGTTTGCGAGCTAGTTGTTAGTTGTTTGCTAGCCAGAGTTAGCGGTTTACGAGTCAGAGTTAGAGGTTTGCGAGCCAGAGTTAGTTGTTTGCTAGCCAGAGTTAGCGGTTTACGAGCCAGAGTTAGAGGTTTGCGAGCCAGAGTTAGTTGTTTGCTAGCCAGAATTAGAGGTTTGCTAGCCAGAGTTAGTAGCTGGCCAGAGTTAGCGGTTTGCTAGCCAGAGTTAGTTGTTTGCTAGCCAGAGTTAGCAGTTTGCTAGCCAGAGTTAGCAGAGCTACAGCAGATGTCTGGCTAGCCCTGTGAGACTGTATCCGAGCTTCTAGCACAAAATACTTTGCAGAAAAGCACAAATTAAATTCCCTGCACAACTTCCGGGTGTGACCAGACCTTACCTGTGAAGCTGAAATAATGATGTAATGTTTATAAAATATTTACAAATGTTGGACAAACTGCTGTATGTAATGTTAGAGTATAAAAGGACTACATGTACACGTACAGATTTCTGAATGCCATAGCACAAAAGATCAACCTTTTATCGTGATTTCTAAAGATGTAAATAAAATGTCATGTATGATTGTTGGTTTCGTTTATTTATCAGGAGTTCTGTTAACTGGACTTTTCTACGTTTCTTTTTTCAGTTGAAATCCATAGTTTTTTTTTGTTGATCTAAAAGGTGTATGCTGACAAATAAAAAGTGTACAGATTTTAACACGGTGCTGGATCCTGGTTTTTATGTGTTGCTTTTTTCACATCTTATGAATCACTCTTGCAAAAAAGACACCAAGTTCCTGGGGCTTTTTTTTATGAGTTACAGTTGAGAAGTTGGCTTCCAAGAGCTGAACGGACTCCAGGGCTTCGGTTCAACTTGGTCTGCTTTCAAGGGCGATATTTAATAGTCGTAGGGATTTTGAAACATTGGTTTTATTCTCACAGGAGCGGAGAGAGACGTAGGATCTGAGAACACCACCACGCCTCAGTGGCTCGTCTGATTTTCACTGACCTCTGACTTTTGTAGAAAGGAAACCCTCACCAGGATCAGTAAATCATGCATTCTTCTGTGTGGGTTTTTAAAATCAGAGATATGAAATACATTTGGACTTTAACCCAGAGATGGAAACCACATGTGTGTTACAGAAGGAACGAACATGTTAGCCTTTGTAGACCATTTACATGCACTAAAACCTACATAAAGCACAATAGGAACCCTTTAATAGTGTGACCTGGTGACTACATTACCCACAATGCAAAGCCACTGCTCACAGCATTATACAACTTTTTCCTATCAGTAATAATGCCTATTTACAACCAAGTAAAGCTGCACATCTTCACTTTAAATAAGTAATTATCAATTTTTTAAAACATATTTGTTCTTTTATTTGCCTTGTTCTGTACCGTATACAGCAATGCATGCTGGGATAGCGATTGAATGGATCCCAAAACATCAGTTTTTTTGTGAAACCACTTTCTTCTTCTGCAGAGATAAAAGTGTAGTGTTTGTTTTGAGCCACAAGGGGGCAGTGCTGCTGCGTTAAACTGTTAATGCAACTAATCCACCTGTGTATATCGTGTAATATACATGGTATCAATTGTAGTATAATGTGTAATATTTATTATTCTACTTATTGGAATTAATTTTTTAATTAACTAACTAACTAACTAATTTACTTAACTTATTTAAATGTAACTTATCTATGTATACATATTTTTATTGTATCTTCTATTTGAAATTTTTCTTAAACTTCAGATTATTATATTACTATTTTTACCACATTTTCTTTTACTGGATGCGTGTGGCGCAGTGGGTTAGTGCGTTGGTGTTGGGATCAGGGGAGCACAAGTTCAAACCCCACTGCAGTCAGCATGTCGTTGTGTCCCTGAGACACTTCACCCCAAGTTGCTCCAGTGGGGATTGCCCACAGTACTGAATGTATGTTAGTCGCTTTGGATAAAAGCGTCTAACATGTAATGTATTCACATTTTTCATATTTCTTGGGGGGGAAAAAGAAAGTAATGTCCGTTCTGAAAAATAAAATCTCACTGCTGTACGTTACAGTTAAATAGTTTTACTTATTTATAGCTAATGTTCCTACAGTACGTCTTTATCGTCATGGTTTTTGGACATGTATGTAAATGATGTATTGTAATGTAATTCTGATTTTAATCTTCAGTGGAATTTTGTCAAAAAAAGTCACAGAATGGTTTGTTGAGTGAGGATGTCTAAATATATTCATAATACGTCATAGTTTGTCTAAAAGTATCCTCAATAAGTCACATTTATAAGTTGGAAAAACAAACATAGTAAAATATGTCAAATGTTTTATTAAAAAAACAAAACATTAAGTGCTTCATCATTTATTTAAAGTCACAGTATAATATGTTAAATATAAGGTCATGAACCTGCTTACATGTATGTTATACTATTTCAGAAAGAAAATCCTCCCATAGAAGAAGAATGAGTGATCGTGAAGAATAACTGAACGCTGAACATGTGATATTTGGTTGCTCCATAACTCAGACCTTTATTACACCTTCACACACAAAGCAAATGTTTGATACGCTCAGTTCAAGTATACTGTTAGTAAACACAATGTAGCTGTTCAACGTGTACCGCACCCTCAGAAAACAGAGGACCGGTTAGATAGCACCATTATAAAAAAGGACAATAAAATAGCATTAACACACACGGTATTGTACGTACGCTTTTAAGGAGTAAAACAGTAAAAACAACTTCAATTACAGTAAGTCATATCTGCAACTCTGACT
>NW_011351990.1:0-10048 GCF_000735185.1 Notothenia coriiceps | reverse complement strand
AAAGGTTAAACTACAATGGTGAGTTATCTGTTAGCTACATTGCTAGCGTGGTTTTAGACATTGCACACAATGTCAGGGACATGACCAAATCATGGCCAAATCAGACTCAATTCATTACGTCAAGTGAAATAGTAATAAAGATTTTTTTTGTAATTATTTCTTTATTGTTTAGAAATGAATAACTTTATTTTTAACTACAAAATTACAATTACAATTCAACAATGGAGTTACTTACTGATTATACAAATGTTTTTACAAGTCAATGTGCAGTGTTTGGGCCAACAAAGCAAGACAACTGCAACAGCTCAGGAGGAAATTTCGATTTTATTGTATTTTACAATGTTTAAAATAATCATCTTTTACCACTTGTACCATTCTGCAGCTTAAAGAGTGGTGAATTTAAGACTAACACCAATGTGTCCATCAACACATCTGCTACTAAAGCTCAGAGCAGATAAAGTTAACAAGACAGATGATATGTAAAAAATAAAAGCATTCTTTACCTCACAGAAGAGCACATGTGTATGGGTTTGACTTGCTCCTACAATTCATTACATTTCACACTCAAATAAAAGTCTACCATCACATTCCTTTTCCAAGGAAAAGATGACACAGATCAGCTTAATTTCTGTACACAATGACAAAAAAAACATCGTATTTAACAATACCGTCTCTGTAAACCAATTGTAACAAATAAAAAAAGGGCATAATTAATATGACATGAACATACAATATAAAAAAGGCAATTTAATCTATAATAGTGGCAAGGAAAATGTAAAACAAGTGTACCTACTTTTCAAAAATAAAATTACCTAACAAAGAAGGAAGGGGGAACCATCATCATCTGAGATAATGAATGACGGAGTACCAAAATAACACCCTAAACTGGGAGCATGTGGGTAGTATACACAGTACACAGGTTATCTTTCACACTCACACACACATTTCTTGTAACATTGTGATAAGGGGTCCTTTATAGACCCAACTCAAAGACTGGGCCGTGTGACATCAGTCAGGAAGGGTTGAGGTAAGAAGATGATTCTTTTACTTTTTTTTTTTAATTTAAAATATATTATTCTGATCTCGAACTGCAGCCAACAAGTCACATATTAAACATCCCATACTCTGTATTGCTTACAATTAGCTTATTTTTTTACTTTTTGGGATGCCAGCCAATCAGAAGCAAGCCCATTTGGGAAGTTTCCTGCTGTTGGTGTTAAATAGTTTTGGGCAATTGTAATTACACATCTACAGTCATTAACTATTGATGATACCTAACTGGGGAATTCACATTTAAATGAATACTGGATATTTAATAGATGCCTAGTTGATCTTCATTCATAAGGATTTATGTGATTGATTGGCGTTTATAAGCCCAGTGTTACGGTGGCCGACAGGTGAAAACCCGCTCCAGTGGCCCAACACATTTTCATTAAGGGAAACGCTCCGCAGTTTCATAAATAAATCAAATAACACAAATGTGCAAAAACCCATGCAGATAAAGAATGACCTGACAACACATGTGCATAAAAAAAAACATTCACCAACTTGCCGAAACAAGGGCAGCGTTTACTGAAAGCGCTGCATTAGCAAAGCGCTGCAAATAAATAACGCTGCAAGAAGCTCAAAACACAACGTAATCAGAGTACACTAATGGCGCATTTACACTGCAGGCCTCGCTCGGTTTGGTTAGGCCTTATTAGGCCCGGCTCGCTTAAAGCGAGCTCCGCGCTGCAGTGTGAATGCGCCATAAAAAGGGATGCACACCGGGACCGTGCGCTTCTGTACTGTCTGTTGTTGGAACGTTTCCTAAAATGTACAGTAAGCTTTATCGTCTTATTTTAACAATTCGATCGCATGATTCCTTCTGATATTATGGCAAACACGGTGAATGTTTTCTTAAATACTTGGTATGTGTTGTCAAGTTGGTACATTTGTTTCTAAATTTGAATGGATTTTGACACGTTTGTCATTTATCTGAAGCTGCAGTGTTTCTCCTAATGGAACTGTTTTTGCATCTTGTAGCGCGTTTGCACTCGTCAGCCAATAGTTTTCCCCCCCTCTGTAAGTCATGACTTCAGGTCTACCTCTCCATCTTCTCCACCCCACCTGCCCAATCTGAGGATTTCCTGGCTGTGAACAAGCCAAAGATTGCTTTATTTTTGAGAAGATAGGTGAACTAGATCTAATCAAAAATCTTCATCATTTTTGTCAAAGCTCAAATTGGTTTTATCTTCAGGTTGTTATTCACATCCTCAGCTTTTCTCACAGCATTTACATCCACTGTGCACCGTCACAAGGGACAGAAATAAAGATACATAAGTAAATACTGGTACCTGTGTATGTACGGTTAACTTTTACCACAAGGGCTCGATGAGTAAGACTCCAAACAGACCGGGCCTGCGTTTGGTCTTTTGTCATTTCACACGCAATCATAAACACATATAAAAACCCATCAAGTCAACGTAGGAGGTAAAGTATGGAATGACGTTAAATGAGGATTATAGGTAACAATGATCAAACGTAACAGGTGGATAACTCATAGTAACAGTTTTATCTTGCAGTTGTAGTTTCTCAGCACCGCCACAGGGGGGAGCAGCAGCACTGAGCCACTGACAGGCAGGTGGTGTGAACAAAAGCGAGCACCATCTGTCTTTCCTCCTCGTCCACCGCTCTGTTACCTCTTAATGATAGCCTAGCTAAGTACCATACAAGTTGATTTTACACTACTCCTACCCTACGCTACATTCTTACATCATCTTCGTGTCTTTCTGCTTCATCTTTCCCTCCTCCTGTCCCCTCCCCCGCTGCTCTAACTTCTTCCTTTGTCCGTTCTCTCCCAACAGTTTTCATCAAAACTGCGCTCTCTTTTTACTTTCTTTTCCTGGTTTTGCTTTCCCTCAGTAAATGTAACTTGTTTGTGTCCTAAGTGTAGACAGACTTGTACCGATAAGCGAACCCAGACTCAATCACCGTCTTGAAAAGTGGTTCCCTCCACAAAAAAAAGCTATGTCTTCTATAACCTCAAACGTCCCCTGCAGCCTGTTAAGTGCTGGCAGGGAGAGTGTCTCAGTCCTCCTCCTGCTTCTTTTATTTTCATGGTTTGTATCTCTCCGTCCTCTCTTCGCTGCTCTCACATGTTTCATGGTCCTCTCACTTCTCCATCAGTCCATCGTCCTCTGTGATGCCCTGAGCTCGCAGCTCTTCCAGGACGTTGTTCAGGTGTCCGGGGTCCGGGAAGCCGTGGCCCGTCAGGTTGGAGCCAAACTCTGTCTTATGGTGGACCTGGAAGAGAGGGCAAAGTCATATTTTCTTTTTCCCAGTGACATAAAAACAAGAAACAAGGTACGTACATCACAAACTTCGGCCTTTCAAATAAATTGTAATATTGTTTTAATACCTCGTTCCAGATGACGGTGTCAGACTCTCCGGTGGTGCTTGAAGTTCCAATGGAGAAGATCAACCTGCGGTCCCACGCTACCAGGAGCAGCTTCAGTACCTGAACAAAGGTTCGGGTACAGGTAAGGAAAACACGTTTTAAAGGGGCCCTATATGCTTCTTTCAGGTTTGCATTTGTACTTTGTGCCTCTACTGTACAAATGATTCTGGTCTGGTAACTGTTTTCATGCACTGGTGTTCTCATACTACATAACACACTACAGGGATGGGAAAACCTCGTAAAAGGGCCTCTTTAAAGCATTTCTACAGTGGGAAAAAGTACATTCTTACAGCAAAAGGGCAGATACAAAGGCAAAAATAAAGTTAGAAGACTAAAATATTAAATAAAGAGGACGTTATTAAGATTAAATCATCAAATGGTAAGAAATAAGTTGCAGCATTATAAAGAAAGTAATTGAACATGTGAAAGTACTGAAGTAACAGCCAGTAATAACACAAATAAATTGTAAAATGAATAACAAATGAATATTGCACAAACATTGATTATCTCTTTAGAAATGGTGTGGAAGTCTGAGGTAGACAAGTAGCAGTCAGTTATAACAAATCATAAGTCAAAAAGAGCGTATTTTCCACAACAGAGGTGTTAAAGTCTGTACTGTGTGGTGGTCTACCATGGACAACGGCATCAAATAGAGGTGTGTAAAGAATGGATTCAAATAGTTTGACGGTGTATTGTGCTCACCTTGCGTCCTTTCTCGCTGTCGGGGAGGTAGCAGTGTCGGGGGAAGCCTCTGGCAGTGAAGGGCTTCGTTGGGTTCGGATGCTCTGGTCCCTGGGAGGAGAGGATTGATGTTAGCAGGCTGATCAAACTAACTGAACCACCTGACGTGGGAGTAAGAGCAATACATCTGTGAGTACCTGAAGGCCTGGCGGTATGTTGTAGATGATGCGGATGCTTTTGCAGTCAGGATGCCCCGGCAGGGAGTGAGGGATGACGTGGTACTCCATCTTTCCCGCTGGTTGGTTGCCTGTCTTCACGCCGTAGATGGTTTTACAGGTGGGACACTGAAGGCTGTCAAGAGAGGAGCGAATTGATGAGCCCATTTGCAAAGCAGTTTGAGAGACAATGAGGAGGAATATTCTGTAACCTACCTGCCGTCCTTGTTGCCGTTATTATACATGGCCACCAAACACTGGAAATGGTACTGGTGTCCACACTGTGCTAACCGCCCGACTGACTCCGCCCGAGACACAGGGGTCACCCCTGGGCCCTTATAACCAGACGGACCCCCCAGCGGCTCCATACAGATGGTACAGTCCTAGGAGAGAAGAGAAAGAAGACCCTTTTTTTTTAGGCAAGGCACGCTTTCTATATACTGCAATTCAAAGTGCTTTACAAATATAAAAAACGTCAAAAGCATAGTGCAACAGAAACAAGTTATAAAAATACTTTATAAAACATTTCAAACAGTCAATAAAAAGCCAAGAAAATTCAATTAAAATAGCTAAAATAGAATTAGCCGGGTTTAAATAGAATAAAAAAGCCTATTGTGTGGTGTAAGATATGAATAGTTTTTTCATTCAATCAAAAGCAGCGGCAAAAAGAAAAGTATACTGTTTAATAAGAAACCAACATTATGCTTGTTATGAGATACACAAAAACTAGGGCTGCATCATTTGAAAAAAACAACTAAGGCCAATATTGCAACTGCTATGTGATTCATGATATCGGAGGGGTTGATAATTTTTCAATCACTATTTTCATTATATAAAAATATATTAAATGGTGGGATTTTCTTTTGTGACCAAATTTTTATTGTTTACTAGTTGCCCTCATAGTACATATATATATATATATATATGTATACAGATACAAATAATGTAAACGACAGTATAAAAAAAGGAGAAAAACTAAGAAAACAGAGAGGGAGTGGTGGGATTTCCTCAAAGAGGATCTGTACGGTGGCCGACAGATGCTAATACATTACAACGGCCAAATACATTCCATTAGTAGAAACTCTTTTAGAAACATTGCAAATGTACCAAACACATGGAAATGAATAAACATCTTCACCAACTTGACAACACAAGCACAGAATTTAGAAAACATTCACCAACTTGACGAAACATGAACAGTGTTTATCAAAAGCGCCACATAAACAAAACGCTGCAAATACTAAACGCTGCAAATAAAAAAGCAGCAAAAAGCTTGTAACACAACAGAAACAGGGAAACTATCTGACAAAGCTAGGACCGGAGCGCTTGTTGATGTCAGCACTTTTAGTAAACACTGAGCATGTGTTGTCAACATGGTGAAGATGTTTTGCTTGTTTTTTGGCTCATTTGTGTTTTTATATTTGAATTGTTTCTGTAGCTACAGCGCGTTTCCCCTAATGGAAATGTTTTAGGTCGTCGTAACACGTTTGCACCTGTCAGTCACCGTAGCTCTGTACCTAAAAAATATATTTTGTCTGTAGAACACGATTTTGCAGGCCAGGACATCTCCACAAAAATTCATTTAAAATGGTATTTTGAAACATATGTAGCCTTTAACAAAGTTGTACGTCCTGCTATTCGAATATTGCATTAGCAGATATTGATATTTTGCTAAAGTTTCAATTAACTATGCATTCTAATAAATACTGTTCAAACCTCCTCTGGTGGACTTTTTACTTTCTGCAGGTACTTCTTTACCACCTCCTCTGGAGTTTTACCTGCACACAGGAAGAAAAGAGGCTTACAGTCAAAAAAAGGTCCAGATGGTTAACATGTTAACCTGTTGGTGAATCATTTCTCAAACTCTCACAATATATACAAGCTGATGCATTTAGGGAGGTTTAACTATGTTTATGTAGAATTTCAGTAACTGCTTTTGCTTACCCTTGCGAGCTTGCTTCTTGGTGGTCTTTCTGCAGCAGTGGCCGAAGCCTGGCACGGGTTTGATGTCGCTCTTGCTGACAGGTGGGGGGTGCAGCACCAGTTTTGGGGGTCTGGTCAGACACACAGGCAGAGCGGCAGCACTCATCAGGATACCTGTGATCCCTGAGACACAGCAAAGAGAACATGAGTGTGGTTAGAACAAAAAAAACAAGACAAATATCTTTGACTCTTTGTAAATCTGAAGCAGCCCGAGTATAGTGTGTGTTTGAGATTTACCGGCCAGTGCAGGGTGGACCGGGCTGGATCCATTGAGGTTCTTCACTGGGACGGTGGGCACACTGCAAGAGAAGACACAAACTGCTGAGTATTTCAAAGTCAGATCATACATTAAAAGACAAAACATAGTTGGAGGTTACCCTACACTGTAGCAGACAGATACTCACTTCGAAAAATGGATGACTGTCATTTTAGCACAAAATGGTTGCAACCATAAATAACGACAATCAATTCAAATGAGCTTAATCATTTAACATTTTCAAAAAGGAAAAAAGATTGATGACACCTAAAGACACAATAAGAGTGTTTTCGTCCTCTCTCCCTCTGTATTGCCTCCTTCTCAGGGTAAATCTACGCAGAACTGTCGGTGTATTTATGAGAGCTAATCCACAGACAGCCAATTGCTGGAGATTATCTGAATCATCATCATCGTCACAATCGTCGTCGTCATCATCATCATCATCCTCCTCCTCCTCCTCCTCCTCCTCACCCCTTTACCTACTGTTGCTACACAATGCCCTATAAATTATCTCACTGAGAGGCTAAACTTGGCTCTTCACTGTGACTCGTGTCTAATAAGCAGTCAGTACTGAAGTTAAAAGGTGATTAATAATACAATGATTAAAAAAACAATAACTAAAGCGGGACCAAACGGGCTCCAGGATATGTCTGAACCCAGCTCACCCTGTCTTTCCACAAAACCCGACATATGACAGGTGCATTAAATACAATAAACCACACCCATGTGACATTAAGCAGAAGTGATAACCAATTACAAAAGTAAACCAATAATGATTATGATAATAATAGACGACAGCTTAATAATCATTTTGGCTCCCACACCTACAAGAGACAAACCCACCTGTCACACACAGATACTGTTTCAACAGAGTTGTATAAAATGTTGGTCAAGTAAAACATTTCTGGTAATTTAAAGATTGTGTTATCTGCAAATACAAAAAAACAATGTAACTGTAAGAAATAGAGGAGCTGTGATTCAAGAAGGAAATCAAACAAATAGAAAATAATGTTAATAATATACATAAAAGACAGTTTCTTTTAAAAATAGTACCTCCTTCGAGCCGGATTTGAAACAGCGACCTAAGGATATCAGCATTGACCACTACAGTCCTCCGCTCTACCAACTGAGCTATCGAAGGGGATAAATGGGAATATCTGCATGTGTATCGAAACACAGTCCCTAACACTAACAGTGTGATGGGCAGCAGGACGATGATCTGTTGTTTCCTGTCGTTGGTTTAGCTTTAACAGGCTTTCTGTTAACTAAGCTGCTTTCACTTAACCCCACTCAGTAACACATGACGATGCAGGAGTGAATGACTCACTAATGTGCTGTTTACACGAGAACGCAAACGGTTATATCTGCTACTTTTCTCTTTCGTATAGCCCGTTCGTTCACACGAGGCCGTAACGGAAACGCGGAAACGGACCCCGCAAACGATAACGTGTCCCAAGGTGGATAGATCTGCAACCGGAACGCTCTGGGGGGGCAAATGGCTTCGTGTGTACGCCCTATACGATTATTTGTTGCTAAATCCACCGCGGGGCATAAACAGAAGGGCAACCATGGCAACCATGCTCGGGGGTCTTCTTCGCTGCTTTTGGTGTATTTTGTGGTGAAAGTACAGCGCTACTTACAGGCCCGGCATATGTACTACAGCGTCTCCAGCGCTCCTAAGCGGTCTCGTGTGAACGGAATACTTTTTTTTATATCGTATTCGGTTTGTTTGCTTTTCGTATGCGTGTAAATGGGGTCTCATGTGCGTATTTATGTGTGAGTCTGCACCAGTGTGGAAGAAGTGTGAGGTTTTATCTCACTTGCTTCTGAGAGATAAGCAGAGCAGGAAATGTGTTGTAGAAGAACAGTAAACATACAAGTGAGGGCTCAGCAACAGAAAACATGGATGCAATGTGGTATCAATACAAATTCATAGATGTAGCTTCAAAAACAGACAGGTGCTGCACATGAGTAGTGCAGTCATGTTGTATTTAGTAGACAAAAAAGCAATGGGATTTTAGAATATTGCAAAAAATAAGAGTTGCGGCAAACACACATTTATGATTCTTAGACATTTTGTTCAGTGGGATAATCTCCACATATTATCACCACTTTATGATTTTTGAATTGTAAATGCTATTGGCAGAGGTAAAAAGCTAACATTAGGCTGTTAACAAACTACTTCTCAGTCACGTGACTACAAATCAACAATGCTAAGCTAAAAGCGGCTACCTTTCAACAAAGCTGAGATTCAAGTTGGAAATCAAACCAATAGTGATAATATAGGATTGAATTAAAACAGCACCTCCTTCGAGCCGTAATTGAACCAGCGACCTAAGGATTTCAGCATTAGCCACTACAGTCCTCCGCTCTACCAACTGAGCTATCGAAGGTCTCCTAGCAGCTCCGCTATAAATAGAGCCTGTGCTGATGACGGATGGGAAACACCTATATTAGATCTTATTGGGATTCATTCAATGAGTGACGATGATATCCATCTAATATCAATGATCCTTTCCCAACAGGGTTTCACCTACGTGGCTCCATCTGTCCTAGAGAGTCTAAAAGAAGGCTTCTCATTTGAACCCCGAACGCCCCCTGTACAAAGACACAACAGCAGCTCACGCACACCCATCAGGTAACACACACACACACACACACACACACACACACACACACACACACACACACACACACACACACACACACACACACACACACACACACACAATGTACATACATACATACATACATACATACATACATACATACATACACACACACACACATCAAAATTGTATTTTTGTTGTCATAAAGATGATACCTTTTCTTTTTGAACAACTTATCTTTCTTACTTCTCTGTCTTTTTCTTTTCTGTTTCTTTCAGTCCTATGAAATTTTCCTCAGCAGGACCTTTCAAGACCAGCATGGACAGAGAGCCGGATGTTTTCCCCCCCACCTCGCCTCCAGCAGCTTCAGGTCGTGCCTCACTGGAAAACGGAGGGGCCAGTCAGCCGATCCGGACTCCGGCAAGAAACAAGAAGCAGAAGGGACACCGGAGATGAGGAGAAATCTTTCAAACAGCCAGCCTGCGATACAAATCCTTGGTCAGATTAAACATTGTCATAGTAAATGGGCAGTTTTTTTTGGTGCTGGTTTACTGATTTGTATTTGGTGTGATTCAAGTTAGAGGTTTCTTAAAAAGACAAAATCAAAAGTGGAAAGTTTAAATTGTTTTTACTGCATTTCTCTCGCATTCATTTATGAAACAGATTAGGTATTATGATGGCTTCTGTTCTGTTTTTTATCTAGAGGGAGATTACTTAACTTCACTGGATCAACGTGGAATTGAGTTTCACTTTCCTGTAGTGTTTCATATGTTTTTTTGCATGATGGTCTGCAAAGGATAAAATCCCAAAGTTCCCTCCAGAGGGAGTTTCCCCCCCTGCCTGAAACGCCTCCATTGGACTCCTT
>NW_011351989.1:0-1732 GCF_000735185.1 Notothenia coriiceps | reverse complement strand
TGTATGTGTGTGAATGTTGTTTGTATGTTGTACTTGTTTGTTATTTGTTTTCTTGGGACCCCCTTGAAAACGAGGTGATTCACCTCAAGGGGTTTATCCTAATAAAGAAATTTGAATATATTCAAAATGTTCCTCAAGTAAAAGTAGAAAAGTATTATCATCAAAATATATATATACATATACGATATGTTTTATAATGATTGATCATGAAAGTGTTCTCAAAGCTGGTAAAGGTGCAGCTAGTTTGAATGACTTTGTATACTGCAGGGTAGCTGGTGGATTTACTCCAGGTGGAACTAAAGTCTGATTTAACACTTGATTATATTTAATATCATTCATCCACATCTGTGAAGTAACTAAAGGTATTATTAAATACATGTAGTGGAGTAGAAGTAGCAAAGTAGCATAACATTTAAATACTTAAGTAAAGTACAAGTATCTCAAAATGGTACTTAAGTACTTGAGTAAATCTACTTCCCACCTCTGCCATAGAGACATCATTACACTCACTCCTCCCTTCAATAAATGGACAGTCTTGCACTAGTGTTCATTCTCAAAGATATTGAAGTGATTGTTATTTTGTATATATTGATTGTTGTGCTTTTATTTAGGTCTTAATGTGTATATAGGTATATACATATTTATATACTTATTTGTTTTTGTATTGGTGATTGTGGGAGACGGCATTTGGATCTCTCCGTCTGTACACACAAACTGAAAGATTGACAATAAAGTTGACTTTCACTAAACACACATTTCAGGAAGGATTCGGAGCAAGGCCTTTCTGTGACGTAATGGTAGAACTTCCTGGCTATCTGAAGCAATACCTTCCCTTTTATAGCAGCTACAGAGCAGCATGTGACAGATAAAGGCCAAGGGTACGGAGAAACTTGCAAAGGTTATTTCCTTTTAAATCTCAAGTGTTTGCACAAATAAATAAAACGGAAGTCAAATATTGGCGTTTCTTTCACTCGTGCACTCTAAAGATAAGAAGTGAATGAATACACTTCAATTGGTTGAACAATTCTCCAACATAAAAGTCCATGATGATGAACACAAGGGGTGTGCAGCTATACTGTATGGATACATGTTTGTATTCCAATATCATTAATGCAAACAAAAAGCATTGAACATTCCCATGGCATGTCCGTCACTTTTTTAGTCCAAGCGCGCTTCCTTCAATGGCTTTCAAACCGTGAGTAAGCATTCAAATGGTGCCCTTTTGAGCACGCAAAACAACTTGTCTATTCAAAGTATAAATAGTTTTTCATTGAAACGTCTTGAAGCCGCTTCATATGATATCATTGTTTTATTTCTTCCCTTTCCACTTCTTCTCTTCCAGTGTAATTATGTTTGCCCTTTACTTTGATGATCACTCTCTGCTGCTGTAATGACCAAATGTTCCTTATCTCACGTCATTAAATCCTCCACTCTTAGAGGTTGGGTTGTTTGAAGTGCAGTTGAATGAGGCACGATCCATAGTCAGTGTATTTTGGGGAAACAGACAGTAGTGTGCGTATGGAAGCTAAACTATTCAAAGCCACCAAACTCCATTTACAAAAACAGTCATTTTATGTTAATTTTAAAGTTCCCATGTCATGCTTCTCTGGTCATCACCCGTCCCCTTGTGTGTTATGAAGGTGTTTCTGCATGTAAACGGTCTGCAGAGTCAAAACCCTCAAAGTACACCCTGTAGCGAGTAAAACTCTAACACAGAAGAGACCTCCCCAAA
>NW_011351988.1:0-1871 GCF_000735185.1 Notothenia coriiceps | reverse complement strand
CAAATCTGACAGTTCAAGCGCTAGCCAATCAAACCGCGTGCAAACTGGGAGAGCCAGTTTATTTCCTCATATTCCAAACGAGAAATTACGGTAGCAAATCACCCGGTTCTTTACGACCAGAACTATTTACCGGGATACAAACCGGAAGAACCAGGCATGGAGGGAGGTGGCAGAGACAGTGGGTGAAACTGGTAGGTTTTCGCCTGTTTGGGGAGTTTATATATATATATATATATATATATATATTGCTCGCATAAAATCCCTGGGGTTTTTTGCTTTGTATGCCGGGGGCGGGACATTCATGTGATTGGTTGTTGGTCGCGGTGCTCCAATAAAATCCCCAAGCTTCAGACACGCCCAGCTCCAAGCTTTTTTTGAAGCTGTAATGTGGACGGGCCGTTAGGCTTTTTAAACATGTTCGTGATTCTCTTACGTCAAGCCTCCCAGTCCGATAGAGGTGAAGAAGTTGATGGCAAAGCGAGTGTTTCTGGGATTATCTCGAGGGAAAAGACCTTCAAAGAACGGCTGCAGAGTCCTGAAACACAAACACACAGGTTTCTGATTATCATCATGGTTGTGTCTTATATTCTTCAGAAATGTATGCACACACTCTCCAATCTGTGTTTTGATGTTCACCTCAAACCAGTCAATGGACCTATATCCTACTAACAGACCAATGCATCGGCCAATCACACAGTTCATTTCCCAATTTGCCAAATGTAATGTTTTTTCTCTGATCTTCAGTCCTTAAAATATGCACGTTGATATTAAAGCTATGTTTTTAACATTACTATTGGCTATCTTTATTAGTGGTCAAAAACTGATAAATGACTCTCTAATGCTATAAGGAATATACTGTCCATTACCGCATTGGACAGCCATTTATCATTTAAAAAAAGAAAATGATCTCATGTTTAATTCAGTGTTTGTGTTGATGTGTGCGTGTTTGTGTATGTGCGTGTTTGTGTGTGTGCGTGTTTGTGTGTGTGCGTGTTTGTGTTCGTACGCGTCTTTGAGCCTCTGGTTGAGTCGGGGGAGGCCCATGTAGGCACAGAGCTCCTGGAAAAGGATCTTCACAAAGATCCTGCTGGACGACGTCGTGGTCTCCTCACTCATCCTGACACACTCCAACACCTGGAGAGAGAGCAGGGATTATGAGGAAACTCAATCAAATAGCTAAGTGTTTGTTTCAACTGAGTTTGGTCAGACTAGAAAGCATTTTGTGTGTGTGTGTGTGTTCTTACACTCCAGGGCACTGAGTCTGTGTAGAGCAGGTGAGCGAACAGTCGAGCCACGTTCCTCAGTTTGTTGGTCTCCAGTCGGTGAATCGTGTCGTACTGCTCCGCAAAAATCCCCTCAAAACTCTCCATGTACTCCTTCTTCAGCAGACAGAATCTCTATGAACACACGCACACACAGTTAACTAGTGTTTTCAATTTAGAGAGTTGTGATGTTGCACTAGACTCCCGTAGTTACTCCTCACATAAATGGAGATGGAAAACACAAACAGAGAGATCCGAAAAGTGAGTCTTAGTCAACACTTTTTGTTCTTTCCTAGGCCTGATATTTAATTCAGTGTGACATGTGCACGTAGTAATAATAGCTAATGTGGTGGGCTGTCATATACGTGTTTATGTGTTTCTCACCCCGGCCAGGAGACCAAAGAACTTCTCGTAGGTCCTCTGTTGAGCGCAGCAGTCCAGGATCATGTTACACAGCTCTTTCTGTTCACACAAAGATAAAACATTTCATTAAAACAAAACATACATTTATGGAAAATCACATATTAAAGTTAAAATCATGTCTATCAGACTGAACATCTGAACAGAGGTTTAAAAACAGTAGTTGAACAACAGTCCTTTAAGAACCAT
>NW_011351987.1:0-4667 GCF_000735185.1 Notothenia coriiceps | reverse complement strand
AACAGGGACAATGCAACTTTGCAATGCCGACGATTTAGGAATATCGCAACCATCAGTCAGCCGTGCCATAAACCAAACCATCAACGCGCTCTCTAGACCACATATCATCCAACAGTTAATCCGGTTTCCTTTGGACAATCAACAACTACACAGGATCAAAGCCAACTTCATGGCAATTGCAGGTATGCCCGGTGTGGTCGGTGCTATTGACGGGACGCACATAAAAATAATTGCGCCCTCAAAAGATGAGGACGTGTTCGTCAATAGAAAGAAAGTACATTCCATCAACACGCAGATTGTTTTCATTCATCATGATAGGGGGGCTTTAACGGCGGGATGGGCTGTTATTGAAAGTGTTTAAGTGCTGGAAATATGCTCATTGGATAATAGATTGCGGGGTGCTTTTAATTGCCTCCTTGATTTAATGCAATTTACGTATTTTTATTGTTTGCTCTCTCTCTTTAACGTGCATATACAACGTCATTATCGTGGTCTGCACAAACTTGTCATCATGCGTGTATTCTGCTAACTGCACTGTCCATAACTATTTGATAGGAATACATTTCTAGCCTAGGCTATTTCCTTGTTCTAGTGGGCTCGTTTGTGGGATGTTGCGGATGAGTTTCACCGAGACCGCCTGCTCTGAACAACGAATCACCGTACTGACCGCTTCTAAACTCATGCACGAGAATCGACGTAATCCATAGCAACGGCGCGTCACTCTTAGTGATTTATCCTTAGTATGAGTAGGTCTCAGCGGCTTTGTGAATAACTTTTAAGAAAAAACTCCTACGTAAAATGTTTTAGCGCGAGTTAGGAGCACTCCTAGCGGTAAGATAAAATGCTTTGTGAATACGGCCCCTGATATGCAACTATAGGAAACGTTTGGTCGAGGTTATTGCTGCCAAAGGAGGGTCAACCAGTTATTAAATCCAAGGGTTCACATACTTTTTCCACCTTGCACTGTGAATGTTTACATTGTGTGTTCAATAAAAACATAAAAACATATAATTGTTTGGGTGGTTTTAGCTTAAGCAGACTGTGTTTGTCTATTGTTGTGACTTAGATGAAGATCAGAACACATTTTATGACCAATTTATGCAGAAATCCAGGTAGTTCCAAAGGGTTCACATACTTTTTCTTGCAACTGTATATTAAAACTTAGTTGCTTCCAACCTTGTTTCCTTTTTTTTTCTATCCTGACTACGTAATCCGTTTACATGTTATCCGTTACTCCTCAAGCCGGGTTATTTCACTGTCTTTGACAGAGCAGATTGTAGCAGTGTGTGCGGGCGCGCGTGTGTGTCCGTGTGTGTGTGTGAGTGTCTCTCAGCCTCAGGACTGGACGGGCCGGTTCTCCTCCTCGGCTGCAGGCTCATGGCCCTGCTCTGTGTTTATTGTGGGATCAGCGGAGGCAAACTGGTTGACAATGGAAACAGCTGGATGGCTGACGGTCCTCTGCACTGGGGCGTAGCGCCTGGTGAAACACTTCCACAGATGCTTCCAAATAATGTACATGAGTTCTGCAAAATTCAGACAGATGCACAGAATGGAGGTGCAGCCCATGATGTAGAGAAAGATCTTCTTCTCCGTGGCTCTGCCGATGTAGCAGTCCTCCGTGTTGGGGCAGGGACTCTCGCTGCAGCGCAGGAGCATGGGCACCTCGAAGCCGTTGTACAGGAAGTAGAAAGCCAGCAGGGATACCACCTCGAAGGTTATCTTGAAGACCAGGCTGAGGATGTAGGTTAAGAACAGGCCTCCATCTAGGCTCCCTTTGTTCTTGTACAGCTTCTTCTTGTATTTGGCCTCGCGGTGCTCCCTGTAGGCCACGTGCAGCGCCACCAGTAGGGAGGGGGTGGACACCATGATGAGCTGCAGGGCCCAGAGGCGCACCTGTGAGATGGGGAAGAAGTGGTCGAAGCAGGCGTTCTCACAGCCGGGCTGCCGGGTGTTGCACACAAAGTCACTCTGCTCGTCCTTCCACACCTGCTCGGCCGCCGCCACGTACACCAGGATCCTGAAGAGGAAGACCACGGAGAGCCAGATGCGCCCGATCACCGTGGAGTACTTGTTCACCCCGCTGAGGACGTTCTCCAGAAAGCCCCAGTTCATCTTCGCCTGAGTCTCCTGTCGGGGAGTCAACACACAGCAGGAATTAAATACCACATATTTGGGATCATTTCTGCTGTTTACAGAAATATACCATTTATTTTTGAACAAATCCACCACAATTAAATCCACTGAAAAAACAGAAACGTTGACTTTAATTAAATGTGTTATCTTAACACATTTCACATAACTGTATTAGGTTAGTTGAAAGCAATAACATTAAGTTTAAATAAAAAGTATTAGGTTCAACTTAATATTATTGCTTTTAACTAACCTAATTTAGTTATGTGAAATCTGTTGACATAAAACATTTCATTAAAGTCAACGTTTCAGCTTGTCAGTGGTATAAAAACAAGAGAAAATAATTATCAATGAGATGTTTTTTATCTCAGTGTAATATGCAAGAGAACAGAACAATGTAATCAAGATATTTAGTATCAAATATGTGTCTCTCCTCTCAGATAATTCAGTGATAGGAAAAGCTGCCCTTCACTCAGCATATTCAGGCAGCAGCATATACACCAACACTGAAACACATGAGCACACACTACAGTTTAAAAAAGCAGAAATCAAATCTGAGAAAATGCTCCGTTTCAGTTTAACACACACAGTTAAGCTCACACACACTTGTGAACATATGTTCACCTACTGAATTAAAAACAGAACAAATGAAGCAAAGAAAGTGAAAACCATAAAGCAGATTCAGGTAGTAGGCGTATTCACGTATTAGCCTACAGAACAGCAGCTCACAGAGAAGAGATAACATCTGATCCTTTACAACAAGGCCGTTTTTTAGTAACATTGTAATCCTGCTAGTAATCCCCCATGTTTTAGGAATGTAAGGGAATACAGTTTCCTTTTTTGGGGTATTCTGATTACAAATCCCATTAAATGTAATGTAATACTCCCCAAGTCTGCACATAAGCACAAACACACACTTATCTATTATATCAGAGTATTCTTTGACTCATGGTACGACAACATTTGCTTCTATTCAAATAATCCCAAACCAACAGAAGTCCCGCCCTGATGATTGTTGTCTGTCACACCATTCAGACATGGTTCTGCTCAGGGAAGGTCTGTGACCCATAAGATTATGCGAGATGACAAAGAATATCATACTATCAAAATCCTGTCCTGATGGCTGTTAAAACATTGTAGAAATGTTTTCAGTGGCCCTGGAGCTGATATAAGGTCTCATCTGATCTGAGGTTCAGTACACCATTTTGTGACGGTTTCAAATCCACGTGAGATAGATTCAATTAAATCAACATTCAAAAATGTATTTTCATATGCACAGTAGCTACAGTGTATTCTGAAATGATAATCTTTAAGTCCCAAGCTCCTCCAAGCATGCAACATGAGACATAAAACAATAAGACACATTTAAAAAGAAGAAACAGAGAAGAATAAAATAGTGCAGATTATGTTGTTGACCAATGCGCGAGTAATGCAGATGAATTTAACTATATACAGTTGCAAGAAAAAGTATGTGAACCCTTTGGAACTACCTGGATTTCTGCATAAATTGGTCATAAAATGTGTTCTGATCTTCATCTAAGTCACAACAATAGACAAACACAGTCTGCTTAAGCTAAAACCACACAAACAATTATATGTTTTTATTGAACACACCATGTAAACATTCACAGTGCAAGGTGGAAAAAGTATATGAACCCTTGGATTTAATAACTGGTTGACCCTCCTTTGGCAGCAATAACCTCAACCAAACGTTTCCTATAGTTGCATATCAGACCTGCACAACGGTTAGGAGGAATTTTGGACCATTCCTCTTTATAAAACTGTTTCAGTTCAGCATTATTCTTGGGATGTCTGGTGTGAATCGCTCTCTTGAGGTCATGCCACAGCATCTCAATTGGGTTGAGGTCAGGACTCTGACTGGGCCATTCCAGAAGGCGTATTTTCTTCTGTTGAAGCCATTCTGTTGTTGATTTACTTCTGTGCTTTGGGTCGTTGTCCTGTTGCATCACCCATCTTCTGTTGAGCTTCAATTGGTGGAAAGATGGCCTTAAGTTCTCCAGCAAAATGTCTTGATAAACTTGAGAATTCATTTTCCCGTTGATGATGGCAATCTGTCCAGGCCCTGAGGCAGCAAAGCAGCCCCAAACCATGATGCTCCCTCCACCATACTTCACAGTTGGGATGAGGTTTTGATGTTGGTGTGCTGTGCCTTTTTTTCTCCACACATAGCGTTGTGTGTTCCTTCCAAACAACTCAACTTTGGTTTCATCTGTTCACGGAATATTTTGCCAGTAGTGCTGTGGAACATCTAGGTGCTCTTTTGCAAATTACCATGTGACCATATGACCAACTTATGCAGAAATCCAGGTAATTCCAAAGGGTTCACATACTTTTTCTTGCAACTGTATGTGGTTACGCAGGATCAAATAGGTAGCCTTTGATGAAGTAGGGCCGACTCTATATCATGTGAAGCCACCGAACACCGGTCCCCGGGGGAACCGTTGCCCGGAGAAAGACCAATTGCTGAATGCCGCAGCCGATGAAGGCCGCTATGCAACGGTGGAGGGTTTTAGAAA
>NW_011351986.1:0-7159 GCF_000735185.1 Notothenia coriiceps | reverse complement strand
TATAGAGTAGACATGTAGAACTAGATAAGCTTATGATAAACCAGCCTTGTCTACTTATTAAGGAAAAGTGGGAGGTTCTTTTTAATGAACAGTAGCTTCTCTGCTTTATCAGCCATAAGTCTGTTCCTCTTCTCATCAAGCACATGAGAGGCAGCGCTGAACAGTCTCTCGCTGTCAGTGCTTGTGATTTGATCTTACTCCGCATATTTGTCCGGGTGTTTTGATTTCAAGTGGTGGAGTAATCCTGAAGTGGTGAAAGTCTTTGCAGTTACACCCCCTCGAGAAATGTCAGCTGAACACGTTTTACAAATCGCAATCCGCGCCTCTTTCTCTGATATTTTTAAATATCTCCAAGCGCCAGACATGTTGGCTGTGAGCCAGCCGCGAGCATGGTCGCGCGCCGTGCTTTTCGCCGCGTTTTGATTACGTCATCACAACAACACGTTAGCTTACCAACGTAACCCTGTTCTCTGACATTCGGCCCTATCGGCGGAAAGCCGAAAGGGCCTTTTTAACCATTTTCGGCCGTTAATTTTCGGCGGCCGAATATTCGGTGCATCCCTAGTTAATACTATGTACTGTATCTCACAGCTGGGAGGCGGAGCCAACTGTCGTATCCTGGCCGACAGCATGACGCGAGGACCCGTGGTGAGGCTGCCCTCTGCCTGCCATGCTGCGGAGGTCAAGGCCTGGCTGGAGAGCACGGACGGCTTTCAGGCCATCAGAGACGCCTTTGACAACACCAGCAGGTAAAATAGAAACGGTGACATGGACATGACGAGGATTCAGAGTCTGGGCTGTGCTGTGTGTCTGCGTGTTGTCTCTGTGTTTAGAGGGTCTGTTGCTGTTGGCAGGTTTGCTCGGCTGCAGAAGCTGCTGGTCGGTCTGGCCGGGAGGAATCTCTACATTCGCTTCCATTCCAAGACCGGGGATGCAATGGGGATGAATATGATCTCGAAGGTAACTGTTGTGGCTGTGTGGATAGTCAGCGGGTGCAATTTCATACAACCACTTAGTGTATTAAAAGTACGGAGCCCCCCAAAGACTAATGGAAAAAAATAAATAAAATTGTGCGCATGAGTTGAACATCCCTGACATTAGTTCATAGATCGATGCAGACTGGTTTACTGACTCTCCTTCTTTGCCGATGTATGCTGAAGAGAGTTAATTCCTCGCGGGTATGCTATACAAACTGTAAATCCCTCTTAGACAAGTGTAATGTTTGATATTGGGCTAAACAAATACAATTTGATTGTATCATCAGTGCACTCCAGTGCTTAAACAGACAGCTCTACACTTCTGGCCGTAAATGTCCTTTCAAATGAGTTTTAAATATAGCTCAATTGATGTATTTCACTGTATGTGCTGTGTGCTCTGCATGTGCGACCATTAAAGAGGGCTTTCATCCCTCCCATTCTATTCCATTCACTGTTATTTCCACACATCAACGTAACAGTCTGCAATTAACTAGTGGTCTCCTGCACACTCCAGCTCCTCCTGTACGCACTGGTAACTTTGCAGGAGAAAATCTATTTTTCTCAATGAATTGTTGTTATCCATGTCCCTTAATGCGCTCCGAATAAAAGGGGTGAAAGCAACAAAACACACTTACTTAAGTACAATGTTGAGGTACTTGTCACTTAGCCTGCTAGAGCCTTTATCACCCAGCGCCCCCTGGCTGTGTGAGAAGATGTTACTCTCTTTTTAAAGGAAGCATGTTCTCCTGCAGGGTACAGAGCAGGCTCTGAGCATACTGCAGCAGCACTTCCCAGATGTGCAGGTGATAGCTGTGAGCGGGAACTTCTGCACCGACAAGAAACCTGCCGCCATCAACTGGATCGAAGGCCGGGGCAAGTCTGCCGTCTGTGAGGCCACCATCCCCGCTAAAGTGGTCAGAGAGGTAGGAGGCTGCAGCTTACTGTCCGTGGTCTTTACTATATACAGAAACAAACAGAAATCCATTGAAGGAGACTTGAAAGTCAAGAATGAACACCTTTGAATTACCCAATGCTGCAGATTTTAAAACATAGTCCTCCACAATTACGCTGTGGGCGAGGCTTTAAATGGACCAGACATTTGTGAGTTTTTGGGTAAGATGGTGGAAGGCCTACAGTTTTCCAACTACATTATTTGACGCATCATTCTATAGTAGAGGACAATAGTTTGGCACCTACTTTTGGCGCACCATTTAGCCCATTATTTGTGTCACCCTATTTCTGACGATTGCCTAATCAAAATAATGAAATATGGATTTTGAATTTATTAGTTTTTTCTTGAACCTCAAAAGAAAGTTCTTGTTCAATATATCATATGTCTTCAAATGGAACCAAACAACATCTTTGTGCGTGCTTTTTGGAAATGTGTTTTCGGACGCTGTCACCTAACCTGATGTGGCTTCAGAAAGCTTAAAACCCAGGATTAGCCACTTCAGTAGCTTTGGTATAAGTTAAACTCTATTCATCAGAATGATCAGATCTCATATTAACTGTGTGTTGTGGCTGTGCTGCAGGTGTTGAAAACAACAACAGCAGCTCTGGTGGAGGTGAACATCAGTAAGAACCTGGTGGGCTCAGCCATGGCCGGAAGCATCGGAGGATTCAACGCACACGCATCCAACCTGGTGGCTGCCATCTACATAGCCTGTGGACAGGTAAAGAAATATCCTGCACCTGTGTATTTTCATGTCTTCTTGTGTTTCCTGTGTTAAATCTCTGTGTGTGTGTGTGTGTGTGTGTGTGTGTGTGTGTGTGTGTGTGTGTGTGTGTGTGTGTCCTCAGGATCCAGCCCAGTCAGTGGGCAGCAGCAACTGCATCACCCTGATGGAAGCGTCAGGACCGACTGGGGAGGATCTGTACATCACCTGCACCATGCCCTCCATAGAGCTGGGGACTGTAGGGGGAGGAACCAGCCTGCCCCCCCAGCAAGCCTGCCTCCGGGTACACAAACAAACACACACGCACACGCACACACACACACACACACATACACACACACACACACAAACACACACACACATCTCAGCTAAAGTATTGATGATATCAGGACAGCAGAAAGTCTACATCTTCTCACCCAGAAGGTCTATATTTTTTAAATAATTTCATATTCTTATATGTTATTTTATCTTAATTGAACATATTATTTTTATTTCTGTTGTTCATACATCATATTTTACCTTATTTGCTAGATGTTTCCCTATGTTTATATGATATATTTTATTTTATTCTATTTTATTAATTCGAAATGGAACAAACGTCAAAAAAACAACTTTCCCCTGGGATCGTTAAATGATTTCTTATTCGACACCAAAGCAGTATTACCTTTGAGAACTTAAGAAATGAATGTGAAAAGCATATATCACAATACTTTTAATCTAATTTGCTAGAGTAATCATTCATGTGTTTGTGTGTGTGCAGATGCTGGGCGTGCAGGGCGCCAGTCTGGACTGTCCCGGGGAGAACGCGCGGCAGTTGGCGCGGGTAGTGTGTGCCACCGTGCTGGCTGGAGAGCTCTCACTGATGTCTGCTCTGGCTGCAGGCCACCTGGTCAAGAGTCACATGACACACAACAGGTGAGAGCGACCAACCCTCATTCACACATTTACATGATTCCTCTATGTCTACACAAACAGCAGAAAGATAAGCAAAAGAAAAATGTTTCTATCACTACTAAGAACTGGTTTTAGTGAGCTCAGAGAACTTGGTCCCCATCAGTGTTAGCATCACTACGTAAATAACACAACAGCTGCTGATAATTGGAAACATCTTTGTTGAAAGATAGAACAAATGTAAAGGCTTGCCAACTTTGTGTTTGTCGCTGTTTGTGCATCAGAGTTACAAGCTAACACATCTGTTGCTGATTAACACACTAGCTAGCTTGTTAGGTATGATTGTTATTATTATTATGTAAGTAAGCAACATTTATTCATCAATTAATCTTTCTTCAGTGACAACATACACGTGTATGTTTCTGTGAAGACACGGAAAGGAACTGAAAAGATTGTTCACTTTCTTTTTGTTTACAGGGATATTTATATATACTGTACATGGTGTTTAGTGGCATTTCAAACTACAACCGATTTTTGGGATTGAAGGTTTTGAGACAGCGGCAACGCTCTAATTTTTGTGTTCCGGGTCGACTTATTTATTACAGGCTTGGGTCCTGGTCTGCAGGGTCTCAATAATATAAACTAACATGGGACAAGGCAACTACCTTTTCTTAGCATAGTTAAACCTTTGAATACATGTTTTTTAAGAGCACATACATGTTTCACTTTGCACAGCATTAGCACAGCCATAGCTTAATTGCAATAGATAGAAATGTAAGTGAAGAATGTACAACCAGTGTGTATTCACCATACATCATGATGAATCTGACCTGACTGCTGTCTGTGTCTGCAGATCCAAAGTGAACCTACAGGAGCCAGGGACGTGCACAAAGAAAGCCTCCTGAGAGCCTCCTGCATTGAGCCCAGGTCACAGGACAGAGCAGTACATATGGACAATATGGAAGAAAACAATTATTCATTATTCATCGAAGCAGAGCTCAGCTGTCTTTCAAGGGCTTTCAACACAACACTGGAGTGTCTTTGGACCAATCTTTTATGCTGGATATGATGCTAATCAGACTCTTCAGTGGACATATTTCATTTTCTGTATCTGTGTGTGTTTATGGGGCTGGCTTCTTTTATTCCCACATTTACAGTAAGAATGCTGTCTAGCTGTTCTGCTTCAAATGTTTCTGCTGTCCTGTTGCCAAATGAAGCAGTGTGAAACAGACACAGGGAATGTTTGTGACTGCTGAATGTGCATGGGAACACATGACCACACTGAATATAATGAATCATACAGTGTCACAGTTTTCAGCCCATACATTTCTGTGAACCATACAGACAGAATAACCATAACAGACTCAACAAGGAATGAATAAGGGAACATATGAATAATTAATTATCTGGATCCAAGAGGCACTCTTGGATCCAGATAATTAATGATTGCACACCTCACTTAAGGCTGACTTCCTCTCACAACAGGTGGGGTCCCAATCAAAGAATCCTTTAATCATCAGCCCATTCCTGTTGGGATCATACATTCTAATTACCATAAGGAAACAAATTCTCAACCCACCCGCAGTGCATTTCCTGTCACAAAAAAAGGACTGAAGAACAGTGTTCTTATGTGTGATGCAAACCATCGCATTGTGTCTGCTTTGATCAACATCAGGGGTGTCCAAACTTGTTTTAGCTGAGGGCCACATACAGAAAAATATTTTAAAAATGCTGGACCACTACCGAGATATATTGCCTCATAAGTACATTTATAAGAAATGACTGCATTTATTTGAAAAGGAAAAAGAGTTGGCCGCCGGGTCATAGTTTGGACACCCCTGATCTACAGAAAGTGACAGAATCTTCCATTTTGGATATATTTTGTAATAAATACAAAAGGACTTAAACAACGACAACATTGTACTGTTTTGATTAATGCTTTGTCAGAAATTGGAATATGGAACACGTTGCTGAAGAGCTGAGGTTCATGTCTGCAGTTTTTCCGTCTAGTTTGTATGAAATCTTGAAGTGTGTTGCATGTACAGTAAAGATGCAACGTGGCATGGGTCTGTTTCACTGTTCATAGATTGTTTTATCAGCAGACATTTAATAATAGAAACATTAGCGGGCACGTTGAAAAGCAAGCACCTGTGCACTGATCTGCAACAGGTTCACTGTGTTGCCATATAAATAACATTATTATTATTGTGATGAAAAGGGTTACATCTTGGAGCAAAGCACTGGAACACAAGGAGTACACAGGAGAGCTTCAAACTGATGTCAGACACTGAAGACTCATTTGAAGTTACAGCCAGCAAGTCAGACATTTGCTAAGAACCAACACTAAAGTGCTCCTTCTCCGCACACAGTCAGTAATCAGACATTCCATCAGAGGACATAACCAGTTCGGAAGGCCTCGGTCTGATCCGGTTTACTCTCTGACTTATCATTATCTGAAGGAGAAGACGTTTACAACCTTGCTTCATGCATACTAAGAAGTAACACGGCTGATGAAGAGAGCCTGAGAAAACAGGTGCCAGTTTATCTCCAAACAAAAGGGCCCGAGGCCGAATGCCTGCTGCCTGTACAGACAGAGAAACATGAAATCAGGCAAGGATAGAAGAGGAGAATTGATGAGGGACAAGTAAAATAATTATAAATTATTATCATTATTATTTTATAAAATGAAAATGTATCTTTTGAGAAAAATATAAATATCCTATAGGTATTATGTGTGTGTATTGTATATAAAAGTATACAATTTGCAAGAATGGGACACACTGTTAAACAACTTCTGTTGGTTATGTTCAATTAAACTTTACCTTTAAATGATTTTTTTGCATGATTTAACTAATCTATTACAAATGACATATTATTTATATGGAACAAAAAAAATGGAATCACATTGTATTCCTTGGGAAAATGGTCCGCAGAAGTGCAACTGAGATCATTTTCATAAATCACATTTAACCATTAGTCATAAATGTGATGCAGGAGTCTCCAGATTGACTTCTAGCAGGTATGAGGGTCTGAGGTGTGACTGTATGAACCAATGGACGCGGCTGGGACACAGATCAATGTAATCAATGAGTGACAGGTGTAGGTTAGTCCTCTCCTGATGAGCCACTTGAACTTTCTCCCCTTTTACCCACATCCTATCCAATGGATCTGCTGAGCACTCAGAGATCCTCCACTGATCTCACAGTTCTCGGCCCTCACCAGAGAAGCTCCAGCCAATCAGAGGAGGGCCAACACATCTCACCAGCTGTGAGCGCACTGATTGGCTAAACCCCGGCTGCAGATTCAACAATAATGGTGTTTGCAGTTACATAAGAGGTCGAGCAGCTATACGCTCCTCCTCTCACACAGCTACATGAATCAGCACCTGGGACACAGCAAGCATGCAGTATTTCATGAATTATTATAATTTAGGATGTAAGAATGCAAAGATTGAACATATTAAACGCTAATAGAACTAACGCATTTATGTTATTTAACATTACTGACAAATTAAGCATGCTTTTGTATTGTTCACACTGGTGAGGCCTGGTCCCAGGAGTTCAAAACTTTAAATCTCAATCAGATCCGATCAGATTTCGAAATCCCATTTTTTGT